>NC_041383.1:57093352-57128365 GCF_002162155.2 Triticum dicoccoides
CGGCCGGGGCGACGGGCCGGGGCGGCGACGACGGGGCCGGGCGGTGCGCGGCGGTAGGGACGACAGGGACGACGGGGACGGGGATGGCCGGGGCGGTGACATCGACGGGGGCGGCGACAAGGGGCGGGGACGACCGGGGTCGGCGACGAGGGGCGGGGGCAGCGACGATCAGGGCAGGGCGGCGCGACGGAGGGAGGAAACAGAGGGAAGAACAGAGGGAAACTGAATTTTTTTCAAGTGTTGTATATATAGGATGGACCTTTAGTACCGGTTGGAGCCACCAACCGGTACTAAAGGTCTGTTTTGGCCAGGCCAAGCGGCGGGAAGCGCACCCCCTTTAGTACCGTGTGGTGGCTCCAACCGGTACTAAAGGGGGTGTCTTTAGTACCGGTTGGAGCCATGACCCGGTACTAAAGGTGTGCGTTGGCTCAAGGCTGTCACGACCGGTTTTTCAATAAAAATATTTATTGAGAAAACCAATCTTTAAATCCCAGTATAGGAAAAGTCATCCTTTCTGGTAGATAAAGCTTGATAAACAGAGAACCAGTAGCATCAAATATATTACAGGGTTGAGCTGAGGTTGCTCAACCATTTATTACAGACTCACCAATATATTACATATGGGCAGTTATGACACAGGGGTGGGGTGGCATGCTACTAGCTCGAGGGAAAAGTGGTGGTGGATAACTTGACTTCTACTAGCAGTACATCGAGCCTCGAGGTGAGGCTCGATGAATTTATTCGGGGTTGCGGAAGCGGATAATACAATGACCAAGACAGGATCGCACGGGACTGACTAGGACTCCTCTAGGCGTCGGACTCGCTATCAAACTCTTCATCCATGAGATCGCCTTCATCAGCATCTGGCCAAATCAACAAGCCAAGTGAGTACTTGAAAGTACTCGCAAGACAGTTCGGACAAAAGATATAATCAATGAATGCATAAATGCATCAAGAAAAAAGTATGATACTCAAATAACAATGGTAATATTGTAGAATTTGATGTATAAAAATTTAATAACTGAAAACCAATCGGGTGTCTGGAGCGACGCCTCGAAAGGTAAATAAATAAAAATGCATGCCGCAGTCGGGCGTCTTAGCGACACCACATAAAGGGCTTTAAAAAGAAATACCACAGTCGGACGTCTGAGCGACATCACATAAAGGGCTTTAAAAGAAATGCCACAGTCGGACGTCTGAGCAACATCACATAGAGGGCTTTAAAAGAAATAGCACAGTCAGACGTCTGAGCGACATCACATAAAGGGCTTTAAAAGAAATGCCACAGTCGGACGTCTGAGCGACATCACATAGAGGACTTTAAAAGAAATACCACAGTCGAACGTCTGAGCGACATCACATAAAGGGCTTTAAAAGAAATGCCACAGTCGAACGTCTGAGCGACATCACAGACAGGGCTTTAAAAGAAATACCACCGTCGGACGTCTGATGCGACATCACAGACAGGGCTTTAAAAGAAATACCACAGTCGGACGTTTGAGCGACATCACATAAAGGGCTTTAAAAGAAATGCCACAGTCGGATGTCTGAGCGACATCACAGACAGGGCTTTAAAAGAAATACCATAGTCGGACGTCTGAGCGACATCGCAGACAGGGTTTTAATAAAAGCAAATAACAGGTATGCAACCGTCGGACGTCTGAGCAACATCACAGACAGGGCTTTATAATAAATGTAAATAACGAGATTAGTCCATCCACAAGAATAATCTTTTAATCGGATTTATTACACATAAATCCCACCGGAGTTTTTGTCACTGAGGCTGAATACCTGACAAGATAAGATAATTATAGTACTTGAACAAAGTACAAGATAATTGAAAGACTGAGACTCTGCAGAGTTTGGAAGAACTGAACATAGCCAACAGATTTCCGTAGTCACGAAGGACTAGTTCCGTTTACAGTATTTCAGTAGAAACACATTTAACTAGTACACACCCATTTCACCTCACGTTGCCAGGAATCACCCTGGCCAACGTCCAAGAAAAACTTTGAGACGGGGAGGCCACAACCTCGAATAGCATGGGATCAAATTTCTATACGCGCGCTCTAAGGGGTGCCCCCCTCTTGGTCCCAACCGGAAACACCCATGCCCCCTGATCGGATGACGGGCTTTAATCCAGGGCCATGGAACCCTCATCCCGGCCTCTCCACTTGGTGTGTACCAGGAAAATGATTTGCAACTTACTATGCCATATTCCTTTCAGAAAACATGTGAAAGTATTGGATGGAATGAATGGGAATGTGAATTTGTGTCATGACGACACGGAAGTCAAATAATCTGGCATAAGACTGGCATGTCACAACACTGCCATCTTACCCGTCCTCATACCAACACATGGCTTTGCAAATATGTATCCAACAACATAATGCTTTCCGAAACCTACTATCCGATTATGTGCATGAGATATATCATGCAAGGAGATGTTCATAAACATGCCATGACTATACTAAAATGCAAACATGCAACAACACTCATCATATCAAAAGTTCAAACATGCTTGCCTGGTTCGGAGTAGTCGGTGTCTAACTGTGCGAAGTTTGCAGCTCCGTCACCTCCTCCGGTATCTACGGTATAAGAAAAATACGTACGCAATGTAAATACCGTGAGTGTACAGAAAAGTGTTCCAAATTATTTTCAAAGAAACATGATAAGAAACTAGACAAAATTTTGAAGAGGACTCATCTGTAATGAAACAGAAAACTTCCAGGGGGTTATGCAGACGAATCCAGAAAAACGGTTCAGAGAGGAGGCGTATTTGCCAGAGTACGCCTTCTGCAAACGATTTAAAAAAACAAAAGAGAGGCTGACGGGCGGGTCTCGGGGCGTCGGGGCTCGTCGGCTCCCGAGAGCCGTGGTGGTCGCCGGCGGCGATCCACGGCAAGGCAGGGAGATCGGAGTGTACCTCCGTGATCAGGGCGCCATTCCGCGTCTGTGGGAGGTGGTGGTGGTCGCCAGCGAGTACCACGTCGGCGGCAATGCTTGCTCCGGCGGACGGTGATTCGGGTGGTCGTGGATCTTGCCGGAGAGAGCTGCGGAGGTGGAATTGGTGAGGGGGTTAGACTCACGATAGTATGAGGAGGTATCCGACGAGGATAGGGCGCTGGAGATGGCCTTACCGGAGTGAATCACGGTGGGGGCCGAGGCGGAACGGAGTGGCCGGAGTTGGGGAAGGAGAGCTCCTCGTGGCTCGTTCAGTGGCTGTGCGGGGTCTGATGAGGTAGAGGAGGTGTGCCGCGGGCGAGAGCAGGCTCGGGGTGCTATATATAGCCGCCCCGAGGCGGTTGCAGAGAACGGGGTTCTCCGGCGAGGTGATTACGGCGACGCTGCGGTTGTACGGGAGGTTTCAGAGGCTGAACGTCGTCGTGGGTGCTCCATGGTTCCGTTTTGGTGCTAACCGCGTCAGGATTTGGGGGGTTTAGGCGGAGCTCGACGGAACGGGGCGGCACGGGCCCGTCGGCGGCAGGGAGCGCGCTCTGCGCGTGCCACGCCACGGCGACGGTGCTGCATGCGTGCGCTGGCAAGGAGGTGGCCACGCGGAGCCACCAGGACGCTTGGGCGGTGCCTAACGGCGTTGTGCCGCCGTTCTGCTTCCTGTCGGCCGCTACGGCGCTATGGCAGCCGCAAGACACGCCGGCGCAGGCGCGCCAGGGCGCCACCGACGCCAGGAAGGCGCCAAGCGCGCGTGTGAGGCTCCGGACAAGCAAGCCTGGCCGTGAGCTACATGCCAAGCGCACTGTGAGCTCGTGACTGAAGTTACTGACGAAGATCGACACTGAACTTCTGACTTTAACTGAATATGACTAGAACAGTGCATGCAAGGGGTTCGACAGAATGATCCAGGTATGTAGGGATTTTTCCTTGAGCTGGTTTTTGGTGGAGGGGCCTCTCATTGCATCTAGAGGCTGCCTGAATATTTGTGGAATTTTTGGAGAGGTGTAGATATGAATTTCACCAAATTTGGCAAATCTGGTCCAAACTTGCAGTGAGTGAAATTTGAAATATTTGAACAGGAGAAGAGTTGATCAAGATGGTTCTGGGTTGTGGGTACAAAGGACTATCCAAGGGTGTTGAGTTGAGGTCAAAAATCAAAAGCATTAGGGCACTTGCTTTGCAATCCACCTAGGCTCTAAAGAAAAGACAGAGTTATTTTGGGAGGAGAAATAATTGGAATAAAATCCAAAAATGGATTTTATTAGTTTGGACAGAGTGTTAGGGTTGTACCAAAGTGGGAGGAAAGGTTTTTGGGAAAATTTCACCACAGGAAGCATGGTGAAATTTTTGAAGGGATGCAACACCAAATAAAAGCCCAAAACTTAAAAGGGTTTTTTTATTTTAAAAGAAACCAAATCCAAGAAAAGGAATTTTGAGAGGGCAAACTTAGAAGATGGTTTTTAGGAAGGGTTTAAATGACCTTCTTTCAAACCAAGCAAGGGTTCTTTCTGAAATCAAAATCACAAAATGTTTGGAGTGTCACAAAGGCGGTGTGCAAGTTTAGTCCCACCTCGCTAGTCGAAGGGCTACGACACTGGTTTATAAGCCCCAGTGCGGTAGCTCTCTCGAGCTCCTCTCCTAAGCAGGCCTACTGGGCCTACCAATTCATTGCTGCCATGTGGGCCTACTGGGCCTTTGCGGGCCTGCATCCTGGCCCAACAAAAGGTTGAGTTTCTAGTCTTTTGCAGGCAGCTTTGGCCTAGTAGGCGGGCTTTTTTTTATTTTTTTTTGCTTTTTTATTTGTTTTATTTAATTTTGAGTTGTTTTTTTTGCTGTATTTAGAGTTTCTTTGTGAATATTTTTTCTTTAGGTACAAAAATTTACAAACTTTGATCTGTTAGTGCTGGTAGTTTTCAAATTTGAATAGTTTAAATTTTAAATTATTTGAAATTTGTGTGAATCACTAGTTTGTGAATAACTTAACTTTGGAAAAAGATTTTTCTGTGATTCTTTTTTCTTATGTTTAATATTAGTGTGTTTTATCATTATATTCAATTTGGTAATGCTTAGGTCTTAAAAAAATGAAATGCCTTTGTAACTTTCAGTTTTCGTCGGAAACCCTAATACTTCGAAAAAGATTGTCTATTTTGTACACGAAGTGTATCCAGTTTTTGCCGTAACCCTCTCTACTTTTTTGCACATGCTATTTGTATGAAATTATGATACCATGCCAACTTTCAACCTTTTCTTAGTTCATTTCAAATGCTTTTCAATTTCAAGGTCATTTAGCTGGAAAAAATCAATAAATGCATGAAAAAGAATTTGTTTGCACATAAAATTTCTTCGCGTTCCAAATGCCAAAACACATAATTAACTATCCTAACTATTACAGACATTCCCTCCTGGGTGGGAAACACAGAAGAAAGTGATGATAGTGAAGCCGATCACATCCCAGATCTTTGGGTGTGAAACTTTTTCTTCTCGTGTGTCCCTTTGCGCCGTAGCCAGGGAAAATCTTCATCATTTAACTGGATGCTCGGGTCAATATTCACTGTGAATGGAGCAATTTCATCAAACTTTTCATAATCGTCTGACATGTCTGTCTTGTCATCCACTCCCATGATGTTTCTTTTTCCTGAAAGAACTATGTGGCGCTTTGGCTCGTCGTATGATCCATTCGCTTCCTTATCTTTTCTTTTTCTCGGCCTGGTAGACATGTCTTTCACATAAAAAAACTGTGCCACATCATTGGCTAGGACGAATGGTTCTTCTGCATACGCAAGATTTTTGAGATCCACTGTTGTCATTCCGTACTGCGGGTCTTCCGTTACCCCGCCTCGTGTCATATTGACCCATTTGCACCGAAACAAAGGGACCTTCAAATCACCTGATCCATAGTTAAGTTCCCATATGTCCTCTATGTAACCATAATATGTTTCCTTTCCCGTGTTGGTTGTTGCATCAAAGTGGACACCACTATTTTGGTTGATGCTCTTCTTATCTTGGGCGATCATGTAAAATGTATTCCCATTTATCTGGTACCCTTTGAAAGTCATTATATTCGAAGATGGTAACTGGGCCACCGAGTACAAGTCATTTTGAATATCGCCATCATTCAGGGCACGTTTCAGCAACCAACCGGCGAAAGTCCTCGTTTGTTCGCGTGTAATCCAGTCGTCAGACTTCTCCGGGTGTTTGGACTGTAGAAAATTCTTGTGTTCCTCCATATACGGAGCCACCAAGGCGGAATTCTGTAGAACTGTGTAGTGTGCTTCAGTGAGAGAATGCCCGTCCATACATATTATTTGATGCCCTCCTAGCGTGCCTTTTCCTTCCAGTCCGCCCTTATGCCGCGATTTAGGAACACCAATCGGCTTAAGGTCAGGAATAAAGTCAATACAAAACTCAATGACCTCCTCATTTTCATGGCCCTTCGAGATGCTTCCTTTTGGCCTAGCACGGTTATGAACATATTTCTTCAAGACTCCCATGAACCTTTCAAAGGGGAACATATTGTGTAGAAATACAGGACCCAAAACGTTAATCTCTTCGCAAAGGTGAACTAGGACGTGCGTCATGATGTTGAAGAAGGATGGTGGGAACACGAACTCGAAACTGACAAGACATTGCACCAAATCATTTTGTAACCTTGGTATGATTTCTGGATTGATTACCTTCTGAGAGATTGCATTGAGGAACACACATAGCTTCACAATGGCCAATCGAACATTTTCAGGTAGAAGTCCCCTCAATGCAACCGGAAGGAGTTGCGTCATAAACACGTGGCAGTCATGAGACTTTAGGTTCTGGAACTTTTTCTCTGCCATATTTATTATTCCCTTTATATTCGACGAGAAGCCAGACGGTACCTTCATGCTGAGCAGGCATTCGAAGAAGATTTCCTTCTCTTCTTTGGTAAGAGCGTAGCTGGCCTGACCCTGATGTATGTCGTCTTTTCCGTGCATACATTGCTGGTCCTCCCGTGCCTCCGGTGTATCTTTTGTCTTCCCATACACGCCCAAAAAGCCAAGCAGGGTCACGCAAAGATTCTTCGTCACGTGCATCACGTCGATTGCGGAGCGGACCTCTAGGTCTTTCCAATATGGAAGGTCCCAAAATATAGATTTCTTCTTCCACATAGGTGCGCGTCCGTCAGCGTCCTTCGGAACAGGTTGTCCGCCAGGACCCTTTCCAAAGATTACCTTCAAATCCTTGACCATATCATGTACATCAGCACCAGTACGGTGGCGAGGCTTCGTCTGGTGATCCGCCTCACCTTTGAAATGCTTGCCCTTCTTTCTTATGGGATGCCTGCTCGGAAGAAATCGACGATGTCCCAGGTACACATTCTTCTTACAACTATTCAAATATATACAGTCGGTATCATCCAAACAGTGCGTGCATCCGCGGTATCCCTTGTTTGTCTGTCCTGAAAGGTTACTGAGAGCAGGCCAATCATTGATGGTCACGAAAAGCAACGCCTTTAGGTCAAATTCTTCCCCCATGTGCTCATCCCACGCACGTGCACCTGTTCCATTCCACACTTGTAAGAGTTCTTCAACTAATATCCTTAGGTACACATCAATGTCGTTGCTGGGTTGCTTAGGGCCTTGGATGAGCACTGGCATCATAATGAACTTCCGCTTCATGCACAACCAAGGAGGAAGGTTATACAAACATAGAGTCACATGCCACGTGCTATGGTTGCTGCTCTGCTCCCCAAAAGGATTAATGCCATCTGCGCTTAGACCAAACCATATGTTCCTTGGGTCACCTGCAAACTCCTCCAAGTACTTTCTCTCGATTTTTCTCCACTGCGAACCGTCAGCGGGTACTCTCAACTTTCTGTCTTTCTTACGGTCTTCTGCGTGCCACCGCATCGCCTTCGCATGCTCTTTGTTTTGGAACAAACGTTTCAACCATGGTATTATAGGAGCATACCACATCACCTTGGCAGGAATCTTCTTCCTGGGGCGCTCACCCTCGACATCACCATGGTCATCGCGACTGATCTTATAACACAATGCACCGCATACCGGGCAAGCATTCAAATCCTCGTACTCACCGCGGTAGAGGATGCAGTCATTAGGGCATGCATGTATCTTTTGCACCTCTAACCGTAGAGGGTAGACATCCTTCTTTGCTTCATACGTACTCTCAGGCATTTCATTGTCCTTTGGAAGCATATTCTTTATCATTACCAGCAACTTTCCAAATCCCTTGTCAGATACACCATTCGCTGCCTTCCATTGCAGAAATTCAAGTGTGGTGCCCAACTTTTTTTTGTCAGCTTCGCAATTCGGGTACAACAATTTCTTGTGATCCTCTAACATGCGCTGCAACTTCGTCCTCTCCAGATCGCTTGCGTAGTTTCTCTTTGCATCGGCAATGGCCCGACCTAGATCATCAGCGGGCTCATCTGATGCCTCTTCTTCAGCTTCTTCCCGCATTGCCGGCTCAGCTTCTTCCCCCATTGTTGTATCATCGTATTCAGGGAACCCATGGCCAGGATAGCCGTCGTCGTCCTCTTCTTCTTCATTGTCTTCCATCATAACCCCTATTTCTCCGTGCTTGGTACAAACATTATAGTGGGGCATGAAACCGGACTCAAATAGGTGGACGTGAATGGTTCTTGACATAGAGTAACTGTGAGCATTCTTACAGCTAGCACATGGACAAGGCATAAAACCATCCACCCGCTTGTTTGCCTCAGCGGCAAGCAGAAAAGTATGCACGCCATTAATGAACTCGGGAGAGCATCTGTCATCATACATCCATTGTCGGCTCATCTTCATTACACAACACTGAATAGACCAAATTAATACAAGTTCATACATAAAGTTCATATACAACACTTAATTAAATGCAACATACAAATAACTCTCTACCTAAAGAATTTAAATGCAACAACAAATGCGATGAAGATCGCAATTAAGGTAACAATTGATCCAACAACATAATGATACCAAGCCACACTATCAATGGCATATTTCCTAATCTTTCTAATCTTCAACCTCATTTTCTCCATCTTGATCTTGTGATCATCGATGACATCGGCAACATGCAACTCCAATTCCATCTTCTCCCCCTCAATTCTTTTCAAATTTCCTTTCAAATACTAGTTTTCTGTTTCAACTAAATTTAACCTCTCGACAATAGGGTCGGTTGGAATTTCCGGTTCACATACCTCCTAGATAAAAATATCTATGTCAACTTGATGGGCATAATTTGTCATAAACACGAAATGAAACAACTAGTTTTAAAAGAGAATATACCACATCTGAATCATAACAAGGACGAGGGGCGACGGGGATGGATATCAAAACCATGGCACTATGTATAACAAACAACGTACGGGTAAGATAATTTTACGAGTAACTATATATCCAAATAACATAAACATCAATTTGGTAATGTAAAACATTCATGAACAAGAGCCTCACTAGAAGGTGGTGCCGGCGACGGGACGGTGCGGGCGATCGACGGTGGTTACGACGGAGATTTAGAAGGCACTAAGTAAACCACACCCACATATGCAAACTAAGTGTTATTTTTGTGCTCAAATTGCATATAAATCAAATACTAGCAAATATAATTATTTCTCCCAAATTAATCACTATACAAAGCATTGCAAGAGCTAATCTAGCAATGAGTGTTGAAAGGACAAAGTTGCTAACCTTTGTGATCATTTGAATGGATGGGGGCCTTCAAATCTTGACAAATTTTGGACAAAATATGTGAGGAGGTCGAGGAGAGAGGGGGAAGAACAGAGGAAGTGAGGGGAAAGGGGAAGAACAGAGTGGCTCGGGGGGACAAAGGGTTTATGTACGTCGACCTTTAGTACCAGTTCGTGCCACGAACCGGTACTAAAGGTGCTGGACGGGCCCCAGACTGACAACACCCTGCCACCACCCTCTTTAGTACCGGTTCGTGGCACGAACCGGTGCTAAAGGTTCGCCACGAACCGGTACTAATGAGGACGGCCGACTAGCCATTGGAACCGGCACTATTGGACACATTAGTGCCGGCTCAAAATCAAACCAGCACTAACGTGTCTCATATTAGGTCCTTTTTCTATTAGTGCATGCAGGGAATACTTAAACCTCCTGAGTTGATCGTAGATCGAGTCTTGGTCCAGTAACCCCCATACTTGTTTCGTACTACCACTGGTCCCTGCCATAGGTCGGTACGGTTTAGTAAGTTGTCAACCCCTTTCTAGCACACACCGTACAGAGAGTCCATGGTGGAAGATACCGGTTGCATCCGGTAGGCATGCCACCTGGTCTGGGGGCATGGATGTTTCCGGTTGTAGCTGAGGGGGTAGCCTCCCCACTTAGAGTTTTTCTTAACGAGTGTCGTGGGTGATTCCAGACACCGGTAAGTCGGGCTGGTGTGTGCGGTCAGGTTTGTTTTCAATTAAAAGACCGTAGATGGAATTAGTCCCGATGGACTAACGGAATCCGTTACTTGTGGGTAAAGAGTACACCCTCTACAGAGATTATATCTATTTGAATAGCCGTGTCCATGGTTAAGGACTACAGTCTGGGATGGGTCAAGTGTCGGTCTCAGTGTCGGTCTTCGGAGGAAAAACTGCTAAACAAGAACATTGATTATGACCTGTGACATATGATGATTATGATTATTATTACTGTGGACTAACCGGTTATATTATTTGAATTATTTGGTATCCCTAGGACGGTTCTAGCTCCTTGATATTCACTGTAATTATTCTCTTATAAGCCCTTTATGTGGTGTCGCTTAGACGCCCGACTGCGGCATGCTTGTCATTTATATCACTTATAAGCCCTTTATGTGGTGTCGCTCAGACGCCCGACTGTGGCATGCTTGTTATTTAAATCACTTATAAGCCCTTTATGCGGTGTCGCTCAGACGCCCGACTGTGGCATGCTTTAAATTATTATCCTTTCGAGGCGTCGCTTCAGACACCCGATCGGTGCATTCTATTCCTACTCTATTATTGTATATTCAAGTTTTGAATAACTTGTTTGTGTGCATCATGGTTTTTTTTGTGATTGACGTTGTGATTATAGAATAATTCTGAGCATGATTATCATCTGATATATTATACATGTGTTCATAATGTTTGCGAGTACATTCAAAGTACTCACTGGCTTTTCCCTGGCTATTGTCTTGGCCAGATTTCCTGCATGGAGAGGAGTGTTGCGATGACAGCCCCGGAGCATACGCAATGATGTTAGCAGCCTCGCGAAGATAGGAGTTATCCTGGTCAGCTGTTCCTGTGGGAAATGGAGCCCCATAGACGCTGATGAACCACAAACCGCTTCCGCCATCAACCACTAGCAACCTTGTGTTGTACTCATAGGCCAGAATGGACTTGTACTACATATTATGTATTTTTGCTTGGAGTTTCTGTATCAAGTTGGTGCCTCATCAGCTAACAGTAATCCTAGGGCTGGTGAGCACAAACGCCATTTTCTTCGAAATTAATACCTAGAAAACCGGTCGTTACATTCACCTTATCTCATTTTTTTGAGATATCATTAGTTTTTACACATGGGATTACTCTTGCAAGGGTCAATCACAACAAGTGTTTTATAAAAAAATGCATCTTGATGTTCCGTGCAATGCATGGATCTTGCTAGTATTCCTACAGAAGACTAAGGGGTTTTTTGGTTTGTGACTAACTTTGCCAAAGATTGCCACACCTAAGGTTAGGCAAGTTTGACCAATTTAGGCAAGTGTTGGGTTCCAGCCACACCTTTGGCAAGTCATACTTGGGAACAACATGGCATACACACAAAGAGTGTGGCAAGATTCCTTTAGGCTTGCCAACTTGTGGCTTTCATTTTGATGAACTAACCTTAGGCAAGCTTGGCAAAAATGTGTGGCAAAGTGTGGCAACGCTAGGCCTAGAACCAAACAGCCCCTAAGTTGGTGATGATGGTGTGTCTACCATCCGTTGTTTCTGACCATTAGATCTACATCTAATGACTGTGAGGTAAGTTGTTGCCTTTTCTCACAAACATCCCACTTGTCTACCAATTTGCAAAAAAAAAAACCATAATTAGTATCTTAAAACCAGCCACATCTCTCCCTAACCTCACTAGAACAGCCCAAGGAATATATTTTAATTGAAACATAATATATCTCTAGTGACATTTGTATATCAAAATTAGAGTGTTTTGTATCAAGTTTGTGAATAAGTATTATTCTAATTATGATTCGTTGCAACGCACATGAACATTGCTAGTATTTCCAACCATGCATTTTTTCCTAGTATTCCATAGTTTTGAGTTTTCCATCAAGATATTAGTCACTCATGGTTGATATTTACTTTCAATCATGTACACATATGCACTATGTAACTAGGCCTTGCTTATTGGCTTCCAAAGCTTAACTTTCACTCCAACTTACAATATGTAGAGTATTTAACAAAAAAGTAGCACTTTCAACCAGCCCTAGGAAGAATCTATTGTAGAAAAAATAGCAAAAATGTACCCAAATTTTCTTAATCCACGCCAAAAACTACTACCTAGTACTCCTACCGATTAGGTTCGTTTAAACCCATTTATGACAGGATTGGCCCACATGTCCGTGCTGACGAGGCATCTTAAACGAACACATTTTGTTTGACCGTTGACACGAGGGACCCACATCTGACCTTCTATCCTGTTATTCCCCCTCCAATCATTATTTTTCCTGAACATTACTTCAAACAGTACTAATGCATGTTCGTCGGTGGCGCCGATGATGAGCGAGTTGGCCGCCGCTCTGCCGGACGGGCCGGACGCCGTGCTGGCCTCCGCACGGGTTGGCAGGCTAGCCCGAGCGTGACTCACGAGCTAGCAAGCCGCCGTGCTGGCCTTAGCTCGATCCAGATGGCTAACCTTAGCGCGGCGCGCACGAGCAAGCCGCCGCGCTGCTGTGCCAATCTAGCTAGCAAACCTTGCAGACAAGCAGCTATATGGAGCTATCTTGGCTAGCTAGCGGCCGCGAGCGCCAGACGGAGCTGGCATCCGGGCTGCCGCAACATGGGCTCCGCACCGCCGGCGGTTTTGACCTCGCCTTCTGCTGGCGGCAGTAGCTGCATCCCATGGCCGAGGATGACTAGGTGGATGGGCCGGAGGTAGGAGGTCACTCGGGGATTTTTGTGCAGATTGACTTGTAGGTCCCACAAGTCATAATGCCTAGTTGAATAGAAGGCGTTGACTTAATGGGCGACATGGGCCCAGTCAGAGGTTAGAGTTAGATTCTAACCCTGAACTAACTCTAACCAAAGTGGTGTTTAGATGGCAGGGTTAGATTGACAACAAATGTATCCAAACACCGCCATGGATTGAAACGTGCCTATAACGACACTTTGTAGAGTAGTCGTTTCTTGGTAGGGCTGGTTGGTAAGAGCATGTACAATGGTTGATAAGGTAGTCTTATCTTAAGTCTGCCACGTATGCAAGTGGTAGTAGTTTCTTGGCATTTTAGTGGTTTCTTGCATTATTAGGGGTTTCTTGTAAGGAACAATGTACGTACTACTAGCGACAAAAGGAGATTCTAGGTTGCGTTGTACTCCAATGAGTACTACTAGTGGTCGCGGGAGTGTATACCTCGTTTTGTGGGTTCGATAACGGCCGAACGCACGACAACCTTTTTTTTAAATAGTAACTTTCCTGTGAGCCAATATTTTACACGGGTAGTTTGAGTATTGAAGTCAAACAGACGTGGGGCACCACAATCTGGGTGCACTGGATAGCCTAGCCACGTGAATGGGTTTTCCTTCCCAGCATCCCATGGCTCGCGTGCTCGCCCTAGCCGCACCTCGCTTGCAGCTTCCTCATCAGCTAGTAGCATATTTAACCTAGCGCCTCCCAATTAAGCCTAAGGAGCCAGAAAAGCCTGGCGGGGCATTGGGAACTGTGCAATATGGCTCTGTATGTAAAGTGCTCTACTACTACTTTGTAGATTGTGGCGTTGCACGCATGGACTTCACTCCATTATCGGCTCTACTATAAAAGAAATTCCTCTTGACCTGTTTTTTTTTAAACGGAGGCAAAAGCTTTGCTTCATCTCATTCATAAAGAAGGAACTACTAACAAAGTTCGACGAGATCCATTACACCTCCACAAATGGATGCGAAAAGCCTAGTCTCGCTGTATCAAATAACTCAAATGTTCTACCCCCACAGTAACCGTCGCTGATAAATAGGCTGCTAGTGTGTGCGTGAGAGGAGCGGCTGAGTAGGCCAACTATGTGAGAGGAGCGGCTGAATAGAGCACCAAGAGTACCCACTAGGCCACTATGCAGGTGTACTTTCCCTACATTGATAGTACAGCGATGTTTCTAGAGAACAGTAGTACCCTCCACTTCCAACTGTATCTCCTTGGCCCTGAGATTCAAGAGTTCAAAACTGGTGCACTATACGAGACTACACTAGACTAGAAGTATAGTACATCGCACTACTAGTTGAGAAAAAGTAGTACTAGTACTGCTACAGTACGAGTACGTACTCCTCCGTCACATAATGTAAGACGTTTTTGACACTAGTTGGCATGTACAAAAATAGCAAAAACATACCCAAAATTTCTTAATCCATGCCAAAAACTACTACCTAGTGCCAAAAATTTCTTACTACTGCTATTATTTACAGTATAATGCAATCCCATAACGTTCCATAATGCTAGTACTAGTAGTAAATAATAGCCTCACCCCTTCCCTAAGGAACGATCTATAGTTGGAAGGGACGAGGCCCTGCGGTTACTACACTCTTATCTCCTCCTCACCAGTGCCCCTCCCCCCGAAGAGAAGGCAGTTCGTCGCTGCTCCCATGGATTCGCCAGGCGGTTCTCCTCCTCGTCCAAGCTGGGTGACCTTGGACGACAATCCTCTGGGAGAAATTGCACGCCGCTCCGACGTCTTCACCACCGCAAGACTCGGTGCTTCCTGCACCAACTTTTTCAAGACGGTGCTTAAACAGGCTTGGGAAAAAGCCATGCTTGTTGTTCTTCCATGCGTCCTCGAGGAAAAGGTTATTCTATGGGACAATCATTCAAACAGTCCACCGCTCCCTGGTGATGGTTGCACGTTGACTCTGCTAGAGTTGCCGACGTTGAGAGGTAGTTGGATTTTGTCCGATGAGCAGGTCAGTAATGGAGTTTGATCATGTAGTGCTTAGTTATTCCATTTTCATTCCGTAATTTCTCCGCTGCCCACCATCTTATATATAGGTCTGGGTCAGTGCCAACAAAGATTGGCTTGCATACCTCCAGCTGGATACCACCATCATTTTGCACAACATCCAAAGTAGTGCGGCCGTTTCGGTAGACCCCTTCTCCACCATTGGGATCGGCCTTCCAGACTGGCTGGGCTTGAATACGTATGATGGTGTGTACATGAGATTGAAGAAGATAGCAATTGCGGACCCGCTGACAAAGCGACATGGCTACAACGATTACTATCTCATCGCGGTGTTCGACATAAGGAATGCCATCAATGCAAGAGGCAGTAACGTCAGAGGCTGGCGCATGTTGGTGGCGGCAGATTTGTACCCCTACACATTCGAAGACGACGTGCGCCATCTAGGCCGCATCTTCGCGGTGACAAGCCATGGGACTTGTTTCATCTGCTTGCCATTCTACGGTACGGGAGATTACAAACGGAATGCACAAACCATCATTTGCATCCCTAACAGTACTCCATTATTTTGCAGGGACAAGTCATCCCCCGATCTAAATAAGATCGCCGATCCTGGTTGTGCATTTGCATCCGCGATTAGGTCTAACATGGAACCTTGTAGCTGACTTTGGCATATTGGGATCAACTATCTTAGCAGTCGTTACCCATGGTACCACTGATGTGCAACATGGTCACACAATCTACCAAGATCGGACCGTCACCATCTACCCCAGGTATTCCATTTTTTAACTCTCTCGCCTTCTCTTTCATTGTTGTACTAGTAGTATACATAGTAGTACTAGTAGGAGTACTTTTTACCTTGGAGAACGCGTATAGCTAGCTAGGCCCTTGAAGACTTGAACCCACTAGTTGCCACCATTTTTGTTTTTCCATGTCTTACTATCTCATCCATGTAGCCAAGCGTGGCTATATATAATAAGCCGGTTATTTTACTTCCTCTATACCGGAGTAGTACTATTTGCTGCATAGTACTACTGACCGCCATACTTGAGCACAACATTATTATGCATGGACCTTGACTATGTACGTCACCATGTGTCTAGATCTGAGATGTCGCGTGTATGAGATGAACGACACCGAGTTCGACCCCCGTGATGCTACGTGGGTGCGGAGGAACACTCTTGGTGAGTACTCACTTTTCATCGGAGACAGCTACCCCATTGTGAAGCGGATGCCACCTTCCGTGCACGACACAGAAGGCCTTCCGTTCATGAAGCATGGTTGTGCCTTCAGTGCGCACCGCAGCATGGATGGCATGCTGGGACACGGTATCCCTGACTTATGTCGCTTCAGCTTGGATGAGTCTCCATCATGTAGAACCGGACTAGAAAGTTGTGACAATGATTCCCGTTGCCCACCGCTATGGATCGTGCCATCCATGAAGAACACCTGGGACTGGAACCTGGAGGAGGACATGTAGCCCATCTATAACTTGTAAGTGGAGTACGGTGATTGTGAACGGTAGCGCTGTGAATATATCTAGACTAGTCATGCACAAATTTATCACATGAATTGGAGATGAACTTGTGTGGCATACTGGCGTTTGTCCTTTAGAATTTATTACTAGTAAATGTGTTATGTGTACGTGCAACTTGTGTGGTTGTTGCACGGGCTCCGACACGCTCTTTGAGAAAAAAGGTGGCACAACTTTGGATATACGTGACGTGGCGACATCATACAGTAGCATCGTTCACTATAGTTGTAGTACACTCCTACTAGGACGACAACTCCTATAAAACCTTGCACTTGGCTCTTTGCCTCTTCGGGATGTTCAACAGTTCGTACTCGTGTGAACCTTGCACTTGGCTCTTCACCTCTTCGAAAGGTCCAACAATGATGATACTACAGTACAATATGCTTCTGGCAATCTGACACCGATTGAACTATTCCACGTCCACCGCGAGGGCGAGGGAGAGGGCGCTGTAGTCAAAAGACTCAAAACCCTCTCCTCGTCCAGCGAACCACCGCGCGTGTGGGCGAGGGAGAGGCGTAGTAAGCAAGCTTCTCCTTGTTCGGCGAGTTGACGGGACACATCAAAGCAGTACTAGTACTAGTAGTCCGTACTGCGTCCTTCCTAATTAATATGGCTTAATTTGAAATGAGAAAAATATACTGGCGGTTAACGTATGTAACAATACGCTCTTTACGGTCACTATATATAGTTTTGCGGTGATTATACGATCACTAGCTCATTGTAGAGTGAGTAAAATACGCTGTTCCCAAATACGGAGTAAAAGCCTCCCTCTATTCACAAATATGGAGTAAAATGAGTGAAATGAGCGTAGAGGCATAGGGATACCGTAGAAAGGAAGTCTTCGCAATCCATTATTCCCCATCTCGGTCAGAGAGAACTATATTCAACTACTCTTTGCAGTGAAGTGACAATACACGCTGCAGCAGATGGGACACGTAAGTAATAAGCTGAACCAGCATGTTGGTGTTACTAAATCAGCCTTACCCAGTACTGCCATCATGTTTGCCAGTAGAACACGCTTCCGCAAATACGCTTACGCACCTCTGTCCTCCATTAACTGACATATGGGCCCTCTTGTGGTAGACCCACATGTCATCGGTGTAACTATTTACACTCCGAAGGTCGGTATATCCTGGTAGCAGTACTAGTAGAACTGAGATTTAATGCACTTTCTTCCCCGTCTTCCACTCTTCCTCCTCCTCTATTCTTCTTCCTCCTCTCTTCGCCATTGTCGCCCGCACGCCATTTACCTCCGCTCACTACTCGCCCGTTCGTGCCATCTTCCTTGGTAGCTCGCGCGTACCATATCCCCCCGCTCACTGCTCGGCCACACGAGGAGAAGCTTCTTCGCTCGCCCGCCCGAATCCACTTCCCCACTGGCTCGCAGGCACCGAAAACCCCAATGGAAGAACCGACTGACACGCAGAGCCGCAATTGGAATTCCCTCCCCGATATTCTCTTGGAGCAGATCTGTAATCGTATGGACCTACTCAGCACCGTCCGTCTGGCCGCATGCTCGGTGTCTTTGTACCGTTTACTCGTTTGCAACTGGCCGGCTCTTTTCAAGACACCCTACTTGCTGATGTACGATCCTTGCAGGTGGCCCAGACACCGACTTGACGATCCTACGGAGGTTTCCGTGGTGCCCCTCGACATGCTACCACTACCCGTCCACATGTCCTTCATGCGCGGCCGCTACTGGGCGGGCATGAAGGCCAACTGGATCATCCTCATCCACCGATCCGATAGTCCATGGCGTCTCGTGGATATCTACACCCAGCGAGAGATCACCCTTCCATCGTTGGATACTACCACCATCGAGCCTCGCAGCCTGCCGGACACTCCTTCCGACTATGCACGAGACGCGTCAAGCTTTTGGCTCGACCTCTGTTTGCTGAAAGTTGTAATCTGCGAAGTGCCCACACCATCATAAGACTACATGGATTACAAGCTCATTGCCTTGTTCAACATGGGGTTAGTCTATCTGGAATCCAGTCGCCATACATGGTTATGGCTCATCATCAATCCTGTTGAGGCAACATTTCTGTATGATGCTATAGTGCACGATGGCATCGTTTACGCGGTCGACACACAGATTGGCTGCCTATACTAGTGGAATCTATCATCATGTAATTGTTCTATCTCATCTCATCTTTACCTTATGAATACGACTACCTGTTCATTGTTACAAATTTAGAATAGATAGTATGTCTATAACCACATCATTGCTGCTCCCTTCGTCCCAAAATAAGTGTCTCAAATTTGTACTAGCTCTTGTACAAAGTTGTACTAAGCTTAAGACAGTTATTTTGGGACGGAGGAAGTATATGTTCCTCTCATTTCCTAGATTTTTTTGACCACACATGTTATTGTTAGAGTTGATATGAGAACAATTGGCATCTAATGATTGTTAGAATACATATTATGAGCATAACATCATGATTGCTATATGTTACTCATCATGTCCAGTTTGAAAAAAAATCATCATGTCCACACATTGAATTGACGTGACAACACGCTGCGCGTGAGGTGACACAAGAATTCCGGTGGCGTGTTCGGGTATTCTGGACTTCAGATTTGGAGTACCACTTATTTGTTGAAATCTTTCATCATTCACTTAAAATAGTCGATTGATCATACATTGAGTACCATATAACTGGAATTACTGATGCAAGTCGAAGAAGGATTGGCCGGTGCTGCCGGCTGGCATCAAGTTTCATCCCATGGATCAGGAGCTGATCGAGCACCTCGAGGCCAAAGTGAGAGCTGACAGCGCGAGACCTCGCGCTCTCATCAATTTGTTCATACCAGTCATAGACAGCGAGCACGGCATATGCTACACCCAACCTGAGAAACTTCCAGGTAAGACACCGATCGGCCGTCTACTTGCACAAACATATTCCTTTGTTTATAGCTCTATTTTTCTTTTTAGACGCAGACCTGGTGAAACAATTACAATTTGACAGTTAATAAAAAGTGAAACAAGTGACTGCAACATGCCAAAGATGTTATGAAAATGCAAACTACATACACTAAAACCTGTATTCGACAATACTGCAGGTATCACATAGAGTGGCCTAAGAAAGCATATCTTCCAGCGCAATTCCAGGGCGTTCAAAAGTGGCACGTGGACGCGTCGCAAGATCCAGTCGGAGTGCGACATGCATGCGATGTGGCACAAGACCGGCAATACCTTGCCGGTGATGGTCAACGGCCGGCAGACGGGTAGCACAAAGGTTCTGGTGTTGCACACCAACAAAAACTTCGACCAGCAGAGGACCAACTGGGTGATGCAATAGTACCACCTCAGGGACCGGGAGCAAGAGAAGGAGCGGGAGCTGGTCCTCTGCAAGATTTAGTACCAGACGAACACTAGGGCCAGGAGTAAAAAGATTATAAGTTAGTTTGGTATTGGTAGTTGTACTACCTTGTCGTCCGCGAGTTGGTATAGTTGTTAACGATCTTTTGGTATGAACTTGCATTTGCTTCCAACCATCGTGCTGAGGGTCGACGCGGATATAAAGCTGAATCATTTGTTTTGAAATGAATGTTCAGGCACCTGATTTTTATTTGATGGGTAGCATAAGCACCCGCCGTTCGAATTCCCAGTTCTCCAATTATTTCGAAACAAGTGCATGCACTTATTATCACCATGAAAAAACAATATCCCTACTGCATCCCAATTATCAGTCTGTACTTGCAGAATTCTCTTGTTTATTCAGCACGTCTATTGTTTTTTCATTTTTTTCCAGACAGTATATTGTTTTTTCAGGTCGAGCAAGTTTCAACTGGGCTGTAGACTGCCCAGGCTTGGTTTTGTTTTTAATAGGCCTAGACCATGACGACAACGGGGCACAAAGATCCAGCAGGTATCTACTGGCCTCTTGCCCGCAAGTGTTAGTTATATTTTGTCTTACAACATCCGCAGGCAGTTTTTTTACTGAATCAAACACACAGCCCAGTTCTATTTTCCTATTGAAACGCATGTCCTACATCCATTTTCTAATCTCTACCTATAGTTTTACTAGTTCATATACACGTATCATTATATTGAAAACACATAAAATTCCCTTTCCATATTTACATCCTTATTTTTGTTGTTTTTTCCAACCCAACGCTGATTTTTTACCATTGGTTTTCCCTTAAACCAACTCAATTGTCCCACATCTTATTTGCTTACAAAAACAAAACGATTTTTTGCAAATCAATAAGTTCTTAAAAAATGTTCATCATTTCGGGATTACAACAGTTCGGACTCCACCGAAATATGAAAAATAAGGTTGAACTTTTTGACCGTGGTCCTGGGGAGAAAATGGGCTGTAATAAATTACATAAGAATTAGCACATGGGCTGTAAATTATAAAAAAATAGCAAATGGGCTTTATGTTGTCTGCCACAGATTTGGAGGCTGACTTGTGGGCCTACTAAGTTCATGCGTACACAAGGTTTCTCAAAAAAGAAACTTAGTCAACAATCGACTCTACCAGCATCACACTGTTAGATGTCAATCTAACGGCAATCGTGCTTCTTTAGTCTCTGATCTTCCTGCCCCAGCCGCCCAAACCAGCATCGTCGGAACCGCCTGCTCCCGCCTCCCGTGGCTGGCTGTGCTGCGGGCAGGATTCACGACCCCATCATACTCGCATCCCTGGCCTGTCTATCCCTCTACTCACCCACACCTCCTGTTATTTTCCGGCAACGACAGCCGAACTAGTCAACCCTCGTACTCTCCACCGCGTGGGCAGCCACTGTCGTGTCTTCCCTGGCTCCATGTTGTTCCCTTCGTATGCCTCGCCGTCGTCCACTGCCCTGGTGCTCTCGGCGCGGCATGGTCAACTTGGTCAACGAGCGACATCCATCGGAAGTTGACTGTACGTGCAGAGGCTGACAACTGGGTCCACAGCCGCACACAAGGAAGTGCCTCCTTATTACGCGCAAAATAATGATTCCTCCACCTGACATCTGGGACCCGCTGGAAGGGCCTCTGTATTTTGCGAAAAAAAGTTCCCTCCACTGACAGGTTGGACCCACCAACTATATCTTCGCACGCAAGGAAGTGCCTTCTTATTGTGCACAAAAAAATGAATACCCCCCTGCCAGCTAGGACCCACCATAGTGGGAGGCTGACTTGTGGGCCTTCTATGTTGACGGGGACAGAGGGCTTTGTCAACTTAGTCAATATATGAATGATTCTAGCTCCAGTGATCGTACGATGTCCATCCAACGGCCATAGTGCTTCTTCAAACTCTGGTCTTCTTGCTCGAGCCGCCCAAAGCAGCGCCGGTCGAGCCGCATGCTCCTACCTACCGTGGCCGGCTGTGCTGCCGCGGAGGCCTCACCGCCCCCATACTACTCCCACCGCTGGACGGGCCATCCCTCCACTCACCCACTCCCTTGTTATTTTGCGGCGACGGCAGCCTTACACCGTAGCCGAACCAGTGAACCCTCATACTCCTTTACGCGTGGGCATCCACTACCGCGTCTTCCCGGCTCCGTGTCGTCCCCTTCCTAGGCTTCGCCGTCGTCCACCGCCATGGTGCTCTCAGCGCGGCGTGGTCAATGTGGTTAATGACCGACTTCCATCAGAAAAGTAATGTACGTGGAGAGGCTGACAGCTGGGTCCACGGCCGCAGATGGGCCCACAGCCACAGCCCAGTTTTTTTGTGATTTGCAAAGTAAGTCACTTTGTCAGGCCTGTTGGGCTGCAAATCTTTCAAGACGAGGAGAGCTTCATTCGGTTGGCCAAGAAAATGGCCTATCAGTAATGAGAAATCGGTTGTACATTTTCAAAACACATCAAACCGACAATTAGTTTCAAAATTCCTTTTTTCATTTCGAGATTTTAAATTGCATTGATTTTTATGCGTGCACAATTTGTTGGATTTTATATTGATATACATTTATTTTTAAAATGAGTTTGAATGTGACTTGAAATTTCGAGATTAAAAACAGTTCTGACCGCACCGAAATATGTAAAATTTCGTATAACTTTTTAACCGTCGCCACAATATGGGTTGTAATGCTAACAAAAGGAATATGGGCTCCAAAAAAACCTTAAGAATTAGCAAATGTGTTGTACATTACTAGAAATAATGGAAGATGGGTTGTATGCTATTTTCCACAGATTTGAGGCTTTCCTAAAGAAAGGTTGACGCATAAGAAGTGACTGTTGGATTTACATCCAACGGCCGTCGTGCTTCTTCAATCTCTGCTCTTCCTGCTCCAGCCGCTCAAACAAGCGCCGACGGGACTGCCTGCACCCTCCTTCCCGCGGCCGGGTATGCTGCCATGCAGGCCTCACCGCCCCACCGTACTCCCATCGCTGGCCTAGCCCTCCCTCTACTAACAAACACCTGATGTTATTCTCTAGCGACGGCACACGAACTAGTAAACCCTCGTACCGTCGTACTCCCCGACGTGTGGGATACAACTGCCGAGTCTTCCCTGCCTCCGTCTCGTTCCCTTCCTAGGCCTTCCCGTCGTCCACCGCCCTGGTGCTCTCGGCGCGGCCTGGTCATTGTGGTCAACGACCGACATGCATCTGAAGTGGACTGTACGTGGAGAGGCTGACAGCATGGTCCACGGCCGCAGCAAGGAAGTGCCTCCTTATTACACGGAAAATAATGATTCCTCCACCTGACAGCTGGGCCACACCGGATGGGCCACTGTATTTCATGAAAAAAACATTTCCCCCCTGACTGCTGGGACCCACCAGCTACATCTTCGCATGCAAGGAACTGCGTCGGGCAAAAAGAAAAAATGATTCGCCCCCTGACTGCTGGGACCCACCAGCTACATCTTCGCACGCAAGGAAATGCATCCAAAAAAACGATTCGCCCCCTGACTGCTGGGACCCACCAGCTACATCTTCGCACGCAAGGAAGTGCCTAATAGTCGGGACCCACCTGGTCGAAGCGTACGTAGCGTTGTCATTCTAGTCGCGAGCGTGTATGTACATACTGGTGGATGTAGAGGCGCGAACGTCTCGTAGTAGAGGCGCGCACGTGTCGTAGTAGAGGCGCGCACGTGTCGTAGTAGAGGCGTGCATGTAGCATGTACACATACATACAGCGGCCAGTGTGCAAGAAAGAAAATACGGCCACATGTGTGTATATACGGGCGGGGTCTCTAACGCCTACTCGCGCATACATACGGCCAGGGCTCGTGAACATGGCTGGTTCGGAACGGAGAAACAACGTCGTCGTCGTGTTCATGGGAGCCAACCGGCTGGTCGGAATAGAATGCGTCGTCGTGTTCATTGGGAGGGCTTGGACGGAACATGCGATGGAAACGAGGTATGGTGTAACGCAGAACGGAGGGAACGGCCTTGTGTTCGACTGGCCACATTCAAAACGGGATCCTGTTCATTTGGAAGGGTCTGGCGTATGCAAAACATAGGAAACGGACGTCCTACGATCGAAACGGGGGTCCTGTTGATCGGGAGGGGTGTGCCGTACCGCAAAACAGACGAAACGGACTTGTGTTGGTGCGCTATGGTCAAAACGGGGGTCCTGTTCATCGGGAGGGGTGTGGCGTACCGCCAAACGGGACTCCACGGGATACTGTTCATCTCCACCGTCGACCTCCTCCAGCCTCCACGGGGCTACTGTTCATCCACCGCCGATCTCCTGCAGCCTCCACTTGCGACTGTTCATCCACGGGCTCCTGTTCATCCAGCCTCAACCGTGCGCTACTCCACCGGCTACTGTTCAACCACCCCTCTCCGCGGGCTCCTGTTCAGTCACCCCTCCACAGGCTACTGTTCATCCACCCCTCCACCATCTACTGTTCATCCAGCGCTTCACGGGGTCGTCCTGTTCATCCAGCCCTCTATGGGGTCCTGTTCATCCAGCCCCAACCGGCTCGATCGATCAGGATCCTGTTCATCCAGTGGCAACGCCACAGGTCCTGTTCATCCACTCCCACCGCTCACTGTTCATCCAACCCACCCCCCCACCGCAACACTCATTGTTCATCCAATACCCCTGCAACGCTCATTGTTCATCCAGAGGCAGCATCGATCGGCTTCCGTTAGCAGCAATAGCGAAGGAATCGCTCGATCGCTCAGGTTCAGTAACACGTAGCCTGTAGTGCAATCACTCGGGTTTAGTTAGGTGACGCCTCACCTGCGTTCAGTTAGAGCCCAACGCCTCGCACACACATGCATACATGTACGAGAGAAACGCGCATCGCTCAGCCCCCGACCACCCACCGTAACCGGGAACTCCCCGAAATTTTCCTCGCCCTCGCTTCTACCATGGTTTTTTCCGTCATGGACGGCCCAAAGAATGTCATAGAAGTAGGAGCCCACCACATCTATGATGATACTGGGTTTTGTCACAATAATCGTCATAGAAGTGTCATAAGTATGACATAAATGTTTTTCGTTCGGCCCAAAATGTCACGGATGTGTCTTTTTTGTAGTGTATCCCTAGAAAATCATATAGTCTAGCTATGCTCCTTCTTCATCACAAAAAATATTTAAATCATGTGCAACCCCGGTTTTGGCCAAGCAATTGTTTCATAATTTAGTATTCTCAAACTTTTTCAATTTTCATGCAATACATGAGCGTGAGCCATGGACATAGAACTATAGTCGAATAGAATATGCTGGTTGTGGAGAAGACAAAAAGGTGAAGATAGTCTCACATCAACTAGGCGTATCAATGGGCTATGGATATACCCATAAATAGATATCAATGTGAGTGTGTAGGGATTCTCATGCAACGGATGCACTAGAGCTATATTTGTATGAAAGCTCAAAAAGAAACTAAGTGGGTGTGCATCCAACTTGCTTGCTCACGAAGACCTAGGGCATTTTGAGGAAGCCCATTATTGGAACATAGGAGACTCTCTATCATGAAGATCATGGTCCTACTTTGAATCACAAGTGTGGTAAAAGGATAGTAGCATTTCCCCTTCTCTCTTTTTCTCTCATTTTTTATTGTTTTTTGGGCCTTCTCCCTTTTTTGGCCTCTTTTTAAAAAAAATCGTCCGGAGTCTCATCCCGACTTGTGGGGGAATCATAGTCTCCATCATCCTTTCCTCACTAGGACAATAATGCTCTAATAATGAAGATCATCACACTTTTATTTACTTACAACTCAAGAATTACAACTCGATACTTAGAACAAAATATGACTCCATGTGAATGCCTCCGGTGGAGTACCGGGATGTGCAATGATTCAAGAGTGACATGTATGAAAGAGTTATGAAAGGTGGCTTTGCCACAAGTACGATGTCAACTACATGATCATGCAAAGCAATATTACAATGAGGAAGCATGTCATAATAAACGAAACGGTTGAAATTTACATGGCAATATATCTCGAAATGGCTATGGAAATGCCATAATAGGCAGGTATGGTGGCTGTTTTGAGGAAGGTATATGGTGGGTGTATGGTATCGGCGAAAGTTGCGCGGTACAAGAGAGGATAGCAATGATGGAAGGGTGAGAGTGCATATAATACATGGACTCAACATTAGTCATAAAGAACTCACATACTTATTGCAAAAATCTACAAGTCATCAAAACAAAGTACTACACACATGCTCCTAGGGGAAGGGTTGGTAGATGTTAACCATCGCGTGATCCAGACCTCCACTCATAAGGAAGACAATCAATAAATAAATCATGGTCCAACTTCATCACATAACGGTTCACCATACGTGCATGCTACGAGAATCACAAACTTTAACACAAGTATCTATCAAGTGCACAACTACTCCACTAGCATGACTCTAATATCACCATCTTCATATCTCAAAACAATCATAAGGAATCAAAACTTCTCATAGTATTCAATGCACTTTATATGAAATTTTTTATTATATTCCTCTTGGATTCCTATCATATTAGGACTAGTTTTATAACCTAAGCAAATTACATGTTGTTCTAATAGACTCTCAAAATAATATAAGTGAAGCATGAGAGTTCATCAATTTCTTCAAAATAAAACCACCATCGTGCTCTAAAAGATATAAGTGAAGCATGAGAGTTCATTAATTTCTTCAAAATAAAACCACCATTGTGCTCTAAAAGATACAAGTGAAGCACTAGAGCAAATGACAAACTACTCCAAAAGATATAAGTGAAGATCAATGAGTAGTCAAATAATTGTGCAACTATGTGAAGACTCTCTAACATTTAAGAATTTCAGATCTTGGTATATTATTCAAACAGGAAGCAAAACAAAATAAAATAAATTGACGCTCCAAGAAAAACACATATCATGTGGTGAATAAAAATATAGCTCCAGGTAAAGTGACCCATGAATGAAGACGAAAGAGGGGATGCCATCCGGGGCATCCCCAAGCTTAGGCTCTTGGTTGTCCTTGAATATTACCTTGGGGTGCCTTGGGCATCCCCAAGCTTAGGCTCTTGCCACTCCTTATTCCATAGTCCATCGAATCTTTACCCAAAACTTGAGAACTTCACAACACAAAACTCAACAGAAAACTCATAAGCTCCATTAGTATAAGAAAATAAATCACCACTTAGGTACTATTATGAACTCATTCTAAATTCATATTGGTGTAATATCTAGTGTATTACAACTTATCTATAGTTCATGCCCTCCGATACTACTCATAGATTCATCAAAATAAGCAAACAACAGATAGAAAACAGAATCTGTCAAAAACAGAACAGTCTGTAGTAATGTGTAACTCTATAATACTTCTGTAACTCCAAAAATTCTGAAATAAATTGGTGGACGTGAGTAATTTGTCTATTAGTCTTCCTCAAAAAGAATAAACTTAAGACTTTACTTGGCACTTTATTGAAACAAAAGCTATAAAACATGATTACTACAGTATATTAATCATGTGAACACACAAAAACAGTAGGGTTAAATATCGGGTTGTCTCCCAACAAGCGCTTTTCTTTAATATCTTTTTAGCTAGGCATGATGATTTTAATGATGCTAATTTAAGTCTAACACACTTCCTATGAATAGGGATATTGTGATCAAACAACTTATGGGAACAAGAATCAACTGGCATAGGAAAGCAAAACAAGCATAGCTTCAAGATTTTCAACACATAGAGAGGAAACTTGATATCATTGCAACTCCTACAAGCATATATTCCTCCCTAATAATAATTTTCAGTAGCATCATGAATGAATTCAATAATATAACTATCACATAAAGCATTATTTTCATGATGCACAAGCATAGAATTTTTTTTACTCTCCACATAAGCAAATTTCTTCTCATGAATAGTAGTGGGAGCAAACTCAACAAAATAACTATCATGTGAGGCATAATCTAGTTGAAAAATTAACTCAAGATGACAAGTTTCATGGTTATCATTATTCTTTATAGCATACATGTCATCACAATAATCATCATATATAGCAACTTTGTTCTCATAATCAATTGGAACCTCTTTCCGAAATAGTGGATTCATCACTAAATAAAGTCATGACCTCTCCAAATCCACTTTCATAATTATCATAATAACATTCAACACCCTCCAAAATTGTGGGATCACTACTTCCTAAAGTTGACACTCTTCCAAACCCACTTTCATCAATATAATCATCAAAAATAGGAGGCATGCTTTCATCATAATAAATTTGCTCACCAAAACTTGGGGGACAAAAAATATCATCTTCATCAAACATAGCACCCCCAAGCTTTTGGCTTTGCATATCATCAGCATCATGGATATTCAAGGAATTCATACTAACAACATTGCAATCATGCTCATCATTCAAAAATTTAGCGCCAAGCATTTTAATGCATTCTTCTTCTAGCACTTGAGCACAATTTTCCTTTCCATCATTTTCATGAAAGACATTATAAAGATGAAGCATGTGAGGCAACCTCAATACCATATTTTTGTAGTTTTCTTTTATAAACTAAACTAGTGAGAAAATAAGAAGCAAAAAGATTTGGTCGCAAGATCTAAAGATATACCTTCAAGCACTAACCTCCCCGGCAATGGCGCTAGAAAAGAGCTTGATGTCTACTACACAACCTTCTTCTTGTAGACATTGTTGGGCCTCCAAGTGCAGAGGTTTGTAGGACAATAGCAAATTTCCCTCAAGTATATGACCTATGGTTTATCAACCCATGGGAGGTGTAGGATGAAGATGGTCTCTCTCAAACAACCCTACAACCAAATAACAAAGAGTCTCTTGTGTTCCCAACACACCCAATACAATGGTAAATTGTATAGGTGCACTTGTTCGGTGAAGAGATGGTGATACAAGTGCAATATGGATGGTAGATGTAGGTTTTTGTAATCTGAAAATATAAAAACAGCAAGGTAACAAGTGGTAAAAGTGAGCGTAAACAATATTGCAATGCTTCGAAACAAGGCCTAAGGTGCATACTTTCACTAGTGCAAGTTCTCTCAACAATAATAACATAATTGGATCATATAACTATCCATAAACATGCAACAAAGAGTCACTCCAAAGTCATTAATAGCGGAAAACAAACGAAGAGATTATTGTAGGGTACGAAACCACCTCAAAGTTATTATTTCCGATCAATCCATTGGGCTATTCCTAAACAGCCCTAGAGTTTGTAGTAAAATAACACCTTAAGACACAAATCAACCAAAACCCTAATGTCACCTAGATACTCCAATGTCACCTCAAGTATCTGTGGGTATGATTATGCCATATGCATCACACAATCTCAGATTCATCTACTCAACCAACACAAAGAACTTCAAAGAGTGCCCTAAAGTTTCTACCGTAGAGTCAAGAGGAAAACGTGTGCCAACTCTATGCATAGATTCCCAAGGTCACGAAACCCGCAAGTTGATCACCAAAACATACATCAAGTGAATCAATAGAATACCCCATTGTCACCATGGGTATCCCACGAAAGACATACATCAAGTGTTCTCAAACCTTAAAGACTCAATCTGATAAGATAACTTCAAAGGGAAAACTCGATCCATTACAAGAGAGTACAGGGGGAGAAACATCATAAGATCCAACTATAGTAGCAAAGCTCGCGGTACATCAAGATTGTGACATATCAAGAGCACGAGAGGTTGAGATCAAACTCATAGCCTCGAGGGTGAACTACTCCCTCCTCGTCATGGAGAGCGCTGGGATGATGAAGATGGGCACTGGTGATGATTCCCCCCTCCGACAGGGTGCCGGGACAGGGTCCCGATTGGTTTTTGGTGGCTACAGAGGTTCGCAGCAGCGGAACTCCCGATCTAGGTTAATTTCTGGAGGCTTGGGGATTTATAGGAGAGGTTGGCATCGAGAACAAGTCAGGGGTCCCTGCGGAGAGTCCACGAGGCACAAGGGCACACCCTAGGGGGTGGGGGTGCCCTCCACCCTTGTGGGTCCCATGGGACTCCCCTCCAATAACTTCTCATTCCGGTATTTTATATATATTCCAAAAGAATCTCTGTTGGTTTTCAGCGCATTCCGAGAAATTTTATTTCTGCACAAAAACAACACCATGGTAGTTCTGCTGAAAACAACGTTAGTCCGGGTTAGTTCCACCCAAATCATACCAAAATCATGTAGAAATATTATAAATATGGCATGAATACATCAAAAATTATAGATACGTTGGAGACATATCAAGGTCCTCCGAGAAATCCGTTCCCGTGATGCCTACACCAACTAGAGAGGAAGCTAATGATCATGAACGTTCAGATCAAGTTACTAATGAACCTCATAGGTCAACAAGAGCATCATCTACACCAGAGTGGTACAACAATCTTGTTCTGGAAGTCATGTTACTTGACCATGACGAACCTACAAACTATGAAGAAGCTATGATGACCCCAGATTCCGATAAATGGCTTGAGGCCATGAAATCTGAGATAGGATCCATATATGAGAACAAAGTGTGGACTTTGGTGGACTTGCCCGATGATCGGCAATCCATGGAGAATAAATGGATCTTCAAGAAGAAGACTGATGTTGATGGTAATCTTACTATCTATAAAGCTCGACTTGTCGCAAAGGGTTTTTGACAAGTTCAAGGAGTTGACTATGATGAGACTTTCTCACCCAGAGCGATGCTTAAGTCCGTCTGAATCATGTTAGCAATTGCCACATTTTATGATTATGAAATCTGGCAAATGGATGTCAAAAACTGCATTCCTTTATGGATATTAAAGAAGAGTTGTATATGATGCAACCAGAAGGTCTTTTCAATCCTAAAGGTGCTAACAAAGTGTGCAAGCTCCAGCGATCCATCTATGGACTGGTGCAATCATCTCATAGTTGGAATATACGCTTTGATAAGGTGATCAGAGCATGTGGTTTTGTGCAGACTTATGGTGAAGCTTCTATTTACAAGCAAGTGAGTGGGAGCTCTGTAGCATTTCTGATATTATATGTGGATGACATATTGTTGATTGGAAATGATATAGAATTTCTGGATAGCATAAAAGGATATTTAAGTAAGAATTTTCGAATGAAAGACCTCGGTGAAGCTACTAACATTTTGGGCATCAAGATCTATAGGGATAGATCGAGACGCTTAATAAGACTTCCACAAAGCACATACATTGGCAAAGTTATGGAGATGTTCAAAATGAATCAGTCAAAGGATGGGTTCTTATCTATATTGCATGGTGTGAAGTTGAGTAAGACTCAAAGCCTGACCACGGCAGAAGATAGAGAGAGAATGAAAGTTATTCCATATGCCTGAGTATTAGGTTCTATAAAGTATGCCATGTTGTGTACCAGACATGTTGTGTGCCTTGCCAATGAGTTTGGCAAGGTGGGTACAAGAGTGATCCAGGAGTAGATCACTAGACAACAGTCAAAATTATCCTTAGAGGACTAAGGAAATGTTTCTCGGTTATGGAGGTGATAAAGGGTTCATCATAAAGGGTTATGATGATGCAAGCTTTAAACACTAATCTAGATGACTCTGAGTTTGAGGCTGGATGCATATTGAAAGTGGGAGAAATTAGCTAGAGTAGCACCATGCAGAGCTTTGTAGACATACAAATTTGCAAAATACATATGGATCTGAATGTGACAGACTCGTTGGCTAAACTTCTCTCACAAGCAAAACATGATCACACCTCAGTACTCTTTGGGTGTTAATCACATGGAGATGTGAACTAGATTATTGACTCTAGTAAACCCTTTGGGTGTTGGTCACATGGCGATGTGAATTATGTGTGTTAATCACATGATGATATGAACTATTAGTGTTAAATCACATGGCGATGTGAACTGGATTATTGACTCTAGTGGAAGTGGGAGACTGAAGGAAATATGCCCTAGAGTCAATAATAAAGTTATTATTTTATATTTCCTTATTTCATGATGAATGTTTATTATTCATGCTAGAATTTATTAACCGGAAACTTGATACATGTGTGAATACATAGACAAAATACTATGTCCCTAGTAAGCCTCTACTAGACTAGCTCGTTAATCAAAGATGGTTAAGTTTCCTAACCATAGATATGTGTTGTCATTTGATGAATAGGATCACATCATTATTAGAATGTGTGATGGACAAGACCCATTCATTAGCTTAGCATTATGATCATTTAGTTTTATTGATATTGCTTTCTTCATGTCAAATACATATTCCTCAGACTATGAGATTATGCAACTCCCTGATACCGGAGGAATGGCTTATGTGCTATAAAATGTCACAACATAATTGGGTGATTATAAAGATGCTCTACAGGTATCTTCGAAGGTGTTTGTTAGGTTGGCATAGATCAAGATTAGGATTTGTCACTCCGAGTATCGAAGAGGTATCTCTGGGCCCTCTCGGTAATGCACATCATAAGAAGCCTTGCAAGCAAAGTGACTAATGAGTTAGTTGCAAGATGATGGATTACGGAACGAGTAAAGAGACTTGCCGATAACGAAATTGAACTAGGTATGAAGATACCGGCGATCGAATCTCGCGCAAGTAACATACTGATGACAAAGGGAACATATGTTGTCATAACGGTTCGATCAATAAAGATCTTCGTAGAATATGTGGGAGCCAATATGATCATCTAGGTTCCTCTATTGGTTATTGATCGTAGAGGTGTCTCGATCATGTGTACATAGTTCTCAAACTCGTAGGGTCCGCACGCTTAATGTTCGATGACGATTTTGTATTATATGAGTTATGTGATTTGGTGACCGAACGTTGTTCGGAATCCCGGATGATATCACGGACATGACGAGGAGTCTCTAAATGGTCGAAAGGTAAAGATTGATATATAGGACGATAATATTCGGACACCGAAAGTGTTCCAGAGGGTACCGGGTACATATCGGGTCACCGAAAGGGGTTCCGGGCACCCCGACAAAAGATATGGGCCTTATGGGCCAAGAGAGGACATGCACCAGCCACAAGGGGCTGGTGCGCCCCGACATATGGGCCGGCCAAAGGGGGAGACGGAAAGATGGGAAGGGGAAAGGAATAGTAGGAAGTACTACTTCCTTCTCCCCCCCCCCTTTCCTTCCCTCTCCGGCACTTATGGAAAGGGGGGCCGAATTGGAAAAGAAATCCCAAGTAGGATTCCTCCTACTTGGGACACCCCCTCACTACAAAAAAAACACTTTCGTGATGATACATGTTTGTCACAGTAGGTCGCGTTTTTTGTCATGCATGTACATCCATGACGATTTTATGACAGAATCAAGATAGTCATACCTGTGCTGTCGTAGAAGTGTTCCATGACATTATCAAAATTATCATCATGGAAGTGTCCACTTCCATGACGATAAATCGCGCGTCACAAAAGTGCTTTCGTCAAGGGTGACCGACACGTGGCATCCACCATAACGGAATGCCGTTAAGCTATCGGGTCCGGTTTTGGATCCGATAACCCGTTAATAGCCCCGACCAATGGGGATTTTCCACATGTAAAATCATCATTCGCTTGAGGAAACACGTGTCGGCTCACCGTTGGGACAGACGTCATCCACTCATTGGACTAAAGGTGCCCATGATACATTGACACGTGGCACGGCCCAACAGAGGCCCATTCTTGTGAAAAGGCCGACCCTTTTGAATTGGTCAAAAGGTGGCGGGCCGACCCACGGAAAGCCTGTCAACGGCCTGTTCGCATATGACCCACGCCCATTAGGGCCTATCGGAAATTGTCCCAACAATGTCATGTGGGCCGTCGAATATAACACCAGCCCGTTTCACTTTCGGCCCATGTATGGCCCATGATGTCTTTCAGCCCATATGAGGCCTTCGTATCTTTAGGCCCTTTAGAGGCCCATGGTCACTCTAACCCATAATGAATAGTAAATTTCTTTATACCTGTTAACAACCCGTGATTCACATGGGCCGTTTCCAGCCCGTGTTAGCTTTTGGCGTATTAACGGCCCATACGTTCTTGGGCTCCTTTCCGGCCCTCAATTACTTCCGGTCCGTTTCTGGCATGTTAACCCGTTGCGCCGTTTCCAGCCCGTCCTATATTCCAGCCCGTCCTATGTTAAGCATGTGCTGTACTGTCGGTGTGAAATGACACCTATGGGATAACAAGAATCCCTACTACGGTTGCGGGGCGCGGGGTCATGAGAAGAGAGGGACTAGTGGACGGCACAAAGGGGGATTTACCCAGGTTCGGGCCAAACATATGCGTAAAACCCTAAGATCCTGCTTTGGTGGATGTATTTAGTGTTCTTGAGCTCTTGAACTAGCTCTGGGTGTTGCCAGGTTCCAAAGAGCCGAATCCCTCTTCGGTGCGCCATGGGCCTCCTTTTGTAGGCGAAAGGGGCTGCCACAGTGGCACACAGGAGGTGGAAAGTGCTACAGCGTTATGAGCTTATAGCTAGCATTACAGGACAAAGCGCATTTAATGTGGGGCTTAGGTGTCCTTCACTTTATCAGGGACGAGGGTGAGGCCCGTCCCGTCCGTCGCTGCCCCCTCCTAGCTTTGACACGCGCCCTCGCCAGCGGTGCATGCAGTGCCATGTAGGCAGGCAGGCAGCTGAGGTGGCGCGGTGGTGGAGCCTCCACGAAGGGATGCATGTTGCCACGCAGGTACTACTAGGGAAAACCTTATACACAGAATCGTACCAGTAACGCGTGTTAAAATGAGGCGCTACTGCTAATTAGCAGTAGCGCGTCTGCGAAAACCGCGCTACTGTTACCCCCTTAGCAGTAGCGCGGCAGGAATAGAACGCGCTACTACTATAATTGCCACACCGTTCCCGACGTGCTAGGTATAGTAGTAGCACTCTTCTAGAAACGGCTCTACTACTACGGATTTTAGCAGCAGCGTGTTTTTCCTCCCCACGCTACTGTTAAAGCTATTTTCACCTAACCCCCCGCATGGCCTGATTCCCTCTCCTTTGCTTCCTCCCCCAATTCCCCACTCTCTCTTCTCCCCCTCGTCGCCTCTGCCTCGCTGCCGTCTCGCCGCCGTCTCCCCCGACCCCGCCTTGCGGCCGTCTCCCCCGACCCCGCCTCGCCGCCGTCTCCCCCGGCCCCGCCTCG
>NC_041383.1:57128568-57161708 GCF_002162155.2 Triticum dicoccoides
CGCCTCGCCGCGCCTCGATGCCGCCGTCTCCCCCGACCCCATCTCTCTCCCCGCCCTCTATAAGCACTCTCCCCTTCCGATCCCTCTTGTTTGCTTAGTATGAAACCTAGCTATTTAGTTCTAGTTAGTATGAACCCTATGGTATTTTTAGTGCTAGTTAGTTAATTACAATTAGTATTAACCCTATTTAATTAGGGCAGTAGTTCCTACGTACTAATTAGTTAGTAAGAACTAGGTACTAATTAGCTAGGCACTAGTTTATTTTTATTTATAGTAAGTTTATTTTCAGTAAGAACTAATTGAATTAATAGATCTAGTTAGTAAGAACTTGTTGCTATTTGTTTAGTTAAAGCATTTTTTCCCGCATCGACGTGGACGATGCCTATCCCGCATCCCCTTCGTCGAGTCGGTGGAGGACGACACCTGCTTGACCAGATGGGCCATGTCCGGGACTGGGCTCTGCTGGGGTGGTACTGGGAGGCGCTACCTACCGGGAGGTGCAGGTTGGTTAGGAGCCAGCCTGTCGTTGACCCAAACCATCTTTGGTGGCGGTCGCGTGGGCCAGTGACGGTCCAGAGGCTCGAGGACCCCACGGAGGTGGTGCGTCACCGTGTCAGTGAGGAGGACGCGCACGTCCGTTGCTACTTGTTTGCGTTGGAGCACAGGTTCTCCAATACCTGGCAGGTTCTCCAGGGATCTCCCTAGAGCTATGATCCCGTGATGGTTCCTTCTCTGTGGGCGTCCACCGCACGCGCCGATACCCGTCGTGTGCTAGGGTTTTTGATGTATTAGTTATGTTATATGTATGACACTATTCGGGATGTATTAGTGATAATATTCGACGATGTATGAACACGCATGAGATCATTTACTTTTGCTTATTCAATGCATGCTAATTTGAGTCCTATAAGATATTTTGAAATGTATATCTTGTGTTGCTCAAATAGGATATGTGCTTGCCCAAGTGGCCGGTCATGTTTGCAGGTTACACCTCCGAGTGGCCTATGTTTTGCCGGAGTGTTGATTCATTTCTGTTCCGGCAAATTTCAGGCGCTCGATATGTCCTATTTTAGCAAAGGTCATGCCGGATTTTTCCCTGAATTTTGGCATGACTTGTGCCAGAATATGTAGGAAATATCGAGTGCCCAGGATTTTTGTGTTGAGTATCCTGGTAGTTGTCTTTGATCGATTTTCAATTAATGTTTTAACGATGAACATAGGAAATGTCTAACGACGAAAAGGATTTCGGTATTTGCAAATACTGCAAAGACAAGCGCGACGTGTGCGACGGAATCTTCCTAGATGATGATAGGCGCTTTAGCATCAAGCTGGACGAGAACTTTGAAGTGGATACAGTAAGTCACAACTACAAGTATTTTTTTCATAATTAAGCATGACATATGCTTCATTTGCTTCAACTTATAATTTGTTTTTACTATTCTACTAGTGTATCCCCTGCCATGCAAGAGTTTTTGTACTGGATAAGATAGGTTGTAGTCGTACTTTGGAGGTAAAGAAATTTTACTTGAAGACCGAGCATGGTTATATTTTCCACACAAAATTATACAATTTAGACGACTACACCTATTTTGGATGCAAAACATGGCGAGCACTATGCAAGACTTATGCATTTGAGCCTGATATGGTTATCACCTTTGATATTCGTCCGGAAGATGATATTGAAGGTAATACCGACATTTGGGTCGATGTGCAGACGCCTCCAGTTATACCAAAATGTGAGTTTCTCAACCATATTTATGTCTTTGATATTGTTTATTCAAAAATAGTTGACAATTAATTTCTATTGATAGCTTATTTCGGTGCAAGCAAACATGTCCAGTGCTTGGTAGACATGACTGTATACTGTGCCGGGGCTGAACTCAACTGCGAGGAGCTCAGTCATTATGTTTCATGGCTTGCGGATCTTGATACTGTCAAGACAAATTTTCTTCCTGCATTTAGAAATGTTAGTACTAAAAACGTGCGACCAATAGTGTTCATACTGAACTACTGTCACATCTATTTAGGAAGGATGGTAAGATTTTTAATATTTGTCCTGAGTGCATCTTTTCCATACATTATTTTTGAAGCTAAACTTCATTGCTAAGTATGTTACCATATGATGTTCTTCAACAGGGAGTCCCGTTGAATGTTGTGCCTTATAGGATCGAGACTAAAGGTACCATGAGTATTATTAGCTTACGGCCAAGATATCCTACATATTACTGTAGTGCATTCAAGATTAGCGACGGATGCTTAATAGTGCAAGACTAGACCAAATATGTGATGGGGGAGCGCAGAGAAGTACTAGGGGGCAGCAAACAGAAGCGCAACCCACGATTAGGAGACAGGTTCATCTGCATGCTCCAACTTGATCAAGGAGGAGAGCTACACATGTTTTATGTTATTTTACCTAAGAGAGAGCAGTAGGAGTGATTAGCTAGCTAGAAAAGAGTTTGAGGATGATAATGTGCTACACTATTACTATGATGACAAAATAGCTAGTGTTGGTGGTAATGACTATGATGATTATGCTTAGCTAGTGTTAGTGGTGATTAAATAAATAATGTTGGTGGTAATTACTATGATGATGATTAAATAGCTTGTGATGGCAGATTAGATTCAAGTGGAGGCAACATGTGGTGCACATCGAAAGTACTACTAGTCCAAACTAGATCAAGTTTGGATTAGTAGTGTACTTTTGACATGCACCACATATTGCCTCCACTTGAACCTAATCCACCTTCATTTGACACACAGGACATAATGATGTAAACCTCATAACTGGTATTGTACCAATATTTGTACGATGGAGAGAAAACTGCATAAATACACTAAAAATAAAAAAATAAAAAATGAATACTAGTAGCGATGGAGAGAAACGCGCTGCCACTAGTTTCATTAGCAGTAGCGTGGGGGTGAAAAAACGCTACAGCTATTTGTCCTAGTAGTAGCGCGCGCCGGCACGCGTTACTGCCGAGCAATAGCTGTAGCGCCTTATTAGTAGCGTGCCTACGTGCGCTACTAGTGAGCACAAAACCAGCGCTACTGCTAGGGTTTTCCCTAGGAGTGAGGTGCCTGCCCAGCTGGTTGGGCTGGCAACTGCATGCGAACAGCAGCGGTGGAGACTTGCTGGCGCGGGCCTGGTGAGGGCCTTGCCGGGTGGACCGGTACGGGTCTTGCCGCGACACGCCATCGTCCCGGGCAAGGACCTTGCCAGGGGGCCTCGTGGATTTCCTCGGCAAGAACCTTGTCGAGGATTGTTGCATTCCTATCCTCATTTGATCTTGACTGTTCTTTGTCTTCACAAAGATCTGCATGCCACCACGGAGGTGCCTCCTCGACCCTGCCCCAACGTGTCTACTTAGCATTGGTGGGCTCGAAGGTGGCTCGCTCAGCTGGTGTGGACGAGCTGCCCCGGCAAGGGTCTTGCTGGGGCTGCTGAGGCTGCCCTCAGTAAGGGTCCTTGCCGGGGCAAGCTTCGTTGCCCGTGCGACCTTTGTGGCCTTGGTCCTTGATGTTGCTTTGTTCGTCTTGTGCCTTCAGCTTCTCTCCGGCTTCCCTCTCTTGCCCTGTTTATGCGTGGCCGTGGCGGGCGGCTCTGACTGCCCACGCACAAGTAAAGGGGTCAAAAGCAGAGCCCCTACTTTTGTACACCGACAGGAGCCCCCGGACCTAGGCCATACATAAGCGCAGCACGTTGTTGGGCCAGGCCGAGAACGGTGCGCGTGCAGTTTGCGGCGGATTTTTACCGTGGTAACTGTTCTGTCCGGTACACTTCCCCCCACAACATGCGTTGAACGCGCAACGTGGGGGTCGTGCACGCGCGTGACGGAAGCATGTCGGTGTCATCCCTGGTGTACAGTAAAGAGGCAGCTTGAGACTGCGGGGCTCATGCTCATTTACGGCCCTGGCTTGGGAACCGTCACTCCACGCGTCCCACCGTGCCCACCCTTTGCTCCATGTTCGCTGCATGCATGATGCAGGGCGAATGACAGGCGCGCGGGATGTGAGGAGTCGTGTGCGTGTGTGGGTTGATTCCCACGCGCCTTCAATGGAGAGGGGAGCGCGGTCGACGGCCCCGCTTGTTGTCACTTCAACGGGCCGGATTGGCCGAGAGGGGGCGGCCGAGCCTCGCCCCCGCCCCTTTATAAAGAGGGGAGCGGGAGGAACAACGCCTCCTCAATCCTTCACCATCTGCCTCTCTGCATTCCTGCTTCTTTCTTGCCTCTGCCATGGCGACGGGGCGTGGCGACGCTTCATCGGTGGCGGCGAGGGTCTCGGCTCGTCAACGCGGCGACCCTCTCCAAGAGCTCATGGCGGCGGAGCCGGCCGTGAGAGGGAGGGGGAGGGGGCGAGGCCGAGGCCGTTGCGGCGTTCGGGGGAGAGGAGGACGGGGCGGTAGATCGGCTTCGTCTCCGCCAGCGGCTCCTCCTCCAATGGAGGGCCACGTCGGGGACAACCCTTGTGAGTTCTTCATCAGGCTGCGCCAGCCACTGCACCGTCGTCTTCGCCTTCCGACTCTGTTCGCCCGGGCTATAGAGCTGGATCCACCGCAGCCGTTGCGGTTGCACATGAGGGGTTGCGGGAACATCGGCATATGGGCCGATGTCGAGTTTCCCGCCACTCACTTCATGTACCTTCGCCGAGGATGGAAAACCTCCGCCCGCATCCATAGCTTTACGGAGGGGCTCGCTCTCCATTTCAAATTAATGGGGGGCGGCCTCCTCTCCGTCAAGATCTTCAGGCACATCGGGACTCACGTAAGGTGCTGTGTGGAGAGCTCCTCCGATGATGAAGAGTCATTCCTGAGTGAGAGCGACGGGGAGGACAGCGGCAGCGACGACGAGGGTAGCAGGCGACAGGACGACGGGTCCGACTAGGCGTCGGGCGCGTCACTCCGGGGTGGCACCGGCGACTCCATCATCCGCGTCGCCGGCTCCTTGAACTTCTTGGGGTTGCCTCCTTGGGCGGCTGGCGTCGAGAGGCTGCGGAAGAGGAAGAGGGCGGGCGGCAAGGCTGTCAAGTCGGAGTACGCGGGCACCGACGCCTTCATAGCGTACTGACGGTCCTGCCGCCTCGTCTTCCAGCTCTTCCTTCGGCACCGCTGAGGGAGTCCTGGATTAGGGGGTGTCCGGATGGCCGGACTCCTGGACTATGAAGATACAAGATTGAAGACTTCATCCCGTGTTCGGATAGGGACTTTCCTTGGCGTGGAAGGCAAGCTTGGCGATACGATCTAGCCCTCTCCGGTGCCTATATAAACCGGAGAGTTTTAGTCCGTAGGACGAACAACAATCATACCATAGGCTAGCTTCTAGGGTTTAGCCTTTCTGATCTCATGGTAGATCAAATCTTGTAATACCCATACCATCAATATTAATCAAGCAGGAGTAGGGTTTTACCTCCACCGAGAGGGCCCGAACCTGGGTAAAGACATCGTGTCCCTTGTATCCTGTTACCATCCTCCTAGACGCGCAGTTCGGGACCCCCTACCCGAGATCCGCCGGTTTTGACACCAACATTGGTGCTTTCATTGAGAGTTCCTCTGTGTCGTCGCCTTCAGGCCCGATGGCTTCTTCAATCATCAACCACGACGCAGTCCAGGGCGAGACTTTTGTCCCCGGACAGATCTTCATATTCGGCGGCTTTGCACTGCAGGCCATCTCGTTTGGCCATCTGGAGTAGATTGAAAGCTACGCCCCTGGCCATCAGGTGAGGTTTGGAAGCTTAAACTACACGGCCGACATTCTAGGGGACTTGATCTTCGACGGATTCGAGCCACGGCCGAGCGCGCCGCACTGTCTCGATGGGCATAATCTAGCTCTGCCGCCGGACAGCGCCCAGAGTGCCGCTCAGGAGTCCACTCCGACCAGTAGCTCGGAGCCGGCTACGCTAACCAGGGACAGACGGTTGGACGCCACCCTAGGAGCCGCAATCTCTACGGTGATAGAACCAAATACCAGCCTAGTCCCTTGCAAGGCCCGTGACTCCAAGGTGTCGAACTCTGTTCCGTACTCCGAATCTTCCGCACCCCTTCCGATCGAACCCGATTTGGCTCCGATCATGGAGTTCACCACCGCGGACGTCTTTCAGCACTCGCCTTTTGGCGATATCCTGAACTCCCTAAAGTCTCTCTCTTTGTCAGGAGAGCCCTGGCCGGACTATGGTCAGCAAGGTTGGGATACGGACGACGAAGAAATTCGAAACCCACCCACCACCCACTTTGTAGCCACTGTCGACGATTTAACCGACATGCTCAACTTTGACTCTGAAGACATCGATGGTATGGACGCCGATGAAGGACACGACCAAGAACCAGCACCTATAGGGAACTAGAAAGCCACCTCGTCATATGACATATACATGGTGGACACCCCCAAAGCAGGGGATGGCGAGGAACAAATGGAGGATGACCCCTCCAAAAAGCAACCCAAGCGCCGACGTCAGCGGCGCCGCTCTAAATCCCGCCAAAGCAAAAATGGCGAATCCGGCACCGGAGATAACAACATGTCGGACAGTGCCGAAAATAACCCCCTCCAGCAGGATTCAGTGCAGGAGGACGAAGGAGCCAGCCCCCATGAGAGAGCGGCCGACAGAGAGGTTGAGGACGACAACTATATGCCTCCCTCCGAAGACGAGGCAAGCCTCGACGACGACGAATTCGTCGTGCCAGAGGATCCCGTCGAACAAGAGCGTTTCAAACGCAGGCTTATGGCCATGGCACGCAACCTCAAGAAAAAACAGCAGCAGCTTAGAGCTGACCAAGACTTGCTAGCCGACAGATGCACCGAAGTCCTGGCGGCCGAAGAGTATAAACTCGAGCGCCCCTCAAAGAGCTACCCAAAGCGCAGGCTGCTACCCCAAGTGAGGAGGAAGCAATTAAACCTACATTACCAGCGTACGATGCGCCCGATCAGCCACCTCGTGGCCGCAATAGAGAGGCCTTCAGGCCCTCGAACCAAGCCGCACCCCGGCACCGCTCAAAACAAACCAGAGCACGGGGAGACGCAACAGAGCTGTGAGACATACTGGAGGACAGGGCAAGGCAAACAAGATGGATCTACGGATCGCGTGGGCGCCCCACATCATGTGATAATAACCGTCACATTGGATATGATAAATACGCCAGGCCGAATACAACAGACCAAGCTCATCCGAGCTGCGCTGAGATATAGCCCAGTACAGGGGCGCCGCACACCCACTATGCTTCACTGACGAAGTAATGGATCATCAAATCCCCGAGGGTTTCAAACCCGTAAACATTGAATCATATGGCGGCACAACTGATCCCGCGGTCTGGATCGAGGATTACCTCCTTCATATCCACATGGCCCGTAGTGATGATCTACACGCCATCAAATACCTCCCGCTCAAGCTTAAAGGACCAGCTCGACATTGGCTTAACAGCCTGCCAGCAGAGTCAATTAGTTGCGGGGAGGACCTGGAATCCGCATTCCTTGACAACTTCCAGGGCACTTACGTGCGACCGCCAGACGCCGACGACCTAAGCCACATAATCCAACAGCCAGAGGAATCGGCCAGGTAATTCTGGACACGGTTCCTAACCAAGAAAAATCAAATAGTCGACTGTCCGGACACCGAGGCCCTTGCTGCCTTCAGGCATAACATCCGAGACGAATGGCTTGCCCGGCACCTAGGACAGGAAAAGCCGAAATACATGGCAGCCCTCACGACACTCATGACCCGCTTCTGCATTGTCGAAGACAGCTGGCTAGCTCGTAGCAATAACATAACCAAGAGCCCTGGTAATTCGGACACCAAGGACAACAATGGCAGGTCACATCACAACAAGCACAAGTGCCGCATTAACGGTGACAATACTGAGGATACGGCAGTCAATGCCGGATTCAGAGGCTGTAAACCTGGTCAGCGGAAGAAGCCATTCAAAAGAAACCCTCCGGGCCCATCCAACTTAGACCGGATACTTGATCGCTTGTGCCAGATACACGGTACCCCCGAACAATCAGCCAACCACACCAATAGGGAGTGCTGGGTGTTCAAGCAGGCAGGCAATTTAAGTGGCGAAACCAGAGACAAGGGGCTGCGTAGCGATGACAAGGAGGTGCCCCGGTCGCTGAACAACAGAGGACAGAAGGGCTTCCCCCCGCAAGTGCGGACGGTGAACATGATATACGCAACCCGCATCCCCAAAAGGGAGCGGAAGCGTGCCCTCAAGGACGTCTATGCGTTGGAGCCAGTCGCCCCAAAGTTCAACCCATGGTCCTCCTTCCCGATCACCTTTGATTTACGGGCCCACCCCACTAGCATCCGTCATGGCAGATTCGCCGCATTGGTCCTATACCCAATCATTGACGGATTTCACCTAACTAGAGTCCTCATGGACGGCAGCAGCAGCCTGAACCTGCTTTATCAGGATACAGTGCGAAAAATGGGTGTAGATCCCTCACGGATTAAACCCACAAAGACAACCTTTAAAGGCGTCATACCAGGTGTAGAAGCCAGCTGTACAGGCTCGGTTACACTCGAAGTGGTCTTCGGATCCCCGGATAATTTCCGAAGCAAAGAGTTAATCTTCGACATAGTCCCATTCCGTAGTGGCTATCACGCCCTGCTCGGACGAACCGCATTTGCAAAATTCAATGCGGTGCCGCACTATGCATATCTCAAGCTCAAGATGCCAGGTCCTAGCGGAGTCATTACGGTAAATGGAAACACTGAACGCTCTCTCCGAACGGAGGAGCACACAGCGGCCCTAGCGGCGGAAGTACAGAGCAGCCTCTCAAGGCATCTCCCCAATCCGGGTGTTAAACGTCCGGACAACGTCAAGTGCGCCCGAAGCAACCTCCAACAAAGCCGGTTGGCACGATCCGAGCGAGCATAGCAGTGCGGCCCCAACCCCAGCCCTCGTCAGATGGTGCTATCGGTACCACGCGTACATAATTACGCTTTGAAATTACCGTGGGCATAAGGGGAGGGGCACAATCACGGCACGCCCAGAATGCGGCTCAACCTCACTTAGGGTCTCCCTATTCGGCTGTTTTCCTTTTTTTATATACTTACAGGACCCAACTATTCGGAAGGCCTGTCCGGCAACAAACGCGCTGAACACATGATGCAATAGCCAGGGCGCGAACAAGCTGCGTCATATGTCCAGGTGGTCTCTATAACGAGCTAAATACCCGTTTTGCTTAAATTCATGCGGCTTGCCCCTGGAGGGGGACATGTCAAATAATCCCATCCCTTGCTTACCGCACTATTTGTATTGTTCTGCTTTCATAGCAGCTCTTTTTTAATAAACAATACATAGCTCTTATCTATTATTGTATTCATCTATTTTTTATACAAATATGTTCAGTCATGACATTATGCAACCGTACACTTTGGTACGGACAAAACACCAGGGGCTAAAGCACCCTATAACATGGTGTGAGAAGACCGAACACTCTTATGAGTGCGGCACCCCGAACTTATAGCACTATATGCATCGGCTCCGAATCATGTCTTTGGTCAATAGTTGGGTTTGCCCGGCTCCCATGTTTTGGTACCTTACGTTCCACATTGTTGGCTAAGGTAGCACTGGGAGAACTACTGCGATTGTGCCCCAGTTGAGCTGGGTTAACACCTCAGTGGAGAAAGCTAAAACTGACTGTCATGATAGTGGGAGAGACCAGTCGCTGTTCGCGAGGTTTTTCGAGTCCTTAAAGACTTATGCCGCTTAGAGCGAGGAACCAGACTTATCCGGCCTAGGCGTGGATAGCGCCCCGAATTCGGTCTTCCGAATACTAGGGGCTTCGCCAAAATTTAAAATTATAGAATTCTATGGCTAACTGAGAGTGATAAAGCATTATAAGTCCGACGGCCTAGTTCGTTGTGCTGAGCGCCTCCCTAGATGGACCCAAGAATGGGAACAAGAGCGCTCAGGTTTATCCCGAACACCCCAGCACTCGTGGCATGGGGGTCGAAGCCGACGACTTGCATCTCTCAGATTTGATAAACGGCCGCACAGAAGGTAATATTTTAAATTAACAAGTGTTGCTTAACGCATATGAACAAAGTTTTTAGCGTATAGGATAACAGATGCGAGCCTACTCAAAAATTACTTCTTTGGAGCACTCGTCCGCTATACGGCGAGCACCCTTAAGGACGCCCTTATAATACATCTCGGGCGTACGATACTCCTTGCCCGTCGGTGGCGCGTCCGTCAAAAGCTTCTCAGCGTCCAGCTTGCCCCAGTGCACTTTAGCACGGGCAAGGGCCCGACGGGCATCTTCGATGCAGACGGAGCGCTTGACGACCTCAATCCACGGACATGCGTCCACCAGCCGCCGCACCAGACCGAAGTAGCTCCCAGGCATGGCTTCTCCAGGCCACAGTCGAGCTATGAGGCCCTTCATCGCCTGTTCGGCCACCTTGTGGAGCTCGACCAGTTGCTTCAGCTGGTCGCTCAGGGGCACCGGATGTTCGGCCTCAGCATACTGAGACCAGAACACCTTTTCCGTTGAGCTCCCCTCTTCGGCTCGGTAGTATGTGGCGGCATCAGACACACTACAGGGCTGATCGGCGAACGCTCCTGGAGAGCTCTGGATTCGGGTAAGTAGGAGATAATTAACTTTTATATTCTTACTTTGCATAAAGAATGCCTTACCCGTCGCTATTTTCTTCATCGCCTCGATCTCCTGGAGGGCCTTCTGGGCTTCGGCCTTAGCGTTTTTGGCACTCTCAAGAGCCAAGGCAAGCTCGGACTCTCGAGTCTTCGAGTCACGCTCCAAACTCTCGTGTTTTTCCACGAGAGCCTGGAGCTCTGGCCGCACCTCCGGCACCCGCGCCTCCTGCTTCTCTCACTCGGCCCGCTCCAGGGCCGCACTGTTTTCGGCCTTGGAGACCGCCTCCTTCAGGGTCGCCACCGTGGCCGTGGCCCCTGCAACATTTAAGTTGGTCCTGTCATTATTTGCAACCAAGTATTTATATATACATTTACATGCGGTATTACATACCCTACTTGTCCTCGAGCTTCTTCTTGGCACGACCGAGCTCGTTCTCGGACCACTCGAGGCTTCCCTTCAATGCATTGACCTCCGCAGTCAGTGCGGCAGAGGTCAGCAGTGCAGCCTGCATTCCCATATCGACATATTTTTATTAGACTCCTGCGTATATCTTTTTTAGATCCTTAGCTCGGCTTTTCTTTCCGAACGCCGAACCGAGCATCAGGGGCTACTGTCTATGCGGTAACATTTTTATATGTTTTGAACACATACCTCAAAGCCTGTTAACAGACTTGTACAGGCTTCTGTCAGCCCGCTCTTGGCGGACTGAACCTTTTGAATCACCGCACTCATAACAGTGCGGTGTTACTCGTCGATGGAGGCACCGTTAAGCGCCTCCAGCAAATTATCTGGCGCCTCCGGATGGACGGACGTCACCGGCGGCGTAGGCTTGCCCTTCTTATGAAGGCGCCGCCTGTCGGACTCTGGAACCGTTGGTGGTTCCGGAGCAGTGTCCGGCCCCGGGCCGGACTTCGATCCCCCCGGGGCTTTGCCCCCTTTGGGCCTGGAGTCCGGGAGGTCGCCTTGGGGCGCCTCCGGGACCACCTCCTCCTGGTTCGGCCCCTTTTGGGACTCCACCTCGGTGTCGTCCGCAGGGAGCGGCGAGGAGGCCGTTGGAAGTGAAGCGCTATTCACATCCGACGAATTCAGGGAGCCACTCGACGAATCGCCGAGCTGAGCTCTGGGTGGACTGCATAATTAAAAATTCGGTGTCAGAAGCTATCGAATAATAGAGGAGCGCCATGAGTCATTCGGGTAACCGGACACTTACGATTTTGCTAGGGGCTTGACCCTGGATGGCCATTCCTCCCCGCCGTCTTCGGCATCGGAGGCGTAGTCCGGCAGAAGGGTTTTCCTCTTCTTGGACCCTTCGGCCTCCCTAGTTGGGGCGGCCTTCCATTTCTTTCCTCCCCCGTTGGAGGGGGAGAGGCTTCTTCTTCTTCTTCTTCCTCCTCCTCGTCTTCCGAGGCGGAGGGTGCGTCGGGGTCGTCGGGCGATGAATCTGACACCACCAGGCGCCGGGAGCTCTTTCGAGTCCCCGTGGCCTTCTTCTTGGCCTTCTTCTCCGGCACCACGTGAGGTGCCGGAACCAGCAGCTTCGTTAAATGAGCGTCCGCTGGGTCTTCGGGCAAAGGAGCCGGACAACTGATCAGTCCAGCCCTCTTCTGCCAGTCCTGTCAAAGGAATGGGGGTTTAGATCCCGCATAAAATCAAGTCTATGGAAAACAGATACCCCGTAATGGGAAAATTAGCTCACTGCGCTGGCTTGGCGCTTGGCACATAATCCGCGATCCTCGGTGATGGGAGGCGGGACCTTGGAGCTCTTGAATAGCACCTTCCATGCATCCTCGTGCTTTGTGTCGAAGAGCCGGGACAGAGTCTGGTGCTGGGCCGGGTCGAACTCCCACAAGTTGAAAGCCTGTCATTGACACGGGAGAATCCAGCGGAAGAGCATGACCTGGACTACAGTGACAAGTTTAACCTTCCTGCTAATCAGGTCTTTGAAGCAGGTTTGAAGTGTGGTCACTTATGCTGAATTACCCCACAACAGGCCCGTCTCTTTCCAAGACGTGAGCCGTGTGGGAATGCCCGATTGGAATTCGGGGGCCGCTGCCCATTCAGGGTCACGCGGCTCGGTGATGTAGAACCACCCCGATTGCCACCCTTTGATGGTCTCTACGAAGGCGCCCTCGAGCCATGTAACATTGGGCATCTTGCCCACCATGGCGCCTCCGCACTCCGCTTGGCGTCCACCCACGACCTTCGGCTTGACGCTGAAGATCTTTAGCCATAGGCCAAAGTGAGGCTGGATGCGGAGGAAGGCCTCGCACACGATGATAAACACCGAGATGTTGAGGATGAAGTTCAGCGCCAGATCGTGGAAGTCCAGGTCGTAATAGAACATGAGCCCCCGGACGAACGGGTGACGAGGAAAGCCAAGTCCGCGGAGGATATGGGGAAGGAATACGACCCTCTCATGGGGCCTAGGGGTGGGGATGAGCCGCCCCTCGTCTGGAAGCCGGTGCGCAATGTCGTTGTGCAGGTATCCGGCTTTCTGCAACCTTTTGATGTGCCCCTCCATGACGGAGGAGGCCATCCACTTGCCTCCCGCTCCGGACATGGTTGGAGTAGGTCGAGGCGAGATGTGCGGGCTTGGGCGTTGGAGCTCGAGTGCGCAAGGACGAATAAGCAAAGGAGGAAGAAGGCGTGAATGGAAAGGGTAGATCCTTATCCCCTTATATGGGCGGCCGAAACTATGAGCCCCCACCGGCCTAATAAAACTCGCTAATCTCCCAAGCGTCGCGGTTAATGGCACGGCTGGGTTACCCACGCCCGTATTGATGAGAATCCCGGGATAAGGGGACACGATCTCTGCTTTTACAAGACATGCTAAGGAAACCGCCTCGCTAAACGCGTTGAGGTGGAACAGTGAAATGAATAAAAGCCTGGCCATGGCATGAGGTCACGCTATGGAATACGTCAGCAGATTAGATTGGTGCAAATGTTATTCTCTCTACGGTGGCATGTGGAAGTTATTTTGTAGAGCCGGACACTACCCTGGTGTTCAACATCTTCTATGAAGTATTCGGAGGAGGAACCCGCCTTGCAAAGCCGAAGACAACTTACACGCCAGACTCGTCGTCATTGAAGCCTGGTTCAGGGGCTACTAAGGGAGTCCTGGATTAGGGGGTGTCCGGATGACCGGACTATGACCTTTGGCCGGACTCCCGGACTATGAAGATACAAGATTGAAGACTCCGTCCCGTGTCCGGATAGGGACTTTCCTTGGCGTGGAAGGCAAGCTTGGCGATACGATATGAAGATCTCCTCCCATTGTAACTGACTCTGTGTAACCCTAGCGCTCTCCGGTGCCTATATAAACTGGAGAGTTTTAGTCCGTAGGACGAACAACAATCATACCATAGGCTAGCTTCTAGGGTTTAGCCTCTCTGATCTCGTGGTAGATCAACTCTTGTAATACCCATACCATCAATATTAATCAAGCAGGAGTAGGGTTTTACCTCCACCAAGAGGGCCCGAACATGGGTAAAAACATCATGTCCCTTGTCTCCTGTTACCATCCGCCTAGACGCGCAGTTCGGGACCCCCTACCCGAGATCCGCCGGTTTTGACACCGATAACCGCCATCACCATCCAGCCCCTGGATGGCCACCGAGGTGTTCCCTCGGTGTCTTCTGCCACCCGTAGCTCGCCTAGGCGCCCCTCTTGCCCTTTTGCCTTCTTGTTCCATTTCCTGAGGCGAGGGACAAGAAAGGGATTACGGGCATCTTATATTTTTTTAGCCTTGTAAGCCTGGGGGCCTTTGTTAACTTAAGAACTTGTAATCTCCTTGTTCATGTTTTTCATTCTATATGAACTGTACCTGTACGAGATGTTTTTAATGAAAAGGGGTGTTTGTAGGGCTTTCCATTTGCGGGTGGAACCCATGGCAAGGATCGAATCCTTGTTACCATCTAGGTAAACATTTTTCCGCCCGGCAACAGGCCTTGTCGTCCCCCCATCTCGCTCGACCTTTCTCACGCTCTTGGCGGAGGTAGGGAGGAGGTGAGCTCTGGCCCCACATTCTATCCCTTTGCTGCCGCGACTACGACCAACCCTGGACCTAGGAGATGATCCTTTGGTTCGGAAAGAGGGGAGCATGATAGCTTGGATGTAAAATGAGGTCTCACATACCCCAGTTCATAACGAAGTGCATCATAGGGGATAAAAGGACTTATCTGGGCTTGCAGCCCCCGGCAGCCTTGGCTTGCCGTGGACGGATCCTTGCATTTGCAGCCCCCGGCAACCTTGGCTTGCCGGGGCCGGGGCACCGGCTCGTTCCCTTCTTCCGAATAGCTCAGCAAAAATACTTACGTGTCCTGCGAACTAAAAAAGGACAAGGAAGATACAGAGAGATGCATGCTCGACCTCTAAGCTAGGGGTTAGCCGCCGTCGAGCACTATCAACCCTACCCGAGGAGGAGACTCGACCTAGCATGCACGCTATAACTTAGGGTGCCAGCACTTCATTTATTAGTGCTCAGGGTCTGTGCTTGGATTTGTACAGAGTGTTACATGCCTTGCCGGCAAGGCTTGTACAAAAGGGTGGCTTGCCGGGAGGCCCGGCAGCCGCGCCTTATGGGTAAAACTTGCGAAGATGCTCGACGTTCCAGGAATTGCTCACTGGAATGGCATCTTCGGTCTCCAGGCGGACAGCACCGGGCCTGGTGACTCGTGTTACCCGATAAGGGCCTTCCCACTTCAGCGTCAACTTGTTGGAATTCTTGGCCGACTGAACGAGCCGAAGAACAAGGTCGCCTTCCTCAAAGCTCCGGGCATGAACCTTGCGGCTATGGTAGCGGCACAAAGCTTGGTGGTAGCATGTTGCTCTCACAGCCGCCCGTAGACGATCTTCCTAAAGGAGCATTGCATCATCTTGGCGCAGTTGCTCTCGCTCAAGCTCATCATAAGCGAGCACTCGAGGTGACCCGTATATGAGTTCCGTGGGGAGAACTGCTTCTACCCCATAGACCAGGGAAAAGGGTGTCTGGAAGGTAACTCGATTTGGCATCGTCCTGATCGACCAAAGAACCGCCGGCAACTCTCCAATCCAGCGCCTTCCACTTTTGCGCAGCCTGTCAAAAGTCTTCGTCCTTAAGCCTCGTAGGACTTCAGCATTTGCTCTCTCCGCTTGGCCGTTGCTCCGTGGGTGTGCCACGGAAGCAAAACAGACCTTGCTGCCAAGATCCTCAATGTATTACATGAAGGCATGGCTTGTGAACTACGTGACGTTGTCGGTGATGATCCTGTTGGGCACCCCAAAAACGGCAAACTAGTCCCTTGAAGAACTTGATGGCTGACTGCGTCGTCACTTTCCTCACTGCCTCCACCTCTGGCCACTTTGTGAACTTGTCGATGGCAAGGTACAAGTACTCAAAGCCCCCAATGACACGGGGGAAGGGGCCCAAGATGTTGAGCCCCCAGACCGAGAAGGGCCAGGAGAGAGGGATGGTTTAAAGGGCTTGGGCTGGTTGCTGAAGCTTCTTTGAATGGAACTAGCACAATTCACACTTGGTTACTAGTGTCGTCGCATCCTGGAGTGCGGTGGGCCAGAAGAAGCCTTGCCGGAAAGCCTTATCGGCAAGGGCCCTTGACCCTATGTGGGAGCCACATGTGCCTCCATATATCTCTGCCAGCAGCTCCAGTCCTTCCTCTCGGGAGATGCACTTCAATTTCACCCCATTCGGTCTCCTTCTGTACAACACGTTGTCAACAAATTGATACAGAGCCGGCCGGGGGGCTACTCTTTCTGCTTCTTCCTGCTCCTCAGGAAGCTCTCCTTTCTCGAGGAATTGGATGGCGTGCTGCGCCCATGCCGGAGCCTGCGGCTCGACGACAAGGACCAAAGGCACCTCTTCCGCCATGGGGCGGCCGTCTCTACGTCCATGACCTGAGGTCCTGCCGGAGTCAGCTGCCCCGCGGCAGGATCGGCATCCACGGCAACATCTTCGCCGGCGGCTCCAGGGAGCTCGGTGGGGAAGTACTTGCCGGAGCCTAGCTTCCTCCGCTTGTTCTGCCCGGTTGATGGCTGAATGGATGGTTGAGTTAACTAAAGCACAAAAGTACCTGGTTCCATAGGTAGCTTGAGGGCAGCGCGCTTTGACAAGTAGTCGGCGATCTCGTTCTCCGCCTGAGGGACGTGCTCCGCTTGTATACCATCAAAGTGATCCTCCAGCTTCCTCACTTCATCCACGTAAGCTTCCATCAATGGGCTTTGATAATCTTTGTTGCCCTGCCTGACGACGAGTTGCGAGTCGCCTCTAACGATGAGCTTTTTGACTCTGAGGTCCGCCGCGATCCTGAGACCGGCAAGCAAACCCTCGTACTCGGCGGTGTTGTTGGTTGACATCTCCCAGGGAAAGTACATTTGGATGCCGTACTTGAGGTGCTCCTCGGTGGGTGCGACAAGCAGCACACCAGCACTAGCGCCTTGTAGCAAGAAAGTCCCATCAAAGTACATGATCCAGTCTCCACTTGTTTCCTTGCCAGGGAGAGTGGTCTCTTGTACCTCTACATCGAGCATCGAGGTCCATTCTGCAACAAACTCCGCCAAGACTCTGCTCTGGATCGTCGAGGTGCTTTTGAACTTTAAGCCGAAACTTGACAGCTCGAGGGCCCATTCCATGATCCTTCCTGTTGCATCTGAGTTATGCAATATCCGTTGCAATGGAAGGCATGTAACCACGATGATCTCGTGCGCTTGGAAGTAGTGGTGCAGCTTCCTCGAGGCCATAAGGACGCCGAAGAGCAACTTTTAGACACCTGAATACCTCGACCTAGCTCCCTGTAAGAGGGAGCTGATGAAGTAAACCGGGTGCTGCACCATCTTCTTCCTTTGCAACACTTCACCTGGCCATGCGGGTCCTGTCGCACTGGCGTCAGCCTTACTGGAATCGGGCCTTGCCGGGGACTCAATTTTGCCGGACCGAGCCCTGCCGGGGAGGGTTCCGACCCGCCAGCCGTTGACTCTGCCGATGCTGTCGTCTTTCCGTCAACCTCTCTCTGTGCCAGTAATGCGACGCTAACCACTTGATTTGTTGCCACTAGGTATAGCAAGAACGACTCTCGTGGTTTAGGCACAACCAGCACTGGGGCAGAGGAGAGGTACTTCTTCAAATCTTGCAATGCCGCCTCGGCCTCCGGGGTCCACTCCACCGGGCCCGTCCTTTTCAGGATCTTGAAAAATGGGAGGGCACGCTCCGCGGATTTGGAGATGAATCTGCTCATGGCGGCAATGCAGCCAGTGAGCCAACGCACATCCTTGATCCGTTTGGGCGCCTCAATCTGCTCGATAGCCTTAATCTTGTCCGGGTTTGCATCAACCCCGCGTTGCGACACAAAGAACCCGAGAAGCTTGACGTATGGGACGCCGAAGACACACTTCTCAGGGTTCAATTTGAGGTTGATCTTGCGCAGGTTTCCAAAAGTTTCCCCCAGGTCTTGCACGAGCGTTGCTTTGTCCTTGGTTTTGACCACTATGTCATCCATATAAGCTTCCATATTTCGATGTAGCTGGGGTTCAAAACCAATTTGGACTGATCTTGCAAAGGTCGAGCCAACACTCTTCAACCCAAAAGGCATCCATAAAAAGCAATACGTACCACATGGGGTGATGAATGTTGTCATTTCTTTATCTTCTTTTGTCATGAAGATCTGGTGGTATCCTGAGTAGGCGTCGAGGAATGATAGCAGGTCACACCCAGCCGTGGAGTCAACAATCTGGTCGATGCGCGGTAACGGACAAGCCTTATTGATGTCTGTGTAATCAATACATAGTCTCCACTTCCCGTTTGCCTTGCGCACCACTACCGGATTGGCCAACCACGTTGGATGGAGCATTCCTCTTACCAAACCTGCTGCCTCTAGCTTCCTGATTTCTTCTATGATGAATTCTTGCCTCTCTAGAGCTTGCTTTCTGACCTTCTGCTTGACGGTCCGCGCATGAGGACAGACAGCAAGGTGGTGCTTAATCACTTCCCTGGGAACGCCGGGGATGTTGGAGGCTTGCCATGCAAACACATCGACATTCGCGTGCAAGAAAGTGACAAGCTCGCTTTCCTATTTGCTGTCAAGGGTGGAGCTTATGGTGAAATCCCCACTGTGCCGTCCTCCTTGACGGGCACCTTCTTGGTCTTTGGTGGCGCAGCTCTGGACTTCTGGCTCTGTTCGGCGGAGCTCTCTGGCACGTCCTCAACATGCAACACCCCAAAGAAGTGCGCTTGTCGGAGTGGGTGTGAGGGGTCTCACCGGTCTTCTTCCCTCCCGGGGCTCCTTCGGTAGGAGCAGGTGCCTTGGCGGCAGCTACTGCAACTGCTTCTCGGTAGAGTTGGTCAGCACAAATCAACGCATCTTTCTTGTCAGAGGGGACGCAGAAGATGTTCATCGGCCCGAGCATCTTCAATATGATGTATGCGTAATGTGAAGCCGCCATGAACTTGGCTAGTGCCGGGCGGCCGAGGATCCCATTGTAAGGCAAGGGGATCTCGGCTACATCGAAAACAATCCTCTCTGTCCTGTACTTCAGTTCGCCTCCGAAGGTCACAGGCAGCGTGACCTTTCCCTTCGGCAGGCTCCTCCCTGGGTTACCCCTTTGAACGTGCCCGTTTCCTCGAGGTCTCCATCAGGGATCTGCGGCTTATTGACCATGGCAGGCGAGATCAAGTTCAGGGCGGCCCCGCCGTCAACCAACATCTTTGTCACCTTGAGGTTGCGGATCGTTGGGGAAACCAACAACGGCAAGCACCCGACCGCAATAGTGCGGTCAGGGTGGTCCTCGGTGTCAAAGATGATGGGCGCGCCAAAGATGTCGGTGTGGAACAACACCTATGGGATCACAAGAATCCCTACTACGGTTGCGGGGTGCGGGATCGTGAGAAGAGCGGGACTAGTGGACGGCACAAAGGGGGATTTACCCAGGTTCGGGCCGCACAGATGCGTAAAACCCTACGATCCTGCTTTGGTGGATGTATTTAGTGTTCTTGAGCTCTTGAACTAGCTCTAGGTGTTGCCAGGTTACAAAGAGCCGAATCCCTCTTCGGTGCGCCATGGGCCTCCTTTTATAGGCGAAAGGGGCTGCCAAAGTGGCACATAGGAGGTGGAAAGTGCTACAATGTTATTAGCTTATCGCTAGCATTATAGGACAAAGCGCATTTAATGTTGGGCTTAGGTGTCCTTCACTTTATCGGGGACGGGGATGAGGCCCGTGCCGTCCGTCGCCGCCCCCTCCTGGCTTTGACACGCGCCCTAGCCAGCGGTGCATGCAGTGCCATGTAGGCAGGCATGCAGCTGAGCTGGCGCGATGGTGGAGCCTCCACGAAGGGCTGCATGTTGCCACGCAGGTGCCTGCCCAGCTAGTTGGGCTGGCAGCTGCATGCAAACAGCGGCGGTGGAGACTTGCTGGCGCGGGCCTGGTGAGGGCCTTGCTGGTTTCCTCGGCGAGAACCTTGCCGAGGATTGTTGCCTTCCTATCCTCATTTGATCTTGACTGTTCTTTGTCTTCACAAAGATCTGCATGCCACCACGGAGGTGCCTCCTAGACCCTGCCCCAACGTGTCTGCTTAGCATTGGTGGGTTCGAAGGTGGCTCGCTCAGCTGGTGTGGACGAGTTGCCCCGGCAAGGGTCTTGCCGGGGCACCTGCGTTGCCTGTGCGACCTTTGTGGCCTTGGTCCTTGATGTTGCTTTGTTCGTCTTGTGCCTTCAGCTTCTCTCTGGCTTCCCTCCCTTGCCCTGTTTATCCATGGTCGTGGCGGGCGGCTCTGACTGCCCGTGCACAAGTAAAGGGGTCAAAAGCAGAGCCCCTACTTTTGTACACCAACATGTCCTCCGTCCTATTAACGGCCCGTTACCGTGCTGGGCCAATAACCAATTATGCCCATTTATGGCGCATGTAGACCCATTTATTCGACGGCTTGAGGCCCACCGATTCTACGGCCCTGTTGGAGGCCTATTTACCGACGGCCCATAGGAGACCCATGGATCCTACGGCCCGTAGCAGGGTCAAGGTTACCATGGTTCGTATATGGCCCATGGTTGTTGCGGCCACTAGCAAACTAGGGAAAAAGAAGACTAGGAAATAAATAAGGCCAAAACTAATGCTAGGCTATTAAGGTGATTGCACAGATTACATCCACTTGGCATCAAAGATCGCCACCAGTGCAAATATAGGGAACACCCTACACTATACAAAAATGGCTTGCTGTTTTCTTCAGCCGGTGGCTGCATGTTAAGAACAAATTTTGTATTGCACCAAAACAAATTACAACTATAAAACAAAAGGAAGGTTGGCATAAAAGTTAACAGTCTAGAAGATAAATGCACCACCAGAAGTTCAGAAGCTCAATTGATTTGACCTGACTGTTACGTTTTCATGATGTATATTCTGATGGAGCACCATAACCTTCGCCTTCATTTCTCCTAGGCTCCTGAACAACATAGCAAATGTCTGATAGTCTGGTTTCAAAACCATGCATATCTTGACGACATCGAACAATGTCTCTCCTTGTTTCACAAAGGGTCTCTGTTAGGGAATGGACTTGTGTCTGGAGCGCAGATACAACATTATTTTGAGCTTGCATATCTTGATCATGAGGCAGTTTGGACAAGATTGCCTTAACAACCAACCAACCAGGTATTAGGGAGGAACATGCTTTTGGCACTGTTAGTGGAGAGGTATCGACCCACTGCAGCAAGCTGACATTGCGGTTATAGTTGCCTCGCCACCTTCAGAAGGTGGCGGTTCCACCTTTTTTCCATAGCTCGCTGAAAAGTTGAGTTTTTACATTAGTAGTACCAGAACAGAAGATATTAAGGAGGCAGCAAAACCAAACAAAATAGCTTTGGTCTATATACAGAACTTATTATGGTGAACCCATGTAAAATATTAGTTGTATTTTATTGCAAAGTACATAATAAAACCAGGTTCCAAACATATGACCATGTACCATCGCTAATGTATTGTCTATTTCTTCACATTGTATTGAGGGCTAAGGATAAAGAGACAAAATTTATAATACGGTAAGCATAGTATGACATCATTCATATCACAAAACAACTGAGAACAGACAAACAGGCAATTGTAACATTGTGTGCGCAAGTCCAGCATGAAACTAGATTACAGGTCAAGATCAAAGGAACATCACTCCTCTCTTTTAAACCTTGTAAGGTGCAATGATACACTAATACAATTGTGTATAAAATTGAAAAGAGTACTAGACATTGGCTGCAAACCATGCAGTTCAAGGCACAAGTCAGAGTAAGTAGTAGTTAAAAGGCATGAGTATTAAGGACTTACAACAGCGGCTTTGACTGGTGTAGTCATTCCCTTCTTCTTACTGGTGTGACAGTCCTTGAAGATTTCCACATCATTTGGTTCAGGTACTTTTTGGTCCTTGCGGGCTTTCCTCTGCATTTGGAACAAGTCAATATAGATCTGATAATATGGTACAGCGAAAAGAGTGAAACAACAACTAATTACAAGAGCCTCACAGTTTGCAATATAGCTACGAGATCCTGTCGTCTGTTGGAATTTCACTTTCGTATGCTTGGCCTTGTTTTTTGAACAATTCACCTACAAGAAGATATATTTGTGTGGCACATGCGTAAATAGGACTTCAACATGTGATATGATCACATATATATAATGTACCTGATACTTCGGATCAGACCAGTGTTTAACGAGGCCCCTCTAGTCTTCATCTGATATATTTTCCACTGGAGATGTTTGGGAAAGTTGACTATTAGCCTTGCCTTCAAAGTGAGTTTTCCTCAAGTTATACCGATACTGTCACAGAGCAGACTTGAAAACATGGGTGCAAGCTTGTCTGGTTGCATCATCTTGGCTATCCAAATTGAACCTCATCTGTTGAAAATTATGGGAGTCTCATTATCAGCAACCTATAAAGTATGGGACAGAGCAAGACGATATTACTAGTTTCCATACATAACCATACTTACAGATAAATGGTCAAGGAAGGTGTTAAATTGGGTTTCGTCTTTGTCATTATTGTACTGAATCCATGTTGGGAGGATACGTACATGACACCTAATGGCAACCGCTGCCTCTGATACTAACTTGGCTGACTCTGTAGCATCATGTGGCCTTTTTAAAACTGTCTCAAAAGGATCTCCATTCTTCCTCCTCTAGATTTAGTTAACCGATCGAGCATTATACCTAATGTTTGTTTCCTCTTGCACCAAGGTGCTAGTCCAACAACGAACATAGGAAGTGTTAGTGTACATCAAATTGTGAGACTACATATAAAGAAGCACGCAACTGTAACTTGACTCCAGCAACTACCTTCTTGTTGTTGAAGCTCACAAGGTTCCTCTGATCTTGCCAACTCGTCTTGTGTCAAGAGTGCTTGGGAAGTAGTGTTAGGTGGCAAGGGAGCTTGGGAACGTGCTGCTATCTCAGTTGATGCACGAGTAACTCGTGCAGTTGGTAGTACTGTGGAAGGTGTTGCAAGAACTAGGGTTGTCTCTGCTTGTTTGGTGGCAGCTATTTGTTTCTGTTTGGCTTTTTCTATAGCTTGTGTAGCATGGGATACCCTATTTATAGAATTTTCCGCTGGACTTTGACCTTCTATTGCACCATCAGTACCAGCAGAATCTGCAGGATTCTTCCACTTCCCATTCCCTGCCATTCTGTGTTTCTTCCTCTTTCTCTGTGCCATCTTAAGTCAAGCCGACAAGAAAAATGAATAACAATTTAGTTATTGAGAACAAATTGATGCGTGATACAGACGAACTGAACTTTGATGTTAGACAACCACATGATAGGAGGATAACCATAACTATGATGTGTAAACTAAGTAGAAGACATTTCACTAAATTAGAAGCAATGCAATGGAAGGTAGACACCATATGAAATATGCTACAAATATCGCTCTGCGAAATTAACAGTGTCTCATCATAAATGGCGTTTAAACAAATGTGAAGCAGTACAACAAATAAATCATATGCAAGATGCAAACAACATCACACTACTAAGTTAGAGGTCCCTCGTCATTAGTGACATTGCATATTCACAGCTTATGATGTCTAAACTGAGGAGAAGGCATTTCAAAAAATTAGAAGCAATGAAAGCTAGACACCATAAGAAAGAGGCAACGAATATCACTCTACCAAGTTAAAATTGTCTCATCATAAGTGCCATTTCAACAAATTAGTAGTACAGGCTAGAAAATAATGTGAGATGTAACCTATATCACACTCTGAAGTCAAACCTATCTTATGATAAGTGATTGTTGCAGGTTACACAACAGTAGTAATTTGATGTAAGAACATGGTGTGATAGACATATATTGTATGTTCTAGAAACAGGAACACGTGTCTTATTAAAGTATAATGTGTAAAGTAAGCAGATGTAATTCAACTAAATTAGAAGCAATACAAGCTAGACATCACACATAACATGCAACCAAATATAATAGTGCCAAGTTAGAGGGAGCACCGGTGATGGTGCACTAGGGGAGACGTGCTCATCATAAACACAGCTATGTTTAGTGTCTATGCATGTGTTGTCTTGGAAATCATCTTGGGGGGGATGGAGGAGTAGAAACTGTAGAGGCCCTACGTTTGGAAGGAGCACCTTTATCTACTGCCTTGCTAACTTCCTTCTTTATTGATTTTAAATTGTCGAGTAAAACCGACAAGAAAAATCAATAAAATTCTCTCTTCAGAACTCATTCATGCATTATACTGACAATCACTACTTTGATGTAAGGCAAACACATCATACCAGGATGGAATATGTACGAAAAATAGGACGGCATGGCATGTTCACAACTATTGGTGTAAACTAAGCAGATACCATTCCAACAAATAAGTAGCAATGCAAGCTAGACACCACATGAAAGATGCAACCAATATGACTCTGCCAAGTTAAAAGCGTCCCATTGATACGTCTCCAACGTATCTATAATTTATAAAGTATTCATGCCATTATATTATCCATCTAGGATGTTTTATATGCAGTTATATGCTATTTTGTATGATTTTTGGGACTAACCTATTAACCTAGAGCCTAGTGCCAGTTTCTGTTTTTTCCTTGTTTTTGAGTTTTACAGAAAAGGAATACCAAACGGAGTCCAATTGACGTGCCAATTTTTGATGATTTCTTATGGACCAAAAGAAGATCCCAGAGCAAAAGAGTTGGGCCAGAAGAGTCCCGGGCCGTCCACGAGGGTGGGGGGTGCGCCCACCCCCTGGGCATCTGGGCCTAACTCTGGACGACTCGGGAACCTCCTTGACGTGAGACCTATGCCAAAAATTCCAATAAATACAGAAACCTCCAGAAAATAACCTAGATCGGGAGTTCCGCCACCGCATGCCTCTGTATCCACCAAAAGCCAATAGGGACCCTGTTCCGGCACCCTACCGGAGGGGGGATCCCTCACCGATGGCCATCTTCATCATCCCGGCGCTCTCCATGATGAGGAGGGAGTAGTTCACCCTCGGGGCTGAGGGTATGTACCATTAGCTATGTGTTTGATCTATCTCTCTTGTGTTCTTGATTTGGCACGATCTTGATGTATCGCGAGCTTTGCTATTATAGTTGGATCTTATGATGTTTCTCCCCCTCTACTCTCTTGTAATGGATTGAGTTTTCCCTTTGAAGTTATCTTATCGGATTGAGTCTTTAAGGATTTGAGAACACTTGATGTATGTCTTGTCGTGCTTATCTGTGGTGACAATGGGATATTCACGTGATTCACTTGATGTATGTTTTGGTGATCAACTTGCGGGTTCAGTGACCTTGTGAACTTATGCATAGGGGTTGGCACACGTTTTCTTCTTGACTTTCCGGTAGAAACTTTGGGGCACTCTTTGAATTACTTTGTGTTGGTTGAATAGTTGAATGTGAGATTGTGTGATGCACATTGTATAGTCATGCCCATGGATACTTGAGGTGACAATGGAGTATCTAGGTGACATTAGGGATTTGCTTGATTTGTGTTTTAAGGTGTTATTCTAGTACGAACTCTATGATAGATCGAACGGAAAGAATAGCTTCGTGTTCTTTTACTATGGACTCTTGAATAGATTGAGCAGAAAGGATAACTTTGAGGTGGTTTCGTACCCTACCATAATCTCTTCGTTTGTTCTCCGCTATTAGTGGCTTCGGAGTGACTCTTTGTTGCATGTTGAGGAATTGTTATATGATCTATTATGTTATTATTGTTGAGAGATCTTGCACTAGTGAAAGTATGAACCTTAGGCTTTGTTTCCTACCATTGCAATACCGTTTACGCTCACTTTTATCATTAGTTACCCTTCTGTTTTTATGATTTCAGACTACAAATACTCATATCTACCATCCATATTGCACTTGTATTACCATCTCTTCGCCGAACTAGTGCACCTATACAATTTACCATTGTATTGGGTGTGTTGGGGACACAAGATACTCTTTGTTATTTGGTTGCAGGGTTGTTTGAGAGAGACCATCTTCATCCTGCGCCTCCCACGGATTGATAAACCTTAGGTCATCCACCTGAGGGAAATATTCTATTGTCCTACAAACCTCTGCACTTGGAGGCCCAACAACGTCTACAAGAAGAAGGTTGTGTAGTAGACATCAAGCTCTTTTCTGGCGTCGTTGCTGGGGAGGTGAGTGCTTGAAGGTATATCTTTAGATCTTGCAATCGAATCTTTTTGTTTCTTGTTTTATCACAAGTTTAGTCTATAAAAGAAAACTACAAAAAAATGGAATTGAGTTTGTCTCATACGCTTCATCTTTTTAATATCTTTCATGAGAATGATGGAAAGGAAAATTGTGCTCAAGTGCTAGAAGAAGAAACCTATAAAATGTTTGGCACTAAATATGTGAATGATGAGCATGATTGCAATGTTGTTAGTATGAATTCTTTGAATACCCATGATGCTAATGATATGCAAAGCCACAAGCTTGGGGATGCTATGTTTGACGAAGATGATATTTTTTGTCCCCCAAGCTTTGATGAGCAAATTCATTATGATGAAAGCATGCCTCCTATTTATGATGATTATATTTATGAAAGTGGGTTTGGAAGAATGTCAACTTTAGGAAGTAATGATCCCACTATTTTGGAGGATGTGGAATATTATTGTGATAATTATGGAAGTCGATTTGGAGAGGTCATGACTTTATTTAGTGATGAATCCACTATTTCAGAAGAGGTTACAATTGATTGTGAGAACAAAGTTGCTATCTATGATGATTATTTTGATGACTTGTATGCTATTAATAATAATGATAACCATGAAACTTTTCATCATGATTTTAGTTTTCAATTGGATTACGCCTCACATCATAGTTATTTTGTTTATGTGGAGAGTAGTAAAATTTCTATGCAAGTAGATCATGAAAAGAATGCTTTAGGAGCTGGTTATATAGTTTAATTCATTCATTATGCTACTGAAAATTATTATGAGGGGGGAACATATGCTTGTAGGAATTGCAATAATATCAAGCTTCCTCTCTATGTGCTTAAAGTTTTGAAGTTATGCTTGTTTTAACTTCCTATGCCAGTTGATTATTGTTCCCATAAGTTGTTCGCTCACAAAATCCCTATGCATAGGAAGTGGGTTAGACTTAAATGTGCTATTCATACTCTTCATGATTCTCTCTTTATGTTTCAATACTTATCTTTTATGTGAGCATCATTGAAATCATCATACCTAGCTAGGGGCGTTAAACGTTACCGCTTGTTGGGAGGCAACCCAACTTTATTTTTGTCCTTTGCTTTTGCTCCTGTTTAGTAATAAATAATTCATCTATCCTCTGGTTATATGTGGTTTTATATTTTAATTAGTGTTTGTGCCAAGTAGAACCTTTGGGAAGACTTGGGTGAAGTCTTTATTATCTTGCTGTAAAAAACAGAAACTTTATTGCTCACGAGATTTGCTGTTGTTTCTTACTGAAGAGTGATTTTAGGTTGATTATTTTTGCAGATGATTAATATACAAATTCCTCAGGTCCACCAATTTATTTCAGAATTTGTGGAGTTCCATAAGTATACGTTCGATACATATTATTACAGACTGTTCTGTTTTTGATAGATTCTGTTTTCATTGTGTTGTTTGCTTATTTTGATGAATCTATGAGTAGTATCGGAGGGTATGAACCATAGAGAAGTTGGAATAAATTAGGTTTAACACCAATATAAATAAAGAATGAGTTCATTACAGTACCTTAAAGTGGTGGTTTGTTTTCTTGTACTAACGGAGCTTATGAGTTTTGTGTTGAGTTTTGTGTTGTGAAGTTTTCAAGTTTTGGGTAAAGATTCGATGGACTATGGAATAAGGAGTGGCAAGAACCTAAGCTTGGGGATTCCCAAGGCACCCCAAGGTAATATTCAAGGACAACCAAGAGCCTAATCTTGGGGATGCCCTAGAAGGCATCTCCTCTTTCGTCTTCGTTCATCGGTAACTTTACTTGGAGCTATATTTTTATTCACCACATGATATATGTTTTGCTTGGAGTGTAATTTTTATTTTGTTAGTATTTGCTTGATGTTATTTATAATAATGTTTTGCATCTATATTTTCAATAAAAATGTCAAGGATAGCCTTTACCATGCTTATTTTGCAAGTATACATGTTGCTGTTTCAAAACAGAAAGTTTACCGCTGTTGCAAAAATTTCCTAGAAAAGTCAGAGAATGATATAATATTGAAACTTTTTGCATTTTGAGCTCTGGTAAATCTTATGCGGTGTAATATTTTTCTCATAATTTTTTGAGTTAGGGAAGTATGATGAATCTTGCATTCTTTACAGACTATACTGTTTTGGCAGATTGCTGTTATGTTTGCATTGTTTGCATATGTTTGCTTGTTTAATGATTCTATTTGAGGATAGGAGTATTACATATGCAGAGACATGTAGTATGCAATGTTGAATAATAATGTTAGTAATTTTTTAAAGTAGAAAATGATAAGGTTTTTGCATTGGTTTATTCTAACTTATCTCACGAGTTCTTGTTGAGTTTTGTGTGGATGAAGTTTTTGATATTTAGGAAAACTGTGATATGAGAGGAATTAAGGAGACACAAAAGCTCAAGCTTGGCTATTCCTAAGGAACCCCAAGATAATATTCTAAGAAGTCTCAAGCACCTAAGCTTGGGGATGCCCCGGTAGTCATCCCACCTTTCTTCTTCAACAATTATCGGTTAGTATCGGTTGAACCTAAGTTTTTGCTTCTTCACATGATGGGTGCTATCTTTGAAATGTCATTTTCTTTTGTTTTGCTTGCTGTTTGAATAAAATATCAAGATCTGAAATACTTAAATGAGAGAGAGTCCTCACATAGCTAAATAATTATTTGACTACTCATTGATCTTCACTTATATCTTTTTGGAGTAGTTTGTCATTTACTCGTGTGCTTCACTTATATCCTATGAGTAAATGGTTGAATGAGTTGAATATCATAAATATGAAATTATAAATGTGTCATAGGCTTATCCCATGGGAAGTGATGACTTCACATATAAGAAGTAGAGGTTGTAAATTTCTTGAAAGTTAGCAAACATTGTATTGGTCACTTGAACAATTCATGAAAGAATATCGAAGGAAGAGAGATTTCACATATAAATATACTATCATGGACATCTTTTGTGGTTGTGAGCACTCATTAAAATATGACATGCTAAAAGTTTGACGTTGGACAAGGAAGACAACGTAATGGGTTATGTTTTCCTATATCTGAAAAGTTATATTGTCTTCAATCATCCAACATGCTGAGCTTGCCTTTCTCCCTCATGCCAGCCAAATTCTTTGCACTAAGTAGAGATACTACTTGTGCTTCCGAATATCCGTTAAACCAGTTTTTCCATGAGAGTCCACCATACCTACCCATGGATTGAGTAAGATCCTTCAAGTAAGTTGTCATCGATGCATGCAATAAAAATGCTCTCTAAATATGTATGATCTATTAGTGCGAAGAAAATAAGCTTTATACGATCTTGTTATGGAAGCAATAAAAGCGACGGACTGCATAATAAAGGTCCATATCACAAGTGGCGACATAAAGTGAGGTTATTTTGCATTAACATTTTGTGCATCCAACCATAAAAGCGCATGAAAACCTCTGCTTCCCTCTGCGAAGGGCCTATCTTTTAATTTTATCTTCTACCCTTATACAAGAGTCATGGTGATCAACACCTTTCCTTTTTACATTTTTTTCTTTGTCAAGCACTTTGTGTTGGGGTGATCCGGATATATATATCCACTTGGATGTTGGCATTCATAAATTATTATTGTTGACATTTCCCTTGAGGTAAAAGGTTGGGAGGCGAAACTATAAGCCCCTATCTTTCTCTGTGTTCGATCGAAACTTTGGACCCATAAATATCACGTGAGTGTTAGCAATTGTGAAAGATTAAATGATAGTTGAGTATGTGGGATTTTCTTAATCAAAGCTCTGACATAGACCTTTCCTGAAAATAAGATGAATTGCAATTGTTTGATGACTGAGGACATAGTTTGTTAGTTTTCAAGAAGGTTTATGGTCTATGCTTTAACATGTGAATAGCTTGTTACTTGATCATGAAAAGTTTTATGAGATGAGTTATTGTTATGACATATAACGATGCTAGAAAAGGTGATTGAAATTCTCGTTGATCAAACTTTTGCACCTGCTAGCATTCACACTTCGTATTCACACCAAAAGAAGACCCCAGAGCAAAAGAGTTGGGCCAGAAGAGTCCCGGGCCATCCACGAAGGTGGGGGGCACGCCCACCCCTGGGCATCTGGGCCTACCTCTGGACGACTCGGGCACCTCATTGATGTGAGACCTACGCCAAAAATTCCTATAAATACATAAACCTCCATAAAATAACCTATATCGGGAGTTCCGCCGCCGCAAGCCTCTGTATCCACCAAAAACCAATTTCGACCCTGTTCTGGTACCCTGCCGGAGGGGGGATCCCTCACCAGTGGCCATCTTCATCATCTCGGCGCTCTCCATGACGAGGACGGAGTAGTTCACCCATGGGGCTGAGGGTATGTACCATTAGCTATGTGTTTGATCTCTCTCTCTTGTGTTCTTGATTTGGCACGATCTTGATGTATCGCGAGCTTTGCTATTATAGTTGGATATTATGATTTTTCTCCCCCTCTACTCTCTTGTAATGGATTTAGTTTTCCCTTTGAAGTTATCTTATCGGATTGAGTCTTTAAGGATTTGAGAACACTTGATGTATGTCTTGTTGTGCTTATCTGTGGTGACAATGGGATATTCACGTGATTCACTTGATGTATGTTTTGGTGATTAACTTGCGGGTTCAGTGAATTTGTCAACTTATGCATAGGGGTTGGCACACGTTTTCTTCTTGACTTTCCGGTAGAAACTTTTGGGCACTCTTTGAAGTACTTTGTGTTTGTTGAATAGATGAATCTAAGATTGTGTGATGCATATCGTATAGTCATGCCCATGGATACTTGAGGTGACAATGGAGTATCTAGGTGACATTAGGGTTTTGGTTGATTTGTGTCTTATTGTGTTATTCTAGTACGAACTCTATGATAGATCGAACGGAAAGAATAGCTTCGTGTTATTTTACTATGGACTCTTGAATAGATTGTGCAGAAAGGATAACTTTGAGGTGGTTTCGTACCCTACCCTAATCTCTTTGTTTGTTCTCCGCTATTAGTGGCTTTGGAGTGACTCTTTGTTGCATGTTGAGGGATTGTTGAGAGAACTTGCACTAGTGAAAGTACGAACCTTAGGCTTTGTTTCCTACCTTTGCAATACCGTTTACGCTCACTTTTATCATTAGTTACCTTGCTGTTTTTATGTTTTCAGATTACAAATACTCATATCTACCATCCATATTGCACTTGTATTACCATCTCTTCACCGAACTAGTGCACCTATACAATTTACCATGGACTTTTATAACTACCACACGTTCGGATTTTACCAATAGGCATGAACGATCCTTACTTCACTCTAAATATATACATGCATGCATTAGAATGACTAAGTTTTCTTTCACGTTCACTCCTACCTCTAATTACATGCACATATGCACAAAAATACGAAAAGCTAATGTCATCCTAGATTCCCCTCTATTTCAAACTTTGAAATGTTTTGTAGCTCAAACCATCGCTCCAACTGAAAAACCATTTTCACATAAAAGATTTGTCGCGATGAGACCTTCGAAACTAGATCTCATGTTGGTATGTTCCGACGACTTTTTTTTATGTCAAAAGTTATCACGCCCAGGCTAAGTATGTTACCACGCCTATGATATATAAGTTATCATCTTGTTTATATAGAAACTATCGGGTCATAAAAATGGTCAACCAACCTTCTCGCCGCGTGTAAATGAACTAGAGAACCAAATAGCTGATGTCATCCTAGATTCCCCCTATTTCAAAACTTTAAAATGTTTTCTAGCTCAAACCGTCACTCTGATTGAAAAACCATTTTCATGTAAAAAATCACTGTGATGAGATCTTCGAAATTAGATCCCATGTTGCTATGTTCGGATTACTTTTTTTAGATCAAAAGTTATCACACCCAGGCTAAGTAAGTTACCACGTCTGTGATACATCAAAAGTTATCACGCCCAGGCTAAGTAAGTTACCACGTTTGTGATACATAAGTTATCATCCTATTTATATAAAAAATACCGGGGCATAAAATGGTTAACCAACCCCCCCCCTAATTGAACTAGAGGACAAAATAGTTGATGTCATCCTAGATTTTCCCCTATTTCAAAATGTCAGTTTGATAAAAAAATGTTTTCACACAGAAAACCCGACACGACGAGAGCTTCAAAACTTAATCACATGTTGATATGTTCCTTCAACATTTTTCGAATCAAAAGTTACCTCTTCTCGGCTATGTAAGTTATTACACATGTGCTATATATGTTTCTCTAACCTTCTTATCAGCTCGGGTAAAAGTTACTGCAACGTTTATGCGTGAGTTATCATGTATATGATGCATATAGTACCAAACTATTTACATGAAAATTATCAGGGATATATTTTTAAACAACCCCCTTGCCAAAGTTATTAGGACCGAGGCACATAAGTTATCAGGTCTTCAATCTTGAGTTACTAAGTTATTCACACAACAAAGTTACCGGGTGGATATTTCATCATCATCCCCCCTACGCAAAAATTATTAGGATTGAGGTACATAAGTTATCAAGTGTGTGATGTGTGATTTACCATGCTATTCACATAAAAGTTACCAGGAGAATATTTCATCAACCACCACTGCCCCTCATCCCCCACTGGAGGAAAAGTTCCTAGGACCAGGGTACATAGGTTATCAGGTCTGTGATGAGTGAGTTACTATGCTATTAACATTAAAGTTACCATGGGTACATTTTATCACCCCCTCACCAAAGTAATCAGCACCAAGGCACATAGGTTATCAGGTCAATGATGTGTGAGTTACCATGCTATTCACGCAAAAGTTACATGGGGGTATTTCATCAACCCCTCCCCCTCCCCCCCATGCTGAAGTTATCAAGACCGAGGTACATAAGTTATCAGGTCTCAATGTGTGAGTTACCATGCTATTCACATAAAGGTTACCAGGGGATATTTCATCAA
>NC_041383.1:57162084-57216979 GCF_002162155.2 Triticum dicoccoides
GTGTAAGTTACCATGCTATTCACAAAAAAGTTGTCGGGAGTATATTTTATCAACCTCCCCCCGCCTCCTCCGAGGAAGTGGAGGGAGTGGCCTCGCACCTTATTGATCACAGACGGCAACTCCTCCTTGATGGGGGGACGGTGGCGTGTGTATGCCATCGTACCGGCTGCATGGCGGGGACGCCAACTCCTCCTTGACCCGACATCCAATCTAGATTCCGCGATGGTGCGGGGGTGAAGCCGGCTCCTCCTTCAAGTGGCGTCTGATCTAGACGTCATGGTTGTGCCGGGGCGAGGCCGTCTCCTCCTTCACAGGCCGGAACAGGGACGACGGCTCGTGCTTCACACGATGGCGCGAGCGAGGACAACGGCTCCTCCTTCACACACGCCGGCGATGGCGGCGACGGGCCCGTGTCACTACAAAAAAAAGACACATCCGTGACATTTTGGGCCGAACGAAACTTTTTTCTGTCATACATATGACACTTCTATGACGATAATTGTGACAAAACCCGGTATCATCATAGATGTGGTGGGATCCTACTTCTATAACAAAAAATCATGACAGAAAATGGGATTTTCGTCCTGGGCGGGCCAGAGACACAGCTGCATGACATTCTTTGGGCCGTCCATGACGGAAAAAACCATGGTAGAAGCGAGGGCGAGGAAAATTTCAGGAAGTTCCCGGTTACGGTGGGTGGTCGGGGGCCGAGCGATGCGTGTTTCTCTCGTACATGTATACGCGTGTGTGCGAGGCGTTGGCTCTAACTGAACCCGAGCGAGGCATTGAGCTCTAACTGAACCCGAGCGATTGCACTGCAGGCTACGCGTTACTGAACCTGAGCGATCGATTCCTTCGCTACTGCTGCTAACTGAAGCCGATCGATGATGCCTCTCTAGATGAACAGTGAGTGTTGTGGGGGAATTTGGGTGAACAGTGAGCGGTGGGAGTGGATGAACAGGACCCATGGTGTTGCCTCTGGATGAACAGGACCCCGATCGATCGAGCCGGTTGGGGCTGGATGAACAGGACCCCGTGGAGGGCTGGATGAACAGGACGACCCCGTGGAGGGCTGGATGAACAGTAGATAGTGGAGGGGTGGATGAACAGTAGCCCGTGGAGGGGTGGTTGAACAGGAGCCCGTGGAGAGGGGTGGTTGAACAGTAGCCGGTGGAGTAGCATGCGGTGGAGGCTGGATGAACAGGAGCCCGTGGATGAAAAGTCGTAGGTGGAGGCTGGAGGAGGTCGACGGTGGATGAACAGTAGCCCGTGGAGGATGGAGGAGGTCGACGGTGGAGATGAACAGTATCCCGTGGAATCCCGTTTTGTGGCACGCCACACCCCTCCAGATGAACAGGACCCCCGTTTCGACCGTAGCACTCCAACACAAGTCTGTTTTGTCCATTTTGTAGTACGCCACACCCCTCCCGATCAACAGGACCCCCGTTTCGACCGTAGGAGGCCCGTTTCCTCTGTTTAGCGGTACGCTAGACCTTTCCCGATGAACAGGATCCCGTTTCGAACGTGGCCGGTCGAACACAGGGCCGTTTCCTTCGTTCTGCTGTACGCCAGGCCTCGTTTCCATCGCTTGTTCCGTACAAGCCCTCCCGATGAACATGACGACGCATTCTGTTCTGACCCAGCCGGTTGGCTCCCCATGAACACAACGACGATGTTGTTTCTCCGTTCCGACCCAGCCATGCACACGAGCCCTGGCCATACGTATATATGCGCGAGTAGGCGTTTGAGACCCCGCCCATATGTACACATACGTGGTTGTATTTTCTTTCTTGCACACTGGCCGATGTACGTACGTGTACATGCTACGTGCACGCCTCTACATCGACCAGTATATATGTACGTACATGTTCGCGACCAGAATGACAACGCTACATACGCTTCGACCAGGTGGGTCCCGACAGTCAGGCACTTCCTTGCATGCAATGATGTAGCTGGTGGGTCCAAGCAGTCATGGGGGCGAATTGTTTTTTTCTTTTGCCCGGACGCACTTCCTTGCATGCAAAGATGTAGCTGGTGGGTCCCAGCAGTCAGGGGGGAAACGTTTTTTTCGTGAAATACGGTGGCCCGTCCGGTGGGTCCCTGCTGTCAGGTGGAGGAATAATTATTTTGCGCGTATAATAAGGAGGCACTTCTTTCCGGCCGCCGTGGACCCAGCTGTCAGCCTCTCCACGTACAGTCCATGTCCGGTGGAAGTCGTTCCTTGAACACGTTGACCACGCCGCGCCGAGAGCACCACGGTGGTGGACGACGGCGAGGCCTAGGAAGGGGACGACGCAGAGCCGGGTAAGACGCGGCAGTGGATGCACACGCAGAGAGGAGTATGAGGGTTCACTAGTTCGGCTGCGGTGTGAGGCTGTCGTCGCCACAAAATAACAGGGGGTGTGGGTGAGTGGAGGGATCGCCTGGCCAGCGGTGGGAGTAGTAGGGGGCGGTGAGGCCTCCGCGGCAGCACAGCCGGCCACGAGAGGCAGGAGCAGGCGGCACGACCGGCACTGCTTTGTGCGGCTGGAGCTAGAAGACCAGAGGTTGAAGAAGCACGATGGCCCTTGGATGGACATCGTACGGTCACTGAAGCTAGAATCATTTATATTTACTAAGTTGACAAAGCCCTTGGTACGTCAACTTAGTAGGCCCACAGGTCAGTTTCCGAAACAGTGCGCCCCAGATGTTAGGGGGAGGAATCATTTTTTGGGCGGGTGAAGCTAGAATATCCGAGATTGAAGAAGAACCACGGCATCCGTTGGATGGACATCCAACGGCCACTGCTGCTAGAACCGTGTGTTGACTATAAGTTGACAAAGCCTTGCATACGCGTCAACTCTTTTTTTTGGGGGGGACGCGTCAACTTAGTAAGGCCAGAAGTGTGTGGCAGAGAACTTATAGCCCATTTGATATTTGTAAGAATGTGAAGCCCATTTTTGAATTCTAATGGAATTTACTATAGCCCATTTACTGTTTGTTAAAAGTACAGCCCATTTCAACCAACCATTCAAAACCGAATTCAATAAAATTTCCCACATTTTGATGGGATCCGAAATATTTTTATCCCGAAATTTCTAGTCAGATTAAATACAATTTCAATATAAATTTATATTACGTAAAAATCCAATGAAACATTGCCCTTGCAACAATTAATGAAAGTAAAATTTTCAATATCCAAAAATAATACTTTATAAAGTAATTATGTGTTTGGTGCATTTTTTTATAGTTACTGCCCAGTTTTTGTAATTACATCCCATTTATTATTTCTTAAAGCCCATTTTCTTGTTAATCCTAATGCATCCCTCCTAGGAAAGATTTGCAGCCCAGCTGGGCGGAGAATAACAACTTGACCTTGCCTAGGTATTCCTAAAAAAAGTATAGCTGGGCTAGCCATTTTCAGCTTGAAAAAAAATAATATCTGGGCTAGATATCTGGCCTGGGCTAGACAGGCCATAGCCCACCTAGTTAATACCTGCAGCGATGTTTTCATTGTTGTTTGGAGGAGAAAAAATAATATCTGGGCTAAACATCGAAAAACTCTGCAGTGTTCACACCTCAAAAACACAAATACTGCTCGAGCTGCTTGGTCCCAGCCGTCGGCCGCTTCTTGTGCAATTCTCTCGTTTATTGACTACTCCCTCCTTTCCAGTTTATAGTGATCAATTCAAAAATCTCACCAATCAATGTAGCTGGCGAGTGGTGGAATACTTTTTGTAGTTTTGCAAAAGCACCTAATTAATGCTCTTGTTATCCTCAAAAAATTATGTTTATCAATGCATTAATTGCAATGCATGCATGCATAAAGTAAATGCATTGGTCAATTTTCTCTTAATACTTGCATGCAATGATTTAATGCACCTTGGAATCTGAACATGTGATGGAAAACAACAAAATTGAGCCTTATAAAATGAAAAACTAAAATTTTGAGATAAGCCCTATAAACCGGAAAGGAGGGAGTACATAGGTTGACAATGGTGTGGGACCGTGATGTCAGGAAACTAGGAGGAAGCAAAATAAATTATAGTTATATATATACACCCTCCGTCCAGAAATACTTGTCATAAATGAATAAAAGGGGATGGATCTAGACGTATTTCAGTTCTACATACATCTCTTTTTATCTATTTGGAAGACAAGTATTTTCGGACGGAGGGAGTATATAATAAGGAGGCACTTGCGTACATGAGGCTATGGCCCAGGTGGGTCCCCATTGTCATCCTCTCCAAGTAAAGTCATCTCCTCGCCCGCGCGCGCTTTCTGCCCAAAACAGTAAGTGCTGCCTGCCCCGCTTCCCGGTGTACGCGATTGCTCCGCCTTCAAACAACACAAGTGTCGTCCGTCCGTCCATCTGCCGCACACATTATTGATACACGGTTGTCGAGGCGGCTACTCCGGCGCCACACGTCCGTCCCTCCGCCACTCACCATTGCTATATAAACTGCTGCGCCGGCCATAGCCACAGTTATCCGCATCCCTTCCCTTTCTCATGTCCATACCACTACTGCCCACCATGGCTTCCTCACGCTCCAGCGCTCTTCGGGACGGGCGGACGACGGACCACAAGGAGATGGCAGCCATTGCTGCCGATCAGCTGGCCAGCAGGCAGCCAGAGGACGACGATGTAGTCGACGATCCGGCGCCAACCCCCTCCTCCGTGCCATTCTCGCCGGTGCGTTGCACCATGACCATCGGCAAGGCCCGTGCCGAACACATGGACACAGTGAGGCAGAAGCATGAGGAGCAGTTCCGGGAGGCGCAGGCCGACGCCGCATACAACCACCATCTCCTCCAGGAGCACCAGTAGGCGAAGGAGCAGATCACCGCGGAGCGGGCGGAGCATGAGGCGCTGCTCGACTCATACCGCTCCGCCCGTGAGGGCCACCACGAGCGCTGGCAGTACCACATGCGGGTGGTGGAGGTTGCGGCCGCCTACAAAGAGAGCGATGAAGCGGGTGATGTGCTATTTGGTGAGACCGAGGACGAGGCAGAGGACAATGTCGGCTCCGACGAGTCCCCGCTCTGCTGGCGTCGACGAGGCCCTGCTCCGCCAAGGCCTCGCGGCACCAACAACGAGGCAGAGGACACCGCCAGCCCCGTCGAGGCCCCGCCCCGCCAACAATGAGGCAGAGGACATCGCCGGCTCAGCCGAGGCCCCACCCTGCCGGCAACAAGGGGGAGGATATCCACCGCTCCGCCGAGGCGCCGCCCGCCGGCAACGAGATAGAGGACATCGCCGGCTCCACCGAGGCCCCGCCCCACTGCCAACAAGGCCACGCCACATAGAAAATGAGGAAGAGTAGAACACGGTAGATCACCGCCGCTCGGGTCCAAGTAAGGCCATCGCTACTACCCTGTGGTTGAAGCCAAGCTAGGCGGGTTGACCATTGACGGCCGATTAGCTTCTTGGTGGCGACGTGGAGTCGGAGAGCTACGATGGAGAAGGACGCTGCTTCTACTTAACTGTTGGTGCAGTTGGCTGACTCACACATGGGCCCAACAGGCATCTAGGCCACATGTCAGTTACGCAACTGCACCTGCAGTTAAGTCACTGAAGCTTCTGTTCGGCTCAGTAGGACACAGGTGGGTAGCTTCAGTTAATTAATTATACCTCCAGCGCACCCCTTTCTAGTTGAAGAATGTATGAAATGTAATGAAATCCAGCATGTTTATATGAAATCTAACCGTGTATGAATGAATTTATTTCGATTAGTTCGAATTCTTGTATCACTGGCATTGGATGAACATGCAAAACAATACATACTAGCATTATTACCAGGGTGATCACCTCGTTAGCAGCAGTGTCACATGTACTCCCTCCGGTCCTTTCTAGTCTGCATACAAGTTTTGTCTGCAGTCAAAGTATCTCTACTTTGACCAATCTTATATAAAAAAGTATGCACTTTCACAATGTGCGAAGTAAAAAGGAACAGAAGGAGTACAAAGAGTTTGAGCAGCTTTTTTGCGTTCCTGTACATTGCAAACAAACACACAGGCCTGGCAATTCATAAAGAACATTCAAAACAATTGATGATTATGCATCTTAGCAATTCACAAGTCAGAGCCAATATTTACTTCACAACTAAAGAATAAAGAAAAAATTGATCGACGCTGCTGACAACAAAGGGCGTCCCATTCAAAAATATCAAACGCATGTCTTCTTGCTAAAATCAATGAGAAAAATATGACAAGGTTGTCCCATTCCAAAATATCAAATGCCTACGATTGTGGAATGGGCAGGGTTTGCCATCAGTTCGGACATTGACATGGCACCTTGTGCTAAATAAACCAGCTGTTCTTTTTGTCCAGTTCACCAAAATCAACCAAATTCGCGCGTAGCTTGTCTGATTTCGCCCTTATATGTTGCAATGCCTTGAACTTATCAACACCTCCTTTCTTGTGGTGGAAATGAATGATTCGATGTATTCATGAACATTTTGTGCGGACCCTATTGAAATCAAGCTGATCACCCTTGTTTGCACAAATACAAAAAAAGTGATTAGTATAAAGCAAACTGTATTATGAATTGACAGTTTAAACAGGCACCTACATGGTCCATGTAGAGCACACTTTTAGAAAAATGGAACTCACCAGAAAGAATCCTAGAAAAACATTGTACTCACGCATCACAGCAAAAAAATGGAGATTTGCCAGTCCTTCTGAGCTGAAGTTAGTTGGTCTTGTGGGGAGTAATGTAACCATCCTTCAACTTCTCCTTCTGATGAGAATCCTAGAACAACATTTTACTCGCGCATCACAACAAAAAAATGGAGATTTGTCTGTCCTTCTGAGCTGAAATTAGTTTGATCTTGTGGGGAGTAATGTAACCATCCTTCAACTGCTCCTTCTGATGAGAAGATAGACAGGGCTTCTTTATCCTGGCATAATCGGAACTAGTCACTTCACGTACTCCATATTCTTCTTCAAAGGAAGATGATCCTGTTGTGCAAAGACAAGAGGACAACTAAATGCTAGCATCCCTATTTGCTCAAAAAAAGGAAAGGAAATATTTAAATCAGCACAGATGAAGCACTTCTCAAGGACAATACCACTTTTTCATGACAGTATCTAAACAGTAGCACAACACCAATAGAGATGACAAAGCTCAATCATATGGATGAATTAGTGGGCGAGTACCAACCTTTGTCAGGAGGCCTATTGTGTAGAGCATACAGATCATGCACTTCCCCGGAACCATCTGTTGTTATCTATTGTGGTGGCCATGGTATCTTCAATCAAGATCCCTGTTTGCACAAGTAGAGATAATTAAGTATTACATTAAGAGTGTCATCAAATCAGTGGCAAAAGAATTGCTCGTTCCAGCCATAGCAATAAATTAAGATGCAAAACTATATCATTACTTGTGTCATCACAGTTCCAGTGCTTCATTACAACATCGGGAGTTGATTTTTGTTTTTCTGCTTGTTCTTCCCCTTCATCACTTGGTTCAATAACAGACAAGCTTCGCCTTCAATGTAAGATTTGGCATGTCAATTAGGGATCACAAGTATAGCACTTAACAATGACATTAATTTTCTGATGAAAGTGGCAAAATACAGGCCAACAGTTGTGAAATATCCTTATCTTACCTCAATGGGATATTACGGTGCACATACAGATTGGAAGTCTTGTCTCCATTTGGGCAGTTCACTAAAATCAAGCAACATTACCATACAAGTAGCACAACATATGAAAGCACACTACAGAATCATGTGAAAGAAGGCTAGTACTGACCTCTGTCAGGACCGGTTTTCCGGGTATTGATTTCCCAGAAAATGGCCTTTGTGCTCACCAACCCCAGTAGTACTGTTAGCTGATGAGGCACCAACTTGATACAGAAAATCCAAACAAAATACAAAATATGTAGTACAAGACCATTTTGGCCTATGAGTACAACAGATGGTTTCTAGTGATTGATGGCGGAAGCGGTTTGTGGATCATCAGCGTTATGGGACTCCATTTCCCACAGGAACAGCTGACCAGGTTAACTCCTATCTTCACGAGGCCGCTATCACCATTGCTTAGGTTCCGGGGCTGTCATCGCAACGCTCCTCTCCAAGCAACAAATCTGGCCAAGACAATAGCCAGGGACAAGCCAGTGAGTACTTTGAATGTACTCGCAAACATTATGAACACAAGTATAATATAACAAATGATAATCATGCTCTGAAATATTCTATCATCACAACGTTAGTCACAGAAATAAAACCCATGATGCACGCAAACAAGTTATTCACGTAACACATGAATAACGCAATTAGCGGGTAGAGATAGAATGCCTCAGTCGGGCGTCCGAGCGACACCACATAAAGCGCTTATAAAGTAAATAAATAACAAACATGCCGCAGTCGGGCGTCTGTGCGACACCACATAAAGGGCTTATAAAGTAAACATATAACAAGCATGCCATAGTCGGGCGTCTCAGCGACACCACATAAAGGGCTTATATGGTAAATAAATAACTAACATGCCACAGTCGGGCGTCTGTGCGACACCACATAAAGGGCTTATAACAGAATGATCACAGTGAATATCTAGGAGGTAGAACCGTCCTAGGGATACTCAATAAATAAAATAATGAACATAGTTAGTCCACAATAATAATAATCATAATTATCATATGTCACCGGTTATAATCAATTGAAAACACACGTGACTTGCACACACCAGTTTAACTTACTGGTGTCTGGAATCACCCACGACACCTGTCAAGCAAAACTCTAAGTGGGGAGGCTACAACCTCGCGTAGCATGGGATCAAATTTATATCGCGCGCTTTAAGGGGTGCACCCCTCTCGGTCCCAACCGGAAACACCCATGCCCCCGGACCAGGTGGCATGCCTACCAACTGCAGTCGGTATCTTCCACCATGGCCTCTCTATACGTTGTGTGCTAGTAAGGGGTTCACAACTTACTGAACCGTACCCTACCTGCTGAAGGGACAAGTGGTAGTACGAAACAAGTATGGGGGTTACTGGAACAAGACTCGATCTACGGTCAACTCAAGAGGTTTAAAAATTCCCTGCATGGTATGTATAACAAAAATATTTCAACCAACAGAATCACCACTCATTATACCTTACTATGCCATACCGGACATAACCGTCCCGACGAAGATCGGAGACAAGCTCACGCCTACCCAAGGCAGAGGCTTTCCCGGATTTCTTTCCGGGATGCATGCAAGGCATACGAGGACGATGACCATCACAAGTATATCCACTTCGAATAGCAAGGAAGTCTCCAATATGCATTCATGCAAATGATCGCGTCACCACATAAAATAACGAGTTCTCCGTATTAAGGTGGTGTTATAATCGTGTCAACCAACACACACAAAAATATTATGCTAGGGTTCAGAATACTTGCCTTCAAGAGTATGCAAGTGGGTGTGTCTTTTGAAGGTTGACTTCTTCTTCAAAAACCTAATTTTGAAATTATTCAAATTAACACATAGTTTCAAAACAGTGTAAAAAAGTTGTCTGATTTTTTTTAAAAAAAATCTTAAAATAAGCTAGAATAAATTTAAGAGAGGAGGGAAAAAGAATCAACTCATTTAGAGCTTTATTTAAAAAGATATAGCCATTCAAAGTTTAGTCAAATTTCTGGTTTTTAAATAAAACAGAAAAAGAAAAGAAAACATTTCGAATAGGTACACGTCAAACACGTACTTTGTGATTACGCCTTCACCTATCCTGCGTGGACCGGCGTGAGTCACTGACAGTGGGTCCGGGGGGTCCACTGGTTAGGTTTGACTCGTCCACGCGCGCGCCATCTCCTCCGACCGAACAGAGGCGGAGCTCCAGCGAGGTTCGCCGGCGAACGGAGGCATCCCTTGGGGATCTGAGCACATGGGTGTGCTCAGGTGGTCGAGGCGAACCCGTGGGTACCCGCCACGGTCGCCGACATGGACGGAGTCACCGGCGACGAGCTTCAGAGCGGACGGCAGCGTCGGGTGAGATGGGGCTTTCGCCTGCAGCGAGTCCTAATCAAAATCGAGAATGGGGATGGATTCGTGGGTGCTACAGGATGCTGTTGGTGAAGAGAGTGGAGAGGGGGAGGCCCTTGTGGCGTTGGAATGAACAAGACAGAGGTGGCGGTCGTGGTTGCCGGAGAAGAAGAAGATGACCATTTCTGGTCTTTCTGCTACTACGGGAGGATCAGTGAGGGGGTGAGAGAGGTGGTATGAGTTGCTCGGGGCCCTGGACAAGCTCGGGGGCCCCTTAAATAGGCGAGCAATGGCGGTTCCGCGGTGGCCGGGGATAAGATCACCGGCGACCGCCATTCTGTAGCAGCAGGGGGACGTGGCGGCGACGAGTGCTTGCGGACAAGCTTGCGGATGAGCTTGAGCTGCTCTAGGGGGCAGCTGGCGAGCGCTAGTGGCTCGGGCGGCACCGTCCGGGGCAGGAGCCCACTGTGGCCGGTCGCTAGCCGCCGTGGCCGACCTGACGGCGGCGCTGTGGGGTTCCAGGGGCGACATGGAGTGTTCTGGTGAGTGGATGAGGCCAGGGGTGTGGCTCTGGAGGCGAGCAAGGGCCAGGTGCGCGACGCGGCAGCTCGGGCGCACGCACGTGCAAAACGCACGCTCTGGGCGCGCCCAGCGCACGCATGCTATGTGTTTACCGAAATGCCAGCGTGTGGTAGAGGGCATAGGAGGGGCTGGTGACCAACAGATCTAGGCTAGTGGTAGCTGGGATGCTAGTGGACATGCTCGTTTGGCTGCTATGGCAAGTCTGTAATGCAAACTCATGAGCATGTCAATTCTGTTCATGAACTCAAGGTGTTCGACAGAATGTCAGGGGCCTCTAGGAAACTCTTGGGGTGGCCAAAGTCCCCAGATCATAGTCTCTTTGGATGAATAAGAGGGTGGTAAAGTTAGTTTGTCAAAAATAGAAACTTGTTTGTGCAAGTTTTGCAAATCTTCAGTTTTGGACAGAAAGACAAAGGCATGATTGCAAGCACTTAAAATCCTCCAATGGGTATACTCTTCTGGACATAAGGGTTTTGCCGGGTGGTCTATGTGTAGGAAAGAGAATCATGGGTAAAAGAGCAAGTTAAAATATGGTTGCAGTACAAATCACCAAGCTGGACCAGAATGAAGATGAGGTTGATTCACTCAAATTTTTCCAAGGACATAACTGGTTTTTTGCATAAAGATGAATAATATACTCCTACTGACCTCCCCTAATTTTGGTGGAAGTTTTAAAGAAGTATTTAAATAGGTTGTAGTGCAAAATTGCCCACTGGACCAGATTTGAAAAGTTGATGTAGAGCTCAAAATATCCAAAGAATGAAATATATTTTCGCATAAAAGTGATTTAAAAACATCACATGACATCCCCAAATTTTGGTGGGAGTTTTAAATGAATTTATAGAAGGGTTGTAGTGCAAATGGGACCCTAAAACTGAAGATAAACCATTTTAGAGAGATAAAGCTCAGGAAAAATAATTATATAAATAATCCCACTGATAAAAGAATTGTTTTATTTGATAGGGTAAATAAGCCCAATAATAATTGGAAAGTTTTCACTTGGGGTGAAAACTCCACAACTTAGAAGAAAAGACAGGCTCTAAGATCAAGAATAAATCCAGGAAAATAAAAATTTAATTTCCTGGCAAAATTTTAATAATCAAAACATGGTTAAATTTTTGGGGTGTTACAACACTACACCCCTTAAGAAAAATCTCGTCCTCGAGATTTGCTAAGGATTGTTTTGAAAATATCATTCCTGTTAGCTGAAACCAAAAAGTTTACTCATAGCACAAACTTTGCGTCATCGGGGTTGGCAGCTATGCCCGGGTTAGAAATGCAAACACACACCAACATACTTGTGTGTGGCTATTATGTAAAATAGGGGCGTACAAGCAAACAACATTTAATTATGGCGATACAGGATCACACAATTACAGGGCATGAACATACTAGGACTCGGTACTACTCGAGCGACTCTAGTCTACCTCGTTAATATCTAAGCAGGCATGCCTTGGGGACGTCGAGGCTTCGCCACGGTTTTCACTGTCGGGATTAGCTGGAGTGGGTTGAGGGGCTGCGGGGTCGGGGTAGCAATGATGACCATCTCGGGGATTGTTGGCCACAATCCCGCTCGAGTGTGTTCCCAAAAGGCGACGAAGCACTTCTGGGGTCATCAAGGTGTTTTGGTCAATGACTGGGGCAGACCTCAGGGACTCAATCAGTTGTCCGAACAGCGCGACTAGGTTGTCGGCGTTGGGCTCATGTTCTCCTCTTGCCGGGGCTCAGCGTATCAGTTCTCCACGAGCTGCGATCAGATCAAGAGTGATTTGATCGAACAGATCCTCTAGTGCACTTCATAGCACACCAAATGCAACAATGCATGATCCGTCTCGTGATCTCCGTTGGCAACCTGGGGTGGCCTACCATACCCGTCACGGCTGGGGTAGTAGTAGAACGAGCGACAGTTAACTCTGGGCGACAAGTGTCGGAGTTGAACTATAGCCTCTCGAGCAGCTAGTTGGATGGCTTGTGGCTCAAAGGAAGTTGTCCTTCCGGTGAACCTGTAGGGGCGTTCTGGAGATAGACCCCTACCATAGATGTGCACGGTGGCCTAGAATTGACATCTTTCACCGCGGATGGGTCCTTAGTACTAGGGCTGGAATTCGAGCCGAGTCGAGCCAGCTCGGCTCGACTCGCTAGAGCTCGTTTCGTAAATGAGCTAGCTCGACTCGACTCATTACTATAACGAGCTCAAACCCAAGATTGTCTCGACTCGTATAACTCACGAGCTGGCTCGTTTAGCTTGTTAAGCTCGTTAAAGATATAAACATAAAACCCTCAAATATGATAAAAATGATTATGTGCATATTAAACATATATATCAGTAAACAATTATAATTTTCTTGTAATGCATGAGTATCCTAGGAGGCTAGGCCTTCAACGGCTGGGCCTTGGGTTGTGCACCTGGGGCATAAGTTGTTTAGTGGCTGATCTTTCTTTTTTACTAGGAGTGGCTGATTTATTGTATCGAGCCTAACGAGTTACACGAGTACTCGTGATGTTGGCTCATTTAACTTGGTCTATAAACGATCTTAAACTAAAGCTCGGCTCAACTCGTTATTCTTCGAGTTCGAGTCGACTCGAGCCGAGTCACGAGCTACTTGTTTAGCTCGCGAGCTTCGAGCTTTTTTTCCAGCCCTACTTGGTACACAACATATTCTGGGGGCTCTTCTGATGCAAAGGCATGGCGGGTGAGGTTTGCAAGCACGGTCACAAAAACTCCAAGGTTGTTTGCTCTGGTCTCATTGTGCACGAAAAGGCCAGGCATTATGGCTTGGTTTGGAAAGAGTCTGTGTTGTGTTGGGTTGAGGCTAGCGTGTCCTTTTTATAGGAAAAGGGGATGGAGTCTTCCTCCGCACGCTTGCGAATGAGATAATTTAGGTGTCGGTCACTGACGCGTGATCGACAGGCTAGGCTGATAGGTTGGGCACCGACGGCCAAAAAGGTGTTGGGGTCACTGTGTGGCTATCTTACATGAGAAGCTTGGCCGGGATTAGGCTAAGGTCTGGTGGGATGGTTAGTCTAGGTTTATGGACCTGGCTGAGATAGGATTAGCCAATGGTCAGCCTGGCTCTAATACCAAGTTTGTCGGGACCGGTTTTCCGGGTATTGATTTCCCAGAAAATGGCCTTTGTGCTCACCAGCCCCAGGAGTACTATTAGTTGATGAGGCACCAACTTGATACAAAAAATCCAAGGAAAATACAAAATATGTAGTACAAGACCATTCTGGCCTATGAGTACAACCAATGGTTTCTAGTGACTGATGGCAAAAGCGGTTTGTGGATCATCAGCGTTATGGGACTCCATTTCCCACAGGAATAGCTGACCAGGTTAACTCCTATCTTCGCGAGGTCGCTATCACCATTGCTTAGGTTCCGGGGCTGTCATCGCAACGCTCCTCTCCAAGCAAGAAATCTGGCCAAGACAATAGCCAGGGACAAGCCAGTGAGTACTTTGAATGTACTCGCAAACATTATGAACACGGGTATAATATAAAAAATGATAATCATGCTCTAAAATATTCTATCATCACAACGTTAGTCACAGAAATAAAATCCATGATGCACGCAAACAAGTTATTCACGTAACACATGAATAATGCAATTAGCGGGTAGAGATAGAATGCCTCTGTCGGGCGTCTGAGCGACACCACATAAAAGGCTTATAAAAGAAAATAGATAACAAACATGCCGTAGTCGGGCGTCTGTGCGACACCACATAAAGGTCTTATAAAGTAAACATATAACAAGCATGCCACAGTCGGGCGTCTTAGTGACACCACATAAAGGGCTTATATGGTAAATAAATAACTAACATGCCACAGTCGGGCGTCTGTGCGACACCACATAAAGGGCTTATAACAGAATGATCAGAGTGAATATCTAGGAGGTAGAACCGTCCCAGGGATACTCAATAAATCAAATAATGAACATAGTTAGTCCATAATAATAATAATCATAATCATCATATGTCACCGGTTATAATCAATGTTCCAACTTAGTAGCTTTTCCTCCGAAGACCGACACTAAGACCGACACTTGACCTAACCCAGACTGTAGTCCTTAACCATGGACACGGCTATTCGAATAGATATAATCTCTGCAGAGGGTGTACTCTTTACCCACGAGTGACGGATTCCTTTAGTCCACCGGGACTAATTCCTTCTATGGTCTTTTAATTGAAAACAAACCTAACTTGCACACTCAAGTCTAACTTACCGGTGTCTGGAATCACCCACGACACCTGTCAAGCAAAACTCTAAGTGGGGAGGCTACAACCTCGCGTAGCATGGGATCAAATTTATATCGCGCGCTCTAATGGGTGCCCCCCTCTCGGTCCCAACCGGAAACACCCATGCCCCGGGACCAGGTGGCATGCCTACCGGCTGCAGTCGGTATCTTCCACCATGGCCTCTCTGTACTTGTGTGCTAATAAGGGGTTCACAACTTACTGAACCATACCCTACCTGCTGCAGGGACAAGTTGCAGTACGAAACAAGTATGGGGGTTACTGGAACAAGACTCGATCTACGGTCAACTCTGGAGGTTTAAAAATTCCCTGCATGGTATGTATAACAAAAATATTTTAACCAACAGAATCACCACTCATTATACCTTACTTTGCCATATCGGACATAACCGTCCCGACGAAGACCGGAGACAAGCTCACGCCTACCCAAGGCAGAGGCTTTCCCGGATTTCTTTCCAGCATGCATGCAAGGAATACGAGGACGATGACCATCACAAGTATATCCACTTCCAATAGCAAGGAAGTCTCCAATATGCATTCATGCAAATGATCGCGTCACCACATAAAATAACGAGTTCTCCGTATTAAGGTGGTGTTATAATCGTGTAAACCAACACACACAAAAATATTATGCCAGGGTTCAGAATGCTTGCCTTCAAGAGTATGCAAGTGGGTGTGCCTTTTGAAGGTTGACTTCTTCTTCAAAAACCTATTTTTGAAATTATTCAAATTAAAACATAGTTTCAAAACAGTGTAAAAACGTTGTCTGAATTTTTTTCAAAAAAATCTTAAAATAAACTAGACTAAATTTGAGAGAGGTAGGAAAAAGAATCAACTCATTTGGAGTTTTATTTAAAAAGATATAGTCAGTCAAAGTTTAGTCAAATTTCTGGTATTTAAATCAAACAGAAAAAGAAAAGAAAATGTTTTGAATAGGTACACGTTGAACACGTACTTTGCAATTACGCCTTCACATATCCAGCATGGACCGGCGTGAGTGACTGACAGTGTGTTCGGGGGGACCACTGGTCAGGTTTGACTAGTCCACGCGCGCGCCGTCTCCTCCGACCGAACAGAGGCGGAGCTCCGGCGAGGTTCGCCGGCGAACGGAGGCATCCCTTGGGGATCTGAGCACATGGGTGTGCTCAGATGGTCGAGGCGAACCCGTGGGTACCCGCCATGGTCGCCGACATGGACGGAGTCGCCGGCGACGAGCTTCCCGGCGGACGGCGGCGTCGGGTGAGATGGGGCTTTCGCCTGCGGCGAGTCCTGATCAAAATCGAGCATGGGGATGGATTCGTGGGTGCTGCAGGATGCTGTTGGTGAAGAGAGTGGAGAGGGGGACGCCCTGGTGGCGTTGGAATGAACGAGACAGAGGCGGCGGTCGTGGTTGCCGGAGAAGAAGAAGATGACCATTTCTGATCTTTCTGCTACTACGGGACGATCAGTGAGGGAGTGAGAGAGGTGGTATGAGTTGCTCGAGGGCCTGGACGAGCTCGGGGGCCCCTTAAATAGGCGAGCAATGGCGGTTCCGCGGCAGCCGGGGATAAGATCACTGGCGACCGCCATTCTGTAGCAGCAGGGGGGCGTGGAGGCGACAAGCACTTGCGGAAAAGCTTGCGGATGAGCTTGAGCTGCTCCAGGGGGCAGCTCGCGAGCGCTAGTGGCTTGGGCGGTGCCGTCCGGGGCAGGAGCCCACTGTGGCCGGTCGCTAGCCGCCGTGGCCGACCTGACGGCGGCACTGTGGGGTTCCAGGGGCGGCTTGGACTGTTCTGGTGAGTGGCTGAGGCCGGGGGTGTGGCTCTTCAGGCGAGCAAGGGCCAGGGGCGCGACACGGCGGCTCAGGCGCACGCACGTGCAAAACGCACGCTCTGGGCGCGCCCATCGCATGCACGCTATGTGTTTGCCGCAATGCCAGCGTGTGCTAGAGGGCATAGGAGGGGTTGGTAACCAACAGATCTAGGCTAGTGGTAGCTGGGATGCTAGTGGACATGCTCGTTTGGCTGCTGTGGCAAGTCCGTAATTCAAACTCATGAGCATATCAATTCTGTTCATGAACTCAAGGTGTTCGACAGAATGTTAGGGGCCTCTAGGAAACTATTGGGGTGGCCAAAGTCCCCAGATCATAGTCTCTTTGGATGAATAAGAGGGTGGTAAAGTTAGTTTGTCAAAAACAGAAACTTGTTAGTGCAAGTTTTGCAAATCTTCAGTTTTGGACAGAAAGACAAAGGCATGATTGCAAGCACTTAAAGTCCTCCAATGTGTACACTCTTCTGCACTTAAGGGTTTTGCAGGGTGGTCTATGAGTAGGAAAGAGAATCATGGGTAAAAGAGCAAGTTAAAATATGGTTGCAGTACAAATCACCAAGCTGGACCAGAATGAAGGTGAGGTTGATTCACTCAAATTTTTCAAAGGACATAACTGGTTTTTTGCATAAAGATGAATAATATACTCCTACTGACCTCGCCTAATTTTGGTGGATGTTTTAAAGAAGTATTTAAATAGGTTGTAGTGCAAAATTGCCCACTGGACCAGATTTGAAAATTTGATGTAGAGCTCAAAATATCCAAAGAATGAAATATATTTTTGCATAAAAGTGATTTAGAAACACCACATGACATCCCCAAATTTTGGTGGGATTTTAAAATGAATTTATAAAAGGGTTGCAGTGCAAATGGGACCCTAAAACTAAAGAAAAACCATTTTAGAGAGATAAAGCTTAGGAAAAATAATTATATAAATAATCCCACTGATAAAAGAATTGTTTTATTTGATAGGGTAAATAAGCCCAATAATAATTGGAAAGTTTTCACTTGGGGTGAAAACTCCACAACTTAGAAGAAAAGACAGGCTCTAAGATCAAAAATAAATCCAGGAAAAATAAAAATTTAATTTCCTGGCAAAAATTTAATAATCAAAACATGGTTAAACTTTTGGGGTGTTACAACACTACCCCCCTTAAGGGGCGCGCCCTACCCTCTCGTGTCCACCTCAGCTGCTTCTTGACTTGCACTCCAAGTCCTTTGGATCACGTTCGTTCCAAAAATCACGCTTCCGAAGGTTTCATTCCGTTTGGACTCCGTTTGATATTCCTTTTCTTCAAAATACTGAAATAGGCAAAAAAAACAACAATACGGGCTGGGCCTCTATCGGAGAAGCTGATCCACGAACACCTATGGGGCCGGCGGACCGAGCCCCTTTCGGTTCGGCGGGGGGCGGGGATCCTACGAAGAGCAGATCGAGGCGAAGCAGGCGAGCAGTTTACCCAGCTTCGGAGCTCTGCGGAGAGATAATACTCCTACTACTGCTTGTCTAATTGTATTGAGTTCTTGCTCGGGAGCGCTGAGTGCTATAGTACACTTGAGCTGCTAACGAGACCGAGCGTGAGTGTGTTTCTGGCTTCGAACTGAACCGAACCCTCTCTACGTTGCGCATGGGCCTCCTTTTATATGCTCAATGGGTCACCGATAGGTGGCAACGCAGACGAGGGTAAAAACGTAAAAAGAGAGGTGGTTGGTACAGCTACCTGTACAGTGCATCCTACCTAACCCTGACGGCAGGGGACAAAGGCATTAAATGCCCGTCTGCTTCGCCCAAACAGTGCAAAAAGGGACCGTCAGGGACGCCACCGCTCGCCACGATGGCGATCTTGTCAGCGTCGCATGCCACCACGCACCGCTGGCTGCACAGCCTCTCGCCACGCACGCCTGGAAAGGCCCCAGGGTGACACGTTGGTGGATGTGCTGGAGCGTAGGTTCAGAGTGGCCGCTTGCCATGGCAAGCGCCTTGCCGCGGTCGTTGGCTTGTTGCATCCGGAAGCTTGTCGCTCACCGGGTCTTGCCGGGATGCGTGGCGCGTCGCGGCAAGTTCCTCGAAATGCCTTGGTTGGCCTTCCCGGCAAGCTCCTCTTGCCGGGGCCTTGTCTCCTTGACATGAATACTTTGTTCTTGAATGGCTCTAAAGGAACCACGGAGGACCTTGGCGGTCACCCGGCAAGCCTTGCCGCGGGGCGCTGCAACTGCCCGTGCCCAAGTTCGGGATACTAGGGTACCCCTATTCTAGTACACCGACAGGAGCCCCCGGGCCTGGGCCACACACGGAGCCGAGCGCTGTTGGGCCAGGCCCAAAACAGGGCACGGGCACGCGCGGCCTGGGTTACGCCGTACTTTACTCCGCACCACCGCGCCCTCCCCCAACGGCACGCGTCGAATGCGGCGTCGTGGGAGAGATCGTGGGTGGTTTCTTTATTCGGAAGGGCGAAACGTCCGCCCCCTCCCCCTTTATAAGCAGGGGAAACAGGAGTAGTTCGCCCATCCTGCCGGTCGTTACTCCATTTCCCAGATCTCCGCCGCTCCCCCCCTTCTTCCCGAAGCTGAGAGAGAGCAGCGCTCCGCCCCCCATTGCCACCAGCACCACCAACGCCGTCGATCTCCCCCACCACCTCCGCCATGGCTCCGAAGGCCGACAAGGGGAAGGGCGTGAAATCGGTCGAGGCGCAGCGGCTCGCGGCGCTGCGGCTCGCGGCGCTGAGGGAGTACTACTACCTCTTCTGGTCGACGGAGACGCGGGCGCATCCGCGCACGAGGGTACTCCCGGCTGCCGCCTCGGAACTGGCTCCAAACGGGTACCCCTTCTTCGTGTTGTTATTCTACTGCGGGCTCTGCCCGCCTTTCTCTAAATTCTTCTGCGACATCATGAACACCTACGGGTTCCGCCTCCTAGACTTCACCCCCAACGTCGTTCTGACCATGGCAGTTTTCGCACATCTGTGCGAAAACTTTGTCGGAGTCCACCCAAATGTAGCTCTCTTCCGCCATTTCTTTATGCCCCGTGTTGAGAGAGGGGAGCCTCTTGCCGGCGGGATCGCTTGGATCTCGAGAGTCGGCAAGAAGGAAGCTTATCTGGAGGGAGAGCTCCGTAGCAAGTGGGAGGAGTGGAGAGCAGAATGGTGCTGGATTGTAGAGGAGAAACCGCAGCCGTTTACTGCCCTGCACCAAGCCCCAATAGTGTGCGGCAATGACTGGAGCAACGTGGCCCCGGAAGACGACAGACTGAAGATCGCCGTCACCCGGATCCTACGCCTTAGGCTTGCCGGGCTCACCGTAGGCGCCGTTGGCACAGACTTTCTCTGCCGCCGCATCGCCCCCTTGTAGGAGAGGAGGAGACCAGCCTGGGAGTTCCAGAACTCAGCAGATATCATGAGGTTGCGGGCGGGCCTAAACTTCAACTTCGCTGTCCTGGAGCTGGATGCGATGCTTCTGGAGCTGTTCAAGTGCGATCCGCAACATCCATTCATTTTGCCGAGGGGTGTCGTTCCGTTGTGCAACAATTCCTCGCTCGACCGCATCCGCGCAATGATGCCATTGTGCGATTCGCATGGGATTGTCCCAACCTGGCAAGAGCCTGCCGACGACGTTGTGCGGGAGTTCTTCGACGGCTTGGAAGAAGTGCCGGTCCGCGCCGATGAACAGAAGAGCCTCACCCGCGATACCACTGATGACGAGATGCAGCGCATCGCCACCAGGCTGGAAGAGGTGGCAGCAGCCGTTGCCGCGGGCGAGTTCGGATTCACCGTGGAGGAGGTAGAGGCAGCAGAGGCGGCAAACCTTGTCGAGCGAGAGGAGTTTGTCGGCTTGGAAGAGCTTGCCGGGCCTGAAGATGAGTCGAGTGAGCCCGGCGAGGGAGAGCCTGTCGGACCCGAACCTTCGGACAGCTTGCCGCAAGCGGAGCCCCCAGCTCCACCAAGAAGGCGTCTCCGCAAGGCCGGGGATGTAGCGGGGCGGCAGACGGGTCAATAGCCGCCGAGCCGCGTGACACGCTCTACCGTGGCAAGCACTGTTGCCGCGGGAGCGCCTCACGCCGTTGCGGCAACCGGAGCGGGGTCTTCTCGGTCCACCGCCACCGCTCCTGCCAAGCGGACAAGGGAGCCTCCTCCTTCGCCTCGTCGCACCGGAGGCGAGCCGGACTTCGATCTCTCCGCGCTCAGCTCCGACGAGGAAGAAGAAGAGTAAGATTCCTTGTTGTACTTGTAGTTCTTAAATTTCGTTACTTTGTCTTGTATCTAATTTGAATCATTCTGAACCCGTTCCTTTTCAGGACGCTGGCCTAGAGAGCGGCGAAGAGAGCCAAGGTCCCGGTGATTGTCATCGAGGACGAACCCACCATGCCAGCAGAAGGTGTGCCCGAGACCACCTTGTCGGACCCGACAATCATTCCCCAGAGCATTCCCCAGGACAGCCCCCAGGGTAAGTGTATGGTTTACTTTCTGCCATCAGGCGTGCATAGGTGCTCTTTTCTTTGCTGATATCTGCTTGTTGGTTTGTGTAGGAGCAGAGCAGCCTCATGAGGAGCGCCCGGAAGCCGCTCCCGAAGTGCCATCTACTTCGACTACGCCGCCAAGGGAGGATTCCCCGGCAAGGGAGCGTTCTCCGGCAAGGGAGAATTCTCTAGCAAGGGGTAGTTCTCCGGCAAGGAACAGCACCAGCGATCCTCCGGTGGTTGAGACCACGGATGCAGATCCTAGCACAGGTAATCTTCTTTCTTGAAAACTTGCCCTTGGGTTCTTCTTCTTCTGATTTTCTTTGTGCATATTTGCTTGACTTCTCTCCCTTTTCCGTTCATCAGATCCACCTGCCACTGAGCCGATGGAAACCGAGGACGCCGGCGAGGAGGGCGCGCGCGGCAGTACCGACGACGCCGCCGCCACCGAAGGAGAGGCCGGCGCTGACGAGCCCGCCGGCGAAGAGGCCGCCGAAGCTGCCGCCGCAGAAGCTAGCGAGGGATCCAGCGATCGCACCGACGGCCCCAAGGCCGCAGGAGCGCCAGGCGCTGCTCCGACCGCCGATCCCTCCGCTGCTGCTGTAGAACCAGGCTCCGAAGAGCCCTAGCCCGGCGCCTACTTGAAGGCTGGCGATGGCATCTTCATCAAGCTTCCCTGGGCGTCAAGCTCCATGGCGCCGGTCGAGGGAGAAATCCTGGATGGAGAGGTGCTTGCCTCCGCCGGGCTGACGCTGGTTGACGCGCCAAGCAGCAGCGACGAGCCTGAAGAGGAGCGGCTGCTGCAGAAGCTGATGTCGCTCTACCGCGCCCGACAAGCCAAGCTGGCCTCCCGAGAAGCGCTTGTCGTGAAGGCGGGAGTTGACATTGAGAAGCGCACGGAGGAGCTCTGGGGCCTCAGGCAGGAAGCTCTCCGGTCCCTGGCGGAGGAGCGGGAGCAACTTCTCGAGGAGCGGAAAGCCTTCCTCCTCGAGAAGGCCGAAGCTGAAGAGAAGCAACGGCTTGTCGCCGAAAACCTATTTGCGCAGGAAGGAGAGTTGGCGCAGCGCAAGGTCAATCTTGACAGCCACGAGGAGGAGCTTGCCGCGCGTGAGCAAGCAATTGGTGGGGCTCTCAAGGAGGCAAAGGATGCTGCCGCAGCTACCGAGGCCGCCAAGAAGGAGCTGGAGACGAAGGTGGCGCAGCTGGAAGCCGATCTCAGGGCGAGCGGCGAGGAGCTTGCCGCGCTCAAGCGTGAGCGCGAGAAGGACGCTGCCGCTCATGGTGAGCTGCAGGGTCTTCTCGCTGAGAGGAGCAAGGAGCTCAGCGCCGCCAAGGACTCCAACGCAGATCTCGAGCTGAAGCTGGCCACGTTGACTCAGACGCTGGACAGCGCCAGGGAGCGGGAGGTGGCCTTGTCGGAGAAGATCAAGGCCGACGAGGCGCTGCTGGCGAATGCTGCTGCCGCCCACGACGCCTTCAGGGAGACTATGGAGCACTGGCCTGAGGGTCTTGTGGATCTTGCCGCCGCCATCGATGGGGAGCTGGCGCAGTTGGGGATGGAGGATCTCGGGTACTCCTCCGACGAGCACCTCCAACCCAGCGCCAAGCTCAGCTTGTTCTTCAAGGGCGTGGCGACGGCCCTCCAGCGACTCCGAGAGAAGATCCTGAAGCAGCTGGCCGACGAGTCGCGCAAGATCTGCGCGGGAGTTCTTCAGAAGGTGCTGATGAAGGTGGCCTTCCGCAACCCAGGCCTCAACTTCACCAACGTCCTCAAGTCCTTGCCGCCGGATGCTGATCTGGAAGCGCTCAAGGCCCTTGTCGCACCCATTGTGGACAAGGTGAGCGGAATCAAGAGGGTTGAGGGCGATCACGTAGATTAAGCCGCCCGTTTTCTCTTTTTCTTGTCGCTGCTGGTCATGTTATGAAAACAATCTATTAGAGCTGCGACAAGCTATCTTGTAATATAACTATGTTTTGGGTAGAGATTTCCTATGTTATTTCCTTTACTTGATTCCTTCCTTTGTATGTTTCTGCCCTACGCTTTTAGGGAACTTGCCGGTGCAGGCACCTTAGCCGCGAGCGCTGAGTGCGGGACGTCAGCAGCCTGCTGGCGGTGCCGCTACCGACAAGAAACCTTGTCGCAACTAGTCGCAACTCACTTAAATTGTTGAGCGGACTCGAAACAAAGTAAGGGCGCAACTAGCTACGAGTTGGTTCCTCCGCGCACAGGTTTTCCATACAAAGCATGGTCGTTCAAGGAAGATAACTTAAAAATTTAAAACTGATTGCTCAAACTCTGGCAACTTAGCTTTTCTGTCGCTTGCTTTCCGGTAAGGCGAAACTTCCTTGAATGATACCTGGTCCACACCATTATCTTCTCCTTTCCCCCATCAAACTTGTGTGCGAGGGAATCTTCTTTTCCTTTTTGAGAAAAAGAAACAAGAGAAAATAAAGATATGGAGCCTTACGGCTCGTTATTGCTTACCGGGGGTAGGTGCTGCACAAAGTGTCAGATAATGCATGCAAATATAAAGCAAAAATCATGAAATTGACAAGATGTGCGGAGCACATGAACTTTACTTATGCACGGGATCTGCGCCCGGCTTTGTACAAAGGATTACATGCAACATCGGCAAGACTTGTACAAAAGGTGGTTGCCGGAACGGGTTCCGGCAACCGCGCCCTATGGGTAAAACTTACGAAGATGCTCAATGTTCCAGGAGTTGCTCACCGGAATGCCATCTTCGGTCTCAAGGCGGACAGCGCCAGGCCTAGTGACTCATTTCACCCGATAAGGGCCTTCCCACTTTGGCGTCAACTTGTTGGAATTCTTGGCGGACTGAACGCGCCGAAGAACAAGGTCGCCTTCCTCGAAACTTCTGGCATTAACTTTGCGGCTATGGTAGCGGCGCAAAGCTTGCTGGTATCGAGCAGCTCGTACAGCAGCCTGAAGATGGTCCTCCTCGAGGAGCAGCGCGTCATGTTGTCACAGCTGCTCTTGCTCAAGCTCATCATAAGCGAGCACTCGAGGTGACCCGTATACGAGTTCCGTGGGGAGAACTGCCTCTGCTCCATAGACTAGAGCGAAAGGTGTCTGGCCAGTGGCTCGATTTGGCATCGTCCTGATCGACCAAAGAACCACTGGCAGCTCCTCAATCCAGTTCCTTCCGCACTTGCGCAGCCTGTCGAAAGTTCTGGTCTTGAGCCCGCGCAGCACTTCAGCGTTTGCCCTCTCCGCTTGACCGTTACTTCTCGGATGAGCAACAGAAGCGAAGCAGACCTTGGTGCCAAGATCTTGGAAGTACTGCATGAAGGTGCGGCTCGTGAATTGCGTGCCGTTGTCGGTGATGATCCTGTTAGGGATCCCGAAACGGCAAACAATCGACCTGAAGAACTTGACTGCCGACTGTGCTGTCACCTTCCTCACTGGTTCCACTTCCGGCCACTTTGTGAACTTGTCGATTGCAACATACAAGTACTCAAAGCCCCCGATAGCTCGGGAAAAAGGGCCGAGGATGTCGAGCCCCCAGACCGAAAATGGCCAGGATAAAGGGATCTTCTGGAGAGCTTGAGCTGGCTGGTGTATCTGCTTGGAATGGAACTGGCACACTTCACACTTGGTTACTTGTGCAGTTGCATCCTGGAGGGCTGTCGGCCAAAAGAAACCTTGCCGGAACGCTTTGCCGGCAAATGCTCTTGCGCCAATGTGGTGACCACATATGCCTCCGTGTATCTCTGCCAACAGCTTTTGTCCGTCTTCCCGGTGAATACACTTCAATTTTACACCGTTGAGTCTTCTTCTGTACAGTGTGTCATCGACAAACTGGTACATACTTGAATGCCGGGCTACTCTTTCCGCTTCTTCTTGCTCTTCGGGAAGTTCTCCTGTCTGAAGGAAAAGGACAATCTGCTATGCCCATGTTGGAGCTTGCGGCTCGACAACAAGGACTAAAGGCACATCTGCTACTGCAGGAACATTCGCTTCTACGGCAAGAACCTGAGGCTCAGCCGGAGCTTGATGTTCCCCGGCAAGCTTGCCGTAGCAAAGCTTGTCGGGAGCGTCTGCTTCAACGGAACAAACCCCATGGCTTGCCGGAGCAGACTGCTCCTCAGCATCTTTGGTGTTCATCTTGAGGACCTTCTTGGCGGCGGCTTCGGGAAGCTCTGCCGGAAAATAGTCACCAGAAATCAACTTCCTCTTCTTGATTTGTCCAGTTGATGGTATTACGGATGGTTGAGTCAGCTTGAGCACAAAGATTCCTGGTTCCACAGGTAACTTAAGTGCAGCGCACTTTGACAGGCCATCAGCGATGTCATTCTGAGCTCTCGGAACATGCTCCATCTGTAGGCCGTCAAAGTGCTCTTCTAGCTTCCTCACTTCATCAACATAAGCTTCCATCAACGGACTCTGATAATTCTTGTTCACTTGGCGGACGACAAGCTGTGAGTCACCCCTGACAATGAGCTTCTTGATCCCAAGGTCTATTGCGATCCTGAGTCCGGCAAGCAAACCTTCATACTCTACAGTATTGTTCGTTGCTTGCTCCTTGGGAAAGTGCATCTGGACTACGTACTTGAGGTGCTCTCCGGTGGGTGCGACAAGTAGCACGCCCGCACCAGCGCCTTGCAGCGAGAAGGCACCATTGAAGTACATCAGCCACTCTTTGTTTGCTTCCTTGACGGGGATGCTCGTTTCTGGAATTTCTTCATCTTGTGTTGGCGTCCGCTCTGCTATGAACTCTGCCAATGCTCTGCTTTGGCTAGTTGAAGTGCTTTCAAATTTGAGGCCAAATCTTGACGGTTCCAGTGCCCACTCGACAATCATGCCTGTTGCTTCGGGATTTTGCAGTATCCTCTTCAGCGGAAAACGAGTGACGACTGTGATCTCATGTGCTTGGAAGTAATGGCGCAGCTTTCTCGAGGCCATGAGGAGGCCGAAAAGCAATTTCTACACACCAGAGTACCTTGACCTAGCCCCCTGCAGAAGGGAACTGACAAAGTAAACTGGGCGCTGCACCATTCTCTTCTGTATCTTCTCATGCTCCTGCGCAGATTCATCCTTGTTGGGACCAGAGCTTGCCTATGAAGTCCTCTGCTTGTCGCTGGATGCATCTGCCGTGGTTGCTGGCTCATCACCCGCCTCCCTCTCTGCTACTAACGCAGCACTAACCACTTGATTGGTTGCCGCTATATACAGTAGCAACTTCTCTTGTGGTTTAGGTGCGACAAGTGTTGGAGTGGAGGACAGGTATCTCTTTAAGTCCTGCAGCGCAGCCTCCGCTTCCGGAGTCCATTTCATTGGACCCTCCTTCTTCAATATTTTGAAGAATGGCAGGGCGCGCTCAGCAGACCTAGAGATAAACCTGCTGAGAGCAGCTACGCAGCCGGCAAGTCTTCGTACATCCTTGACGCGCTTCGGTGTTTCAATCTGCTCAATGGCCTTGATCTTGTCGGGATTGGCCTCAATTCCGCGTTGAGACACAAAGAACCCGAGAAGCTTGCCGGAGGGGACTCCGAACACACACTTCTCGGGGTTAAGCTTGAGGTTGATCTTGCGCAGATTTGCAAAGGTTTCGTCTAAATCTTGAATCAGAGTCGCCTTGTCCTTGCTCTTGACCACTATGTCATCCATGTAGGCTTCCACATTTCTGTGCATCTGTGGCTCAAAAGCGTGATGGACTACTCTTGCAAATGTTGAACCAGCATTCTTTAAACCGAAGGGCATCCGTACGAAACAGTATGTGCCACATGGGGTGATGAATGCGGTCTTCTCCTCATCCTCTTCTGCCATGAAGATCTGATGGTATCCTGAGTATGCATCAAGAAATGAAAGCAAGTCACATCCGGCTGTGGAGTCAACAATCTGGTCGATGCGCGGCAAGGGAAATGGGTCTTTGGGACAAGCTTTATTAACATCGGTAAAGTCGATACAAAGCCTCCATTTCCCGTTTGCCTTACGCACGACTACAGGATTGGCCAACCACGTAGGATGGAGCACTCCTCTGACAAGGCCTGCTGCTTCCAATTTCTTGATCTCTTCTGCAATGAATTCTTGGCGCTCCACTACTTGTTTCCTGACTTTCTGCTTGACGGGCCGCGCATGAGGACAGACAGCAAGATGGTGCTCGATTACTTTCCTGGGAACACCGGGGATGTCAGACGGTTGCCATGCAAACACGTCGACGTTCGCCCGCAGGAAAGCAACGAGCACGCTTTCCTATTTAGGGTCGAGAGTGGCACTGATGGTGAAGGTACCACCAGTGCCATCCTCCTTGGCGGACACCTTCTTGGTCTCTGGTGGAGCTGCAATTGTCTTCTTACACTTGCCGGTGGAGCTCGATGGTGCGTCCTCGACAGTAGTGCAGCACTCCGAAGAGGTGCGCTTGCCGGAGTGGGCATCAGAGCTCTTACCGGACTTGGTCCTCTTCTTCCCCCCAGGAGCTTCAATGGCAAGTGACCTGCGATCTGTTGCGGCTGCTGCTTCCCGGTAGATCTTGTCGGCGCAGATAAGGGCATCCTTCTTGTCACTAGGGACAGAGATGACACTTATCGGGCCTGGCATCTTTAGGACGTTGTATGCATAGTGAGAGGCTGCCATGAACTTGGCAAGTGCTGGACGGCCGAGTATCCCATTGTAAGGTAATGGAAAATCAGCAACGTCAAAAGTGACCCTCTCAGTCCTGAAGTTCAACTCGCTGCCAAATGTTACCGGCAACGTGATCTTTCCCTTCGGCTTGCTCCTTCCCGGATTGATTCCTTGAAATGTGCCGGTCTCTTCGAGCTCGCCATCAGGGATCTGAAGCTTCTGGAGTACCGCGGAGGAGATCAGGTTCAACCCGGCCCCGCCGTCAACTAGCATCTTAGTGACCTTGAGGTTGCGGATAGTTGGTGAAACCAACATCAGCAAGCACCCGACCGCACTTATGCGATCAGGGTGGTCCTCAATATCAAAGATGATAGGCCTGCTGGACCATTTCAGAGGCTTGCGTGACTCGATGGGTGGTTCTGCTGCATTGACTTCCCGCACCCACTTCTTGAGCTGGCGGTGTGAAGTATGCAGAGAAGCACCACCTTCAACGCACAGGATCTCTGTGGCTTTCTGGAACTCCTGCTCATCGGTCTCGTCATCATCCATATCTTCATCATCGTCGTCATCTTCATCCTTGTCGCGGCCGCGGGGAGGTCTGTCTCCTTGCCGCTGCTTGGCCTTGCTGCGGCGTCCTCCTCGGCCGGGACGTTTCTTGCCGGATCCTCCAGCACCTTCCTGGGCCTTCTCCTTGTCGCTTCGCTCGTATTCAGCCTTTTGCTGTTCAACAAGCTGTTCGACCTTCTTGCAGCTCTGGAGATCATGGCCCTTGGTGCGGTGGATCTTGCAGTATTGCTTGTTGGTGCCGTCCTGCTTGTCGGCGACCGCCACAGCTGCGGCAACCTCCTTGCCGGAGCTACCAGCTTTGGCTTCCTTGCCGGACTGCTCAACGACTAGCACTACTTTGCCTTTCTTCTTTCTGTTGTTCCGCCGCCGGTTTTTCCTTGCCGGGGCAGTTTCCTCACTATCAGATCCCCCTACTCCTACATTCTCTCCGGGAAGTTTCCTCCCTTCCTCAGCATGTGCACACTTGTCGGCCACGGCATATAGCTCACTGACGTCTCTGATCTTGCACATCGCCATCTCCTCCCGCATCCTGCGGTTTCGCACGTTCTGATGGAACGCGCTGATTACCGCGGCAGGGTGGACATCTGGGATGTTGTGCTATACACGGCTGAATCTTTGAATGTACTTGCACAGGGGCTCTCCTTCCTTCTGGGTGAGCAGATGAAGGTCGCTCTCCTGGCCATGAGGCTTGTGGCCGCCTGTAAAGGCGCCGACAAACTGATGGCACAGGTCAGCCCAGGAGGATATGGAGTTGTCCGGCAAGTGAATGAGCCAGGATCTGACATTGGGCTTGAGCACCAGTGGGAAGTAGTTGGCAAGGATCTTGTCGTCCCGCCCCCCAGCAGCTTGCACCGTGATGGTGTAGATGCTGAGGAACTCCGACGGATGCGACTTGCCGTCGTACTTCTCTGGTACATCCGGCTTGAAATTCTTCGTGCTGGGCCACTGGACTTGCCGTAGTTCACGAGTGAACGCAGGCCAACCTACCGCATACGGTAAGTCGCCTGGTTCCCCTGGCGCATGCATGTCAATAGAGGGCCCAGCACGCTTGTCGGATTGACGTCGCGCTTCTCTTCGGCGCTCGATGCGAGTACGAGCGTCTTCTTGTTGTCGTTCGTGAAGAACTTGGCGCTGATCGCGACGAGCTCGTGGATCTGATGATGCGGTGGAGTCGCTGTCGAGGTGGATCCGACGAGTCGGCGATCTTGGCCTTCGGGGTGGAGAGTGCATGGTGGTTGCACCCCCACCGGTTTCATCGCCACCGGCTCGTGCCTGGCAGTCTTGCCGCGGCCGCGATGCACTTGGCTGCCGCGGAGTGTCGCCGTTGGCAAAGCCGATGAGACTCTGAATGGTGGCCCTCCATTGGTCGATCTTGTCTTCCACTGGAGGGTAATCCAGGAGCAGTTGAGCTCGCGCCAAAGCTTCTGCTGGAGTGGTGGGTGGCAATGGCGAACGGTGCGAGGAGCGGGATATGCTCGGACTCCTAACTATGTTAGAAGGAGCAGTATCCTGTCCAGGCGACCGTGCCTCGCTCGTGCCAGCATGTTGGCGTGCATGCTGGTCCTGAGCACCCCGAGATCCACCAGCTTGATCTTGGCCCAACAAACGTATGGTACTGCGAGTACCATGACGCTGTCGGTCCTGCGCCACCTGAGATGGGCGCGGTACATGTACGGACGCCGAGGTCTATGCAGCCTTATCCTTGGACCTGGCAGCATCGTGAGCTTCCTCGTCGACGTCCGTTCTTCCGCCGACGTCTACTCCACCACTCGCTTGCTCCGGTGGTGGTGGGATCGACGTGGACGGAGCAGCTGCCGCCGAAGTCTTCTTCTTTGGTGGCATGTCGATGAAGAAGAAGATCCGGCTCGTGTGAACGCCGGATCAGGTTCACACAACCTCGACGCCCCCTACCTGGCATGACAAAGATGTCGGGGAAGCTGATCCACGAAAACCTATGGGGCCGGCGGACCGAGCCCCTTTCGGTTCGGCGGGGGGCGGACATCGCACGAAGAGCGGATCGAGGCGAAGCACACGAGCAGTTTACCCAGCTTCGGAGCTCTGCGGAGAGATAATACTCCTACTGCTTCTTGTCTAATTGTATTGAGTTCTTGCTCGGGAGCACTGAGTGCTACAGTACACTTGAGCTGCTAACGAGACCGAGCGTGAGTGTGTTTCTGGTTTCGAACTGAACCGAACCCTCTGTACGTTGCGCATGGGCCTCCTTTTATACGCTCAAGGGGTCACCGATAGGTGGCAACGCAGACGAGGGTAAAAACGTAAAAAGAGAGGTGGTTGGTACAGCTACCTGTATAGTGCATCCTACCTAACCCTGACGGCAGGGGACAAAGGCATTAAATGCCCGTCTGCGTCGCCCAAACAGTGCAAAAAGGGACCGTTAGGGACGCCGCCGCTCGCCAGGATGGTGATCTTGTCAGCGTCGCATGCCACCACGCACCGCTGGCTGCACAGCCTCTCGCCACACGCACCTGGAAAGGCCCCAGGGCGACACGTTGGTGGATGTGCTAGAGCGTAGGTTCAGAGTGGCCGCTTGCCGCGGCAAGCGCCTTGCCGCGGTCGTTGTCTTTTTGCATCCGGAAGCTTGTCGCTCACCGGGTCTTGCCGGGACACGTGGCACGTCGCGGCAAGTTCCTCGAAATGCCTTGGTTGGCCTTCCCGGCAAGCTCCTCTTGCCGGGGCCTTGTCTCCTTGACTTGAATACTTTGTTCTTGAATGGCTCTAAAGGAACCACGGAGGACCTTGGCGGTCACCCGGCAAGCCTTACCGCGGGGCGCTGCAACTTCCCGTGCACAAGTTCGGGATACTAGGGTACCCCTATGCTAGTACACCGACATCCTCCGGTTAGTAGGTTAGTCCCAAAAATGATAATAAAGTATAAAATAAAGCCCAGAAGCATCCAAAACAGGTAATATAATAGCATGGAACAATCAAAAATTATAGATACGTTGGAGACGTATCAAGCATCCCCAAGCTTAATTCCTGCTCGTCCTCGAGTAGGTAAATGGTAAAAACAGAATTTTTGATGTGGAATGCTACCTAGCATAATTCTCAATGTAATTTTCCTTATTGTGGCATGAATGTTCAGATCCAAATGATTCAAGATAAAAGCTAAAAATAATAATGCTTCAAAGCATACTAACAAATAATCATGTCCTATCAAAATAACATAGCCAAAGAAAGCTTATCCCTATAAAATCATATAGTTAGGCCATGCTTCATTTTCATTACACAAAATACTCCCATCATGCACAACCCCGATGAGAACCCGAGCAATTTGTTCATACTTTTTAACTCGCTTCAGCTTTTCAACTCTTACGCAATACATGAGCGCAAGCCATGGACATAGCACTATGGTGGTCTAATGTGGTGGTTGTGAGGACAAAAAGTGGGAGAAGATAGTCTCACATCAACTAGGCGTATCAATGGGCTATGCAGATGCCCATCAATAGATATCAATGTGAGCGAGTAGGGATTGCCATGTAATGGATGCACTAGAGCTATAAATATATGAAAGCTCAACAAAAGAAACTAAGTTGGTGTGCATCCAATTTGTTTGCTCACGAAGACCTAGGGCATTTTGAGGAAGCCCATCATTGGAATATACAAGCCAAGTTCTGTAATGAAAAATTTCCACTAGTATATAAAAGTGACAACATATGAGACTCTCTATCATGAAGATCATGGTGCTATTTTTGAAGCACAAGTATGGAAAAAGAGATAGTAGCAATTGTCCCTTCTCTCTTTTTCTCTCATTTTTTTCTTTTTCTTTTTTTATTTCTTTTCTTTTCTTTTTTTTCTTTCTCCCCTTTTTTTCTTTTTTTTGTTTGTGGGCTTCTTTGGCCTCTTTTATTTTTATAAAGTCCGAAGTCCCATCCCGACTTGTGGGGGATAGTCTTCATCATCCTTTCCTCACTGGGACAATGCTCTAATAATAAAGATCATCACACTTTTATGGATTTACAACTCAAGGATTACAACTCAAAGCTAGAACAAAATATGACTCTATATGAATGCCTCCGGCGGTGTACCGAGATATGCAATGAATCAAGAGTGACATGTATGAAAATTATGAAGGTGGCCTTGCCACAAATACGATGTCAACTACATGATCATGCAAAGAGCAATATTACAATGATGAAACGTGTCATAATAAACGGAACGGTGGAAAGTTGCATGGCAATATATCTTAGTATGGCTATGGAAATGCCAAAATAGGTAGGTATGGTGGCTGTTTTGAGGAAGGTAAATAATGGGTTTATGATACCGGCAAAAATTGCACATTATAATAGAAGCTAGCTAAGTGGAAGGATGAGTGTGCGTATATCCATGGACTCACATTAGTCATAAAGAACTCATATACTTATTGCAAAAATCTACTTAGACCTCGAAGCAAAGTACTACTACGCATGCCCTAAGAGGGATAGATTGGTAGGAAAAATCCATCGCTCGTCCCCGACTGCCACTCATAAGGAAGACACTCAAAAGATCACCTCATGCAACAAATTTGTCACACAACTTTTACCATACGTGCATGCTACGGGACTTGCCAACTTCAACAAAAGTATTTCTCAATTTCATAATTATCCACTAGCATGACTCTAACATTACTACCTTTATATCTCAAAACAATTATCAAGCATCAAATTGATCCTAGCATCCAATTCACTTTCTATGATAGTTTTTATTATACCCAACTTGGATGCTCATCATTCTTGGACCAAATTCATAACCAAAGCAAATACCATGCTGTTCTAAGAGCCTCTCAAAATAATATAAGTGAAGCATGAGAGACTAGCAATTTCTTCAAAATTAATCCACCGCCATGCTCTAAAAGATATAAGTGAAGCACTAGAGCAAAAACTATCAAGCTCAAAAGATATAAGCGAAGCACATAGAGTATTCTAGCAAATTTTAATCAAATAGGCTTCTCCAAAAAAGGTGTTTACAGAAAGGATGATTGTGGTAAACTAAAAAGCAAAGACTAATATAATACACGACGCTCCAAGCAAAACACATATCACGTGGTGAATAAAAATATAGCTCCAAGTAAAGTTACCCATGAACGAAGACGAAAGAGGGGATGCCTTCCCGGGGCATCCCCAAGCTTAGGCTTTTGGCATCTTTGAATATCTTGGGGTGCCTTGGGCATCCCCAAGCTTAGGCTTTTTCCACCCTTTATTCCATAGTCCATAAAAGCTTTACCCAAAACTAGAAAACTTCACAACACAAAACTCGACAGGAAATCTTATAAGCTCCGTTAGTGAAAGAAAACAAAACCACCACATAAGGTACTGTAATGAACTCATTATTTATTTATTTTGTTGTTAAACCTACTGTATTCCAAGTTCTCTATGGTTCATACCCTTACATACTAGTCATAGATGCATCAAAATAAGCAAACAACACACGAAAGGCAGAATCTGTCAAAATCAGAACAGTCTGTAGAAATATGTAACTAACTCAAACTTCTGGAACCTTAAAACTCCTACCAAAATAGGAAGTCCTAAACAATTTGCTTATTGATCAGCATAAAACAGAATTAATGCAAAAGCACGTTCCTGTGATTTATTGAATTGTTTTTTGAGCGCAAAGTTTCTGTTTTTCAGCAGAATCAAATCAACTATCATCATAGGTTATCCTGTAGGTTCTACTTGGCACAAACACTAATTAAAAGATAAAAACACATATAAACAGAAAGTAGAAGCAAAATTTATTACTAAACAGGAACAAAAACAAAAAACATAAAGAAAATTGGGTTGCCTCCCAAGTAGCGCTATCGTTTAACGCCCTTAGCTAGGAATAAAAGCGAAGATAGATCTAAGTAGTGCCATCTTTGACACTTGGTTCATAGGTAGCTCGCATGATAGATTCATAAGTTAATTTGACTTTATTTCTTGGAAAGTGCTCCTTGCCTTTCTTTAATGGAAATTGGAATCTAATATTCCCTTCCTTCATATCAATAATCACACCAATCGTTCTAAGGAAAGGTCTACCAAGAATAATAGGGCGAGAAAGATTGCAATCTATATCAGGAATGATAAAATCAATGGGCACCAAATTTCTATTTGCAACAATAAGGACATCATTGATCCTTCCTATTGGCTTTTTAATGGTGGAATCCGCAAGATGCAAATTTAAAGAGCAATCATCAAGATCATGGAAACCTAGAATATCACATAAAGTTTTTGGAATCATGGAAACACTAGCACCCAAATCACACAAAGCAAAACTCTCATAATCTTTAATTTTAATCTATATAGTAGGTTCCCACTCATCATTAAGCTTTCTAGGTATAGAAACTTCCAAATTAAGTTTTTCATCAAAAGATTGCATCAAGGCATCAACGATATGTTTGGTAAAAGCTTTATTTTAACTATTAGCATGTGGAGAATTAACAACGGATTGCAACAAGGAAATACAACTTTCTAAAGAACAATTATCATAATCAAATTCCTTGAAATCCGAGATAGTGGGTTCAATCCTATTTAAAGTCATGACCTCTCCAATCCCACTTTTACCAAATTTAGCATCAAGATCTAAAAACTCTGAATTCTTGGGACGCCTTCTAAATAAAGTTGACTCATCTCTAGTCTCATTATTTTCAAGATTCATATTGCAAAACAAAGATCTAATAGGGGACACATCAATAACTTTAAGATCTTCATCATTATTTTCATGGAAACTAGAAGAACACGCTTTTATAAAGATATCTTTCTTAGCACACAATCTAGCGGTTCTTTCCTTACACTTGTAAATGGAAATTCTCATTACTTTGAGAAACTCATTGATATCATGCTTAGGAGGAGAAGATCTAAGTTTAAGAGAATCAACATCAAGTGAAAGTCTATCAACGTTCCTAGCCAAATCATCAACTTTGAGCAATTTTTCTTCAAGCAAAGCATTAAAATTATTTTGAGAAATGATAAATTATTTCACACTATTCTCAAAATCAGAGGGAATATTATTAAAATTACCATAAGAATTATTGTAGGAATTTCCATAATTATTAGAGGAATTACTAGGGAACGGTCTAGAATTAAAGTTTCCTCTATAAGCATTGTTTCCAAAAACTATTCTTACCAACAAAATTCACATCCATAGATTCATTATTATTCTTAATCAAGGTAGATAAAGGCATATCATTGGGATCAATAGAAGAACTCTTAGTAGCAAAAAACCTCATAAGCTCATCCATCTTTCCACTCAAAACATTAATTTCTTCTATAGCATGCACTTTTTTACTAGAAGATCTTTCGGTGTGCCAATGAGGATAATTTGCCATAATATTATCAAGATGTTTTGTAGCATCTCCTAACGTGATTTCCATAAATGTGTCTCCTGCGGCCGAATCTAAGAGATTTCTAGAAGCAAAGTTCAAACAGGCATAATTTTTTTTATGATCATCCATAAATTCAAACCATGCGTAGGGCAATTGTGAATCATCAATTTCATTCTTTCCCAAGATTGGGCAACATGCTCATGATCAAGTTGTTTAAAATTCATAATATCGTTCCTAAGAGTAATGATCTTAGCGGGAGGAAAATACTTAGATATAAAAGCATCTTTGCATTTGTTCCAAGAATCAATACTATTTTAGGCAAAGACGAAAACCAAACTTTAGCATGATCTCTAAGCGAAAACGGAAATAACTTCAATTTAACATTATCATTATCCATATCTTTTTTCTTTTGCATATCACACAAATCAACAAAGTTGTTTAGATGAGTAGCGGCATCTTCACTAGGAAGGCCGGCGAATTGATCTTTCATAACAAGATTCAGCAAAGTGGTATTGATTTCACAAGACTCAACATCATTAAGCGGAGCAATCGGAGTACTAAGGAAATCATTATTATTGGTATTCGAGAAATCACACAACTTGGCATTATCTCGTGCCATGGCAACAAGTAATCCAACACACAAGCAAACAGAAAACAGCAAGCGAAAGAGAGGAGGAGATTGGGAAAGAGAGGGCGAATAAAATGGCAAGGGTGAAGTGGGGGAGAGGAAAATGAGAGGCAAATGGCAAATAATGTAAATGTGATGGAGATGAGTTTGTGATGGGTACTTGGTATGTCTTGACTTGAGCAAAGACCTCCCCGGCAACGGCGCCAGAAATCCTTCTTGCTACGTCTTGAGCTTGCGTTGGTTTTCCTTGAAGAGGAAAGGGTGATGCAGCAATAGTAGCGTAAGTATTTCCCTCAGTTTTCGAGAACCAAGGTATCAATCTAGTAGGAGGCTCCTCAACAAGTCCCACGAACCTACACAAACAAACAAAGAACTCGCAACCAACACAATAAAGGGGTTGTCAATCTCTTCACGACCACTTGCGAAAGTGAGATCTAATAGGGATAATAAGATAAGATAAATATATTTTTGGTATTTTATAATATAGATGCAAAAAATAAAAGATGCAAATAAAGTAAATTGGAAGCAAATATGATAAGAGATAGACCCGGGGGCCATAGGTTTCACTAGAGGTTTCTCTCGAGATAGCTTAAGTATTACGATGGGTGAACAAATTACTGTCGAGCAATTGATATAAAAGCGAATAATTATGATATTATCTAGGCATGATCATGTATATAGGCATCATGTCCACAACAAGTAGACCGACTCCTGCCTGCATCTACTACTATTACTCCACACATCGACGGCTATCCAGCATGCATCTAGAGTATTAAGTTCATAAGAATAGAGTAACGCATTAAGCAAGATGACATGATGTAGAGGGATAAACTCAAGCAATATGATATAAAACCCATCTTTTTATCCTCGATGGAACAATACAATACGTGTCTTGCAACCCTTTCTGTCACTGGGTAAGAACACCGCAAGATTGAACCCAAAGCTAAGCACTTCTCCCATGGCAAGAAAGATCAATCTAGTAGGCCAAACCAAACCGATAATTCGAAGAGACTTGCAAAGATAACTCAATCATATAAAAGAATTCAGAGAAGATTCAATTATTATCCATAGATAAACTTGATCATAAACCCACAATTCATCGGATCTCGACAAACACACAGCAAAAAGAGATTACATCAAATAGATCTCCACAAGAGAGGGGGAGAACATTGTATTGAGATCCAAAAAGAGAGAAGAAGCCATCTAGCTATTAACTATGGACCCGAAGGTCTGTGGTAAACTACTCACAACTCATCAGAAGGGCAATGGTGTTGATGTAGAAGCCCTCCGTGGTGGAATCCCCCTCCGGCAGAACGCTGTGGACGGCTCAAAGATGGGATCTCGCGGATGCAGAAGGTTACGGTGGCGTAAATATTTCTTTGGTGGCTCACTAGATGTTTTCGGGGTATGTAGGCTTATATAGGAGGAAGAAGTCGGTCGGTGGCCGCCCGTGGGGCCCACGAGATAGGGGCACGCCCTATCCTGTCGTGGCTGCCTTGGCTGCTTCTTGACTTGCACTCTAAGTCCTCTGGATCACGTTCGTTCCAAAAATCACGCTTCCAAAGGTTTCATTCCATTGGGACTCCATTTGATATTCCTTTTCTTTGAAATACTGAAATAGGCAAAAAAACAATACGGGCTGGGCCTCCGGTTAGTAGGTTAGTCCCAAAAATGATAATAAAGTATAAAATAAAGCCCATAAGCATCCAAAACAGGTAATATAATAGCATGGAACAATCAAAAATTATAGATATGTTGGAGACATATCATTCAAATTCTCTTCCTGTGCATCAGCCATTTGAATTGGTGATGGAGAAATCTGGAGTGAAAACAAGGTATTCAGAGCAGACAATGCTACCTGCTGAAGCAGACATCTTGCTGGTTACAGAGAGCTCCTCAGAGGAGGACTCAGAGACAGATGACCAGTCCTATTTCCCCCCTGAGGTCTATGCTCAAACTTGACAGGGTTATTTTACCCATGTCATGCATGTTGTCTTGCATTGCTTAGTTTTTACATCATATATGGATTGCCATCTGCTTACTTGCTTACTATATAAATTGTCGGATTTCGGGTTTCGGCAGACCCTTGAGGTTCAAACTCTGGGGTGCGCGCAGTGATCTCTCCTCTACCAACCCACGTCCCAAAGCGTCGCAAGGAATCTAAGCTAGAAAGATGAACACACGAGGGACACGGGGTTTATACTAGTTCAGGCCACCATTGTGGTGTAATACCCTACTCCAGTGCGTGGTGTGGTGGATTGCCTTTGGGGCTGATGATGAACAATACAAGGGAAGAACAGCCTCGCAAGGGATGTTCTTGTGGTGGTGTTGTCCCTTTGGAAGGGTAGATTCCCGATCCCCTCCTACTGTGGTGGCTAGCCCTATATATAGAGAGAGGCCCTGGCCCTCTTCCCAAATATTGAGCGGGCAGGGCGCCAACAATTGGCCATTTCGAAGGGGAACATCTAGTACACTTATCCTGACTAAAGTTAGCCTTCGTCTGCCAAAGACTCTGACGATGATGTCGTCTTGCACTACAAAAAAAAGACACATCCGTGACATTTTGGGCCGAACGAAAAAAAAATTGTCATAGATATGACACTTCTATGACGATAATTGTGACAAAACCCGGTATCATCATAGATGTGGTGGGCTCCTACTTCTATGACAAAAAATCATGACAGAAAATGGGCTTTTCGTCCTGGGCAGGCCGGAGACGCAGCTGCATGACATTCTTTGGGCTGTCCATGACGGAAAAAACCATGGTAGAAGCAAGGGGGAGGAAAATTTTGGGGAGTTGCCGGTTACGGTGGTAGGTCGGGGGCCGAGCGATGCGCGTTTCTCTCGTACATGTACGCACGTGTGTGCGAGGCGTTGGCTCTAACTGAACCCGAGCAAGGCATTGGGCTCTAACTGAACCCGAGCGATTGCACTGCAGGCTACGCGTTACTGAACCCGAGCGATCGATCGATGGCTGTTAACTGAACCCGATGGGGCGATTCCTTTGCTACTACTGCTAACTGAATCCGATCGATTGGTCACATCCCTAGCTGCTGGTAGTGCTCTAGGCTAGCTTCATGTGTGCATCATGACTATATTTTCGAAACTTGAACTGAGGAATTTTGGAAGCCTCAAAAACCTAAATAAAAGAGGGGCAAAGAACCCTGGAAAATGCATTCAATGTTTTCAAAATGGCCTTAAATAATGTTGGTTATATTTTGGCAAGGGTTTTGCACCAAACCAAAAATAATGAACATTTTTGAGGAATATTTTGAGCACTGAATTTAAATCATTACTTTATTTGCATTTGGAACTATATTCATAACTTGTATAGAATATATTTCCAAATACCCTGAAACATTTTATGTGCTTTTGGAAAAGTCCATTAAGCAGCATAAATATTTTCAGAGGAGTTTTTGGCATTGTTTGAATTATTTTTAAATTCAAAACAGTGGCAAAACAGATTAAATAAAAGAAAACAGAACTGAAATAGAAATAAAAGAAAGAGAGAGAAGGAAGTTACCTGGCCTCACCCGTGCAGCCCACCAGAGCCGGCCCAGCTTCTGTGCTGGTCCAGCACTGTGCGGCCCAGCCCACCGCAGTCGCCACCGTCTTCAACCTCCTGCCAGTAGGCAGGAGGGCGTGTGCCCGACGCGCGCGCGCACGCGCCGGCCACCTCATGCTTGCCGCCCCGCCCCGGATCGGCTAAGGATGCCACGACACCCCCCTGGAACCCCCTCGTCCGCTCCCTTGCCTCCCTGCTCTCTCCCTCTCACTCCCCTGCTCTTTCCCCTCATGGCCGAAGCCGCCATGGCCACTCCGCTGAGAAACACCGCTACCAGCCACTCCCTCGCTCCCTCTCCGTGTTCCCGAGATCCGTATCGCCTCCAGCATCATCCTCGCCAAACCAAGCATCACCGGAAGCCCTGCAATGCCGGCGCCATCATCTTCTTCTTCCTCGGGCACCGAAGGCCGTCATCATCGATTCGTCGCCGTCGTCGCTTCCCCGAGCTCGTTGACCATCTCGACGTGACCACTGTGAGCTCATGATCCGTTTCCCCCTATTACCGCACTCGATAGCGCTCTATAGTCGCGTATGTCGCCGAGCCCGAAAGCTCACCGCCGCCGGCCATGTCGCCCTCGTGGCTACAGACGCCGTAGCTCGTGCCTGGGCGCGTCATAGTACTCGGTTTGCTCCCAGGAGATGACCCCGACCACCAGCTGGACCTGCCATGCACCAGAACTCCGAACCCGCGCTCGCCCGAACTCCGGTCGCCGCCGCGGGCCCCGTTCCGGTGAGCTCGGGCCACCTCAGCCCCTGCCGTTTGCACAGATGGATACGGGCGACTCCCAGCTCCACGTAGACGCCCTCATCCGCGCCTTTGGTCGCCGGAGATGCAAGCCCGAGCGTCTCCGCCGCTCTGCTTGGTCGTCGGCGGCTAGCCGCCGGTGTGTCCGACGTGGCCGCGTGATTAGTGTTAATTACGGCCAGCTAACCCCCCCCCCAGAGCCACTGACAGCCGGGCCCCACGGCCTAACCAACCGGCTAACTAAAATAGATTAGGGTTAATCTAATTGCAGTGGCCCCACGCGTCAGTTTTGACCGCGCTGACGTGGCCGTTGACTGGGCCCACATGTCAGCGACACAAACCAGTCTGAGACACTGACGTGTGAACCCCACTGGCCAGGTTTGACCTGGACCAGCCACGTTGACCTGCTGACGTCACTAATACGTCATGCTGACGCAGTATTTGTTTCTGGAATTAAAATAAATCAAAAATGATTTATAAATTTCAGATAATAACCAAAACTTCTAAAATTCATAGAAAATTAACCGTAACTCCAAATTAAATAAATTATATATGAAAAATTATCAGAAAAATTCAAGGAATCCATATGTACCATTTCCATGCATGTTAGAACAACTTATAGATGCTGTTTAGCACAAAACAAATAAAGGGCATTTAAATAATCACATATGGAGTTTGAATTTGAATCTTGTATTCAAACCAACTTCATTTAATCTGTTGCTAGTTGCATTGGCTCAAAACACATTCATTTTGCCATGTCATGATCATGCATCATATTGTGCATTGCATTGATTGTGTTCCCTTCTGTGTTGCCGGTATTTGTCCCCTCTCGATAGACGTGATACCGATGATGTGATCGTTGACACTGATGAAGACTCAATGTTATCTTCAGAAGTGCCAGGCAAGCAAAACCCCCTTGTTCATTCCGATAAAATCCCACTCTCTCGCTCCTGCTCTCTTTTACTGCATTAGGACAACAACGACATATTTGTTACTTGATGCGGTAGCTGAACCCCTTTATCCTTTGCATTACCTGTCATTGCCACAGTAAATAGATGAAACCCACTAGCATGAGTAGGAGTTGTTTGAGCCCTGTTGTGCCTACTCATTCATGTTTGTTTGTCATGCCTGCTACTGCTTAGAGTTGAGTCAGGTCTCATTCATCGGGGATGAATCAGAGGCGTGTGAACATGTCCTACTGTGGGTGAGCTAAGTGTGTGAACACGATTTGGTAAAGGTAGCGGTGAGAGGCCATGTAGGAGTACATGGTGGGTTGTCTCATTGCAGCCGTCCTCAGGAACTGAGTTCTGTGTTTGTGATCCATGATTCAGCTACTACCATACATTGGGCCCTGAAATATGACCCCGCTCGACTTCTTATTCACCCTTGTCCTCTGTCCAGGAGTTGCAAGTAGTTTCTGGTGTTTGTAGTATGCTGGAGGCCGTGCGCAGCGCTGACCGTAGGGGTGGGCTGTGATGCGGTAGGCACGTGGCCGGGTAAACCGGGCGCCCGTTTGGTGTCACGGAACCCTGTTCACATCGTTTGGGGCTGTGAGCGAAACTCCGGCCGGATCTCCTCATGGATGGAACCCGAATAGGCGATAAACCTGGACTAGAGACTTGAGTGTTTAGGTAGGTCGTGGTCTACACCCACGTCGGCTTTCGCTTGAAGTCTGCCGAGCACATGTCGTGTGCAGACGCTAAGTGGTGGAAACATGTATGAAGAAGTACACCCCTGCAGGGTTAACATCATCTATTCGAATAGCCGTGTCCACGGTAAAGGACTTCTGGGTTGCTTATATCGGTTCATAGACAAGTGAAAGTGGATACCCTAAAATACGCAAGATAAGCGTGAGTGCTATGGATGGCGTTCTCGTAGGGAGACGGGAGCGGATCCATAGTGGTGTATTGATATGGTGAATATGTGGACTCGTGTGCGCCACTTCAAAAGAGTTACTTGCAGTCGTAGTTCAGGATAGCCACCGAGTCAAAGCTGGCTTGCTGCAGTCAAACCCCTCCACCCCCTTTGTTGATAATGATGCATATGTAGATAGATCTGATGTAAGTCTTGCTAGGTACATTTGTACTCATGTTTGACTATTTTATGTTTTGCAGAGAGACTTCAGTCTCACTAGTAGTTCCGCGTGGACTTTGATGTTTAGCTTGTTACCTCAGCTACGGTCTTGTGCCTCGGCAGGATTTGGTAGATAGTCAGGCTTCTCAGCCTTTTCCATTTATAGATGTCTGTACTCAGACATGATAGCTTCCGCTTGTGTTTTGATTTGTATGCTCTGAATGTTGGGTCATGAGACCCATGGTTGTAATATCTCGCTCCTCGGAGCCTATTGATAAATTACTTGAGTCATAGAGTCATGTTGTGATGCCATGTTGTATTTGCACATATCGAGCATATTGTGTGTATGTTATTGAAATGCTTGGTATGTGTGGGATCTGACCATCTAGTTGTTTCTCTTTAGTAGCCTCTCTTACCGGGAAATGTCTCCTAGTGTTTCCACCGAGCCATGGTAGCTTGCTACTGCTCCGGAACACTTAGGCTGGCCGGCATGTGTCCTTCTTCGTTCCTGTGTCTGTCCCTCCGGGGAAATGTCACGCGATGAATACCGGAGTCCTGTTAGCCTGCTACAGCCTGGTTCACCGGAGTCCTGCTAGCCCAGTGCTACAGCCTGGATTCACTCGCTGATGACCGACACGTTCGATGCTGGGTCATGGATGCCTGTCCCTGTAAGTCTGTGCCACTTTGGGTTTACGACTAGCCATGTCAGCCCGGGCTCCTTATCATATGGATGCTAGCGACACTGTCATATACGTGTGCCAAAAGGCGCAAACGGTCCCGGGTAAAGGTAGGGCGACACCCGTGGGAATACCGTGCGTGAGGCCGCAAAGTGATATGAGGTGTTACATGCTAGATCGATGTGGCATTGAGTCGGGGTCCTGACACGATTGGATGAACAGGGAGCGTTGCGGGGTGGGGGGGGGTTGGATGAATAGTAAGTGGTGGCGTTGACTCTGGATGAACAGGACCCCGTGGTGTGGAGGGTTGGATGAACAGTAGACGGTGGAGGGGTGGTCATGGAGGGGTGGTTGAACAGGACCCCATGGTGTGGAGGGCTGGATGAATAGTAGACGGTGGAGGGCTGGATGAACAGTAGACGGTGGAGGGGTGGCTGAATTGTAGACGATGGAGGAGCGCGCGGTGGAGGCTGGATGAACAGGAGCCCGTGGAGGCTGGAGGAGGTCGACGGTAGCCCGTGGAGGCTCGAGGAGGTCAACGGTGGAGATGAACAGTATCTCGTGGAGTCCCGTTTTGCGGTACGCCACACCCCTCCCAATGAACAGGACCCCCGTTTCGACCGTAGAGCTCCAACAGAAGTCCGTTTCGTCCGTTTTGCGGTACGCCACACCCCTCCCGATGAACAGGACCCCCGTTTCGACCATAGCGCTCCAACACAAGTCCGTTTCGTCCGTTTTGCGGTACGCCACACCGCTCCCAATCAACAGGACCATCGTTTCGACCGTAGGAGGTCCGTTTCCTCCATTTTGTGGTATGCCACACCCCTCCCGATCAATAGGACCCCGTTCCGAACGTAGGAGGTCCGTTTCTTCTGTTGTGCGGTATGCGAGGCCTCATTTCCATTGCTTGTTCCATCCAAGCCCTCCTGATGAACACGACCATGCATTCCGTTCCAACCTAGCTAGTTGGCTCCCCATGAACACGACGACGACGCTGTTTCTCGGTTCCGACCCAGCCATGTACGTATGCGCGAGTAGGCATTTGAGACCCTGTCCGTATGTACGTACGTGGCCGTATTTTCTTTCTTGCACCCTCGCTGCTGTAAGTACGTGTACATGCTACGTGCGTGCCTCTACTACGACACGTGCGCGCCTCTACATCCACCAGTATATATGTACGTACACGTTCGCGACCATAATGACAATGCTAAGTACGCTTCGACCAGGTGGGTCCCGACTGTCAGGCACTTCCTTGCCTGCGAAGATGTAGCTGGTGGGTCCCAGTAGTCAGGGGGCCGAATCGTTTTTTTTTGCCCGGACGCACTTCATTGCGTGCGAAGATGTAGCTGGTGGGTCCTAGCAGTCAGGGGGGCGAATCGTTTTTTTTTTGCCCGGACGCACTTCTTTGCGTGCGAAGATGTAGCTGGTGGGTCCCAGCAGTCAGGGGGGCGAATGGTTTTTTTGGACGCACTTCCTTGCGTGCGAAGGTGCAGCTGGTGGGTCCCAGCAGTCAGGGGGAAACGTTTTTTCGCGAAATATGGTGGCCCGTCCGGTGGGTCCCCGCTGTGAGATGGAGGAATAATTATTTTCCGCATAATAAGGAGGCACTTCCTTGCTGCGGTCGTGGACCCAGCTGTCAGCCTCTCCACATACATTCCACATCCGATGGAAGTCGTTCCTTGACCATGTTGACCATGCCGCGCTGAGAGCACCAGCGCGGTGGACGACGGTGAGGCCTAGGAAGGGGACGACAGGGAGCCGGGGAAGACGCGACAGTGGAAGCCCGCGTGGAGAGGAGTACGAGGGTTCACTGGTTCGGCTGCAGTGTGAGGCTGCCGTCGCCGCAGGGCCTGGCCAGCGGTGGGAATAGTAGGGGCGGCGAGGCCTCCGCGGCAGCACATCCGACAACGGGAAGCAGGAGCATGCGGCATGACCAGTGCTGCTTTGGGCGACTGGAGCAAGAAGACCAGAGGTTGAAGAAGCACTACGGCCGTTGGATGGATATCATACGGTCACTGGATCTAGAATAGTTTATATTGACTAAGTTGACAAAGCCCTCCATCCCCGTCAACTTAGTAGGCCCACAAGTCAGCCTCCCACAAAGGTGGGTCCCAGCTAGCAGAGGGGGTATTCATTTTTGTTGTGCATAATAAGGAGGCACTTCCTGTGGGTCCAAGCTGACAGCAGGGGGAACGTTTTTTCGCGAAATACGGTGGCCTCTCGGGTGGGTCCCAGCAGTCAGGGGCAAACATTTTTTTCGCGAAATACTGGTGGCCCGTTCGATGGGTCCCTGCTGTCAGGTGGAGGAATAATTATTTTCCGCGTAATAAGGAGGCACTTCCTTGCGGCTGCCGTGGACCCAGCTGTTAGCCTCTTCACGTACAGTATTCTTCCAATGGAATTCGGTCGTTGACCACATTGACCACGCCGCGCCGTGAGCACCACGGCGGTGGACGATGGCGAGGCCTAGGAAGGGAACGACGCAGAGCCGGGGAAGACGCGGCAGTGCATGCCCACGCGGAGAGGAGTACGAGGGTTCACTGGTTCGGCTGCGCTGCCGTTGCCGCAGAATAACATGGGGTGTGGGTGAGTGGAGTGGAGGGATGGCCTGGCCAGCAGTGGGAGTAGTATGGAGGCGGTGAGGCCTCCGCGGCAGCACATCCAGCCATGGGAGGCAGGAGCAGGCTGCACGACCGGTCACAGGAGCAAGAAGACCAGAGGTTGAAGAAGCACTACGGCCGTTGGATGGACATGTACAGTCGGTCGAGCTAGAATCGTGCATATATTGACTAAGTTGACAAAGCCCTTCATCCCCGTCAACTTGGTAGGCCCCGTCAACTTAGCAGACATTGTATGGGGAGTATTCTTTTTTTTGGGCGTAATAAAGAGGCACTTCCTTGTGTGCGAAGATATAGCTGGTGGGTCCGAGCTGTCAGCGGCGGTAACGTTTTTTCCGCGAAATACAGAGGCCCTTTCGGTGAGTCCCAGATGTCAGGTGGAGGAATCATTATTTTGTGTGTAATAAGGAGGCATTTCCTTGCGTGCGGCCGTGGACCCAGCTGTTAGCCTGTCCACGTACAGTCCACTTCAGATGCATGTCGGTCGTTGACCACGTTGACCACGCCACGCCGAGAGCACCAGGGCGGTGGACGACGACAAGGCCTAGGAAGGGAACGACACGGAGGCAAGGAAGACTCGGCAGTTGTTTCCCACGCGGAGGGGAGTACGACTGTACGAGGGTTTAATGGTTCGTTTGCCGTCGCCGGAGAATAACAGCAGGTGTGGTACTGTGGGTGAGTAGAGGGATGGCTAGGCCCGCGATGGGAGTACGATGGGGTGGTGAGGCCTGCGCGGCAGCACAGGCGGCCGCGTGGAGGAGGGAGCAGGCAGTCCCGCCGGCGCTTGTTTGAGCGGCTGCAGTAGGAAGAGCAGAGATTGAAGAAGCACGACGGCCGTTGATTGGTCATCCAATAGTATACAGGCCATCTGTGGAGAGCCTCAAATATGTCGAAAACAGCATACAGCCCATCTGTCATTATTTCAAATAGTTTACAGCCCATTTGCTAATTCGTACAGGTTTTTTTGGAGCCCATATTCTTTTTGTTAGCATTACAGCCCATATTGTGTCCACGGTTAAAAAATTATACGAAATTTTGCATATGTCGGTGCGGTCTGAACTGTTTTTAATCCCGAAATTTTGAGTCACATTCAGACTGATTTTAAAAATAAATGTATATCAATATAAAATCCAATAAATTGTCCATGCATAAAAGTCAATGCAATTTAAAATGTCGAGATGAAAAAAAGATATTTGAAACTAATTGCCGGTTTGATGTGTTTTAAAAATGTACAACCCATTTCTCATTACTGATAGGCCATTTTCTCGGCCAGCCGAATGAAGCTCTCCTCGTCTTGAAAGATTTGTAGCCCAACAGGCCTGATAAAGCGACTTACTTGACAAATCACAAAAAAACTGGGCTAGCCATTTTCAGAAAGAAAAAAAACTACTGGGCTGGTCTGTGGTAAACATAAAAGAAAAGGTTGTCTAGACAGGCCAGAGTGTCCCGCACAGCCCAGTTGACACCCTGCTTCCGTCTCAACATCAAGTTAGATAAATGCCACTCCAATTATGGCGATTCATAAAAATGCCACTGCAATTTCCAAACTTTGAAAAATGCCACTGCAATTTTTGCAAACTTTGAAAAACGCCACTGCAGTTTGCATACTTTGAAAAACGCCACTCCAGACTTCAAAAAATGCCACTAGAAATGGCATGAAATGGCAATTTTCAAAGTCTGGAAATTGCAGTGGCATTTCTCGGAGGCATTTATCAAATTAACCCAAAACAAAAATAAATGGGCGAGCTGCTGGGTCCCTGGTGTCAGCCGCTCGTTGTGCAATTCTCTCGTTTATTGACTATGTTGACAATGGCATGGGACCCAAATGTCAGAAATCCACTAGGAGGAGCCATTTTTTATTGGCTTGAAATAAGGAGGCACTTGCTTGCGTACTGCCATGACCTTGGCGGGTCCCTGCTGTCATCCTCTCCACATACAATCACTCCTGATTGTGTACGCGTCAACTTGCTAGGCCCACAAGTTAGCCTCTAAACCCATGGAGGACAAATACAACCCATTTAAAAAAATAGCTGCCCATTCCGTACGTTCAAACGGAAAGTTCAACATTCAGAGCAAAGTAACAGGTCTGATCCATATATAGAGTACTGAACTTCCACATTGACAACCATCATAGCCAAGTTAACTATCTACTCCCACTAGACAAGTACTAACTTACTCTTAGCCAACTAGACGATGTCGGCCGCCATCTGTGGTACACGCTAAACGCCTACACGGCGTCCTGCGCCTCGCCTCGGACTTGCCAGAGGTGCGATAGGGCGCGTTGCTCGCGCGCGTTGGCCCTCTCAACGCTGGCGTGTTCCACCGAAGCTTCGGCTTCCAAGCGAGAAACCCACATGACGAGCTGGTAGTAAAAATTGGCGTCGCGAACGTGTGCTTGCCCGACAGCCTCCAGGGCTATTTGTCGGGCATCAGCCTCCATGTAGTCGGCCCAGTTGCGGGCGCTCTGCTCGTGACTCAAAGCATCGGTGCGCTGCTGGTCCATCTCCCGCTGGTGGCGCAAATCGGCGATACGCTGCTCCTCCGCCAGGCGGTCCCGCCCCAACAACTCCTGCTCCTCCGCCATGCGGTCGCGCTCCAAAAACTCCTCGATCTGCGCATTGCCATCTAAAGACAGATAGAATGCCTCCTCCCTCCGTCTGCCTTCCGGTGAAAAACCGAACACTAGTTCCGGTGGTGACCGCCTCCGGCATCGCCAACCGCGGATGGGCGGGGGCATGGCGGACGTGGCGAGCGACGTCGGGCCGGTGGGGGCTTATGAGGATATGGCGAGTTGGGTCATGGTGGCACTGGAGAAGGCCAGGAAACAATACTTATAGGGGGAAGATAGCGCGACGGTCATCGGAATTCAATGCATAATGGCTTAGCGCGCCAACTTGCCGTGGAAAACTAGGGAAACTGAAATTATGACTGTGTCGTCCCGTCCCGTCTGGGTCGAACGCCGGCATGGCGGTCAAACAAGTGCACTCAAATCATCTCCCTCCTTGTCAATAATGATTCCATGGATTTAAAAAGCCCGCAACAATTAAAGTGTATCTTTTTTCATATTAGTTAGAAGCCTTAATTATCGCCGGCTGCATGCAGGCACTCAGAATCGCTCGTAGGCAGTAAGCAAACCAGCATGCAATGAGTTGCATCTGAGGGCACGCGTGTAGCCACTTAAATCGCTGGAATTAATTAGGCTTAAACTTCAGCATGCCGTTAATTATTGCCATGCCTTGGTCTTGCTGCTTTGCTCACAGGACTAATAAACCCGGACGGAGGGAGTACCTTGGTTGGTGAGAGGTTTGAATTAAGCCCTGCAAACCGGAAAGGAGATACTAGTATGTGCGTGACCCGCTATTTATTCATGTAGGATCGAGTAGGTCGTTTCTTGAATTGAGCCCTGCAAACCGGAAAGGAGGTAATACGTGCGTGATCCGCTATTTATCCATGTAGGATCGATAGTGTAGCTTGTCAGTTTCTTCAGAGGTAGGCATTTTTATCTGTGTAGGATCGATAGTGTAGCTTGTCAGTTTCTTTAGAGGTAGGCATTTTTATTCAAAAAAACTGCCACTTCGCATCTTGCATCGCAAATAAAACTGCCAGGAGCGCATTTGTAGCTAGTGATCGATCAGTAACATGTAAACACTGAGCAAACTGAAATAAGTAACTGTTAATGCATCTCAATGATTACAGATCATATACAAATATGTAGCTCCAAAAGCAAAGATCAGTCACTTTGGATCTTGCGTCGCAACTAAAACTAACTAGTACGATTGCCATACATAAGATCAACATGTTAATGCATCTCAATGATTCACAGATCATATACAAATATGTAGCTCCAAAAGCAAATCTAGAAAAAACATTTGTTCTTCCTACTAACATGGATGCTTCTATTGGCCAACATTCTGTACAGATTGAAAGACAAATTTGTTTGTGAAGTCTAAAATTCCTCTTTCAAACGTAAGTGGTTTCACCAACAGCTGGAACCATGAGAATGAACCACACATGATGGAGGAACATCCACTGCAATATGATTTGGTCTTCTCTTGATCAGACCGCGAGACTATTTTTGGAATACAAACTTTAACTTAGGCAAAATGATGCCCATTGTATAATCAGACCAAAGCAATGAAGCACCAAGTGTTGGCCAGTAAATAGTACAATACTACTTTTCTGTAGTCCATGAAGTGACTATCCAATCTTTTTGTCTATTTTCAAATGGCACTGCATGCAGTGACTATACTATTCTCTTGTGCAGTTCAACCAAAATTGCGGACACTTTGTTTGTTTGCAAATAGCAACGGGCAGACATCTCTGTCTGCACAAATATCAAGCAGCTAGTAACATATCAAGCAGCTAGCAAACCACTAGTATTACTATCTAATGACAGTACAAAAAGAGTAGCAAGATAGTAGCAAACCATGCCTTCGTAATGAACAGCTCATAGTGCCACCAATCGGATATAAAGGTTTGGAAAAAAACATGCTCCTAATGTTGAACCAGTTGGACTTTTTGTGCAGCTCCACTAAAATCGAGCATCCCTGTTTGCATAGATATTGAAAGTGTGATTATTATAAAAGTGGCACTAGTTGAAGCATAGACTCACAAATATAAGCATTCCAATTTCTTAATGGGAAAAGGTAGCAAGACTGTTTCTGACAACCTGTTTGAAGGAATAAATAAAGCAACAGCGGCTGATGTCAGGAAGGCATACATAGTTTTTTTCTGAAAAACTGAGCCATTCCTAACCTTTCCTCTTCTTTTAAGCAAATTTTGTGCAGTTCTAATAAAATAAAATGCCATCACCACCTTGACAATTTAGTGACACTATACAAAAGGAAATGACTTAACATTACATCATGATGTCAGGTATGTAGTCGACAAGCATTAGAGACAAACATACAGACCTCCTCCGATAACATAATGAACATTAATTTTAACAAAGGTGTGACTAGCTTTACCGGGATATTTTGAGTGAACTCTACACCATTCAAATACTACAAATATACACTAATCCAGTGGTTAGTGCAACAGTAGAGTAGTTAGTTTATTATAGGGTACAATACAATGGTTTTACTGAACAGATTTCAATAAACTCTAGCACTGGGAGGTTTCTATAAGAATTAACAATACAAAATGTAAAGGTAACAAGTTTCAGCATTGGTATACTAGTGGCATTAGACAAAATGTAAAGGTAACAATACATCCACAATCAACAGCTAACCCTCAAATAATCCAGTGGCATTAAATGGCATTGCTTAAATTTATCTGTGGCATTAGACTGAGAGCGGCATTAGTTAAATGTGGCTTCACTTTAGCAGTAGCATTGCTTGACTTGACTGCTGGCATTATACTAACAGCAAAAAAAGTGGCAATAAGAGCATGGGAGGCCCATTCGGACAGTGCGTGCACCAGTACGATGTACCTTCACGGACGCAGAGTGGTGATGGAGGTATGGTTGCCCAGAGCAATAAATATCCAGGCAGCATATGTGGATTACGTCCCATTTTTGTTCTCTTTAGCCACCTTTTTCCTATGTGAGGACAACAAACCGAGCAACCTGGTCATTCTCTATTGCATTGTCATGCCTTTCTACCCTTCTTCAACCAAGAGACACGAGACTCGTTCCTTAGCTACTAATTTTCCCCTTTTCAACCTAGATGCGGGTTCGATGCCTACTCTCTTGGACAGTACAGTCTCCCTTCCTTTCCTTATTCAACCCAGACATGGATTAGTCTGCATGAAGAAGGGTTTCCTTTAATAGTGCAAATTATGGTTTTCGTCTGCGTGGTGAGCAGAGCAGAGGATAGCAAATTGGGAAGATGGTGGAGTGGAAAAAGATCCACATGCAACGACGTGCCAGATGGGGCAATAGAACAAGGGTATGGTTCGAAAAGAGGTAGCATACCTGAGGGTCGACGGGAAGTGGCTTCGCTCGTGGTCGTCGTCCTCTGCACACACTATGGCAGCGAGCTTGGGGACGGAGGCCATCCAGCGCGGGCGCTAGGTCTGAGAGAACGGCCTTGTCGTTAGTGCATGACCTCGCTCGCCGATGATGAGTGCGTCAACGCTGCACGTCCTTTTCTTCCCCGGAGGATCTATGACCACCGGTGAGGAGGGAGAGAGGGGCCGTCTTTTTTAGATCTGGAGAGAGGGTGGTAGTGTGAGAAGCAAGTGGACAGCCCTTGGCAAGAAAGCGCTGAAGCTCCAGCCTATATATCTTTTTTATACTACTAGTACTGGAGGTGGAGTAGTGGTAGAGTAGTTTATATTTTCTCTGTGTACAGTACTAGTTAGTCGTGCTTCAAAACTGAATGGCACGCCATTAAAAAAATAAAGGTCGATAACTAATGTGGCACCTCGGGCCAACGCGGCCAGATCGCATTTTGCACGAGAAATTACACACCATGTTTCATTGACATGTGGTCCCGTTCCAACATATCAGTGAGACGACGGCGAGTAGTAGGAGTATTTCCGAACCGACGTGTAGGCCGGGGTGCCCCTTCGCGAACCTTGGCAAAATGGCAACCGCCCACCGACTTTTCGCCTTTCCCTCTCGATTTGGAACTATTGTCGCACACTCTTCCTCTCCCTCCTCCATTTTCCTTCAGCCCTTCACCCTTTCTTCTGCCATTGTTCGATCATCTTCTCCATGGAGGGAACAGGACAGAAACGACCCCGTTATTCTTGCCCCGATCTGAAAGATGACGTGGTGGAGGAACTCATTGATCGGTGCAGCGTCATCACCTCGGCTAGCATGGCAGGTTCGTTCAAGCCCATTCTTGACTCAACTAATAACATCATTACAAGGAACCCAAGAGTCAAGGAGCGGTTTGATCTCCCCTATCTTCTTCGCCGTGACACTGATGACTGGCGCCGTTACGACGGAGGCCTCGCCCTGTGCAAGTTGATGTCGCTTGATAATGATACGTATGATGTTAAGATGCCATCGCTTGAGGCCAAGGCTTGGGGAGGCGCAAATGGAGATTGGGTTGTTTACATTGGGTCCAAATGCGAGTGGGAACTTGTGAGTGTGTACACTCGTGACCGGGTTCCACTTCCAAAAATCTCAGCAGACTGCCGAGAGATTGAGCACACCGGTATTATACGCACTTTCAAATACAATCATGGTGACTGTCTTCTACGGAAGATAGCAATTTCTCGAGTTCCCAACCGCTCTTGTAATTACAACAACTATGAAGTTGTTGCTATCTTCGACAAGCTTGTTGCCATCCTTGCTGGTTTGACTCAATGGATATTGCTCAAAAATCAGTTTCTGTACACAGATGAGTACTATGATGCAATCGAATACAAGGGCCTTGTGTTTGCTGCCACCACTCGTGGCACTGTTCTTGCATGGAGTCGTTGCTTCGGTATGTTTGTCTTCCACCGTAATTATAATTGTTTCGTCCACATGCATGCGGGTTAGCAAGTTTCCCTTTACTAATTAACCTTCTTCTTGTGTTTCCAAGGTCCTGCAAACAGTCCACCACCTATACTTGAAGATTTTTATAACCAAGGGGGAGATGACGATGGTGATGATCACGAGCATGAGGACGAGCAGCGCCCATATACTATTTGGCGCCTGGCAACTAATTCCGATGGATCACCTCTTCTCGTGTGCATACAGCCCACTGATGATGTTACTGCTAAGGAAGCAGGTGTAGTCTCGCATGGTCGCACTCTCCGGACCTATTCCAACACCCGTTGCATGGTATTCGGGATGGATACTAGTGTGCTAGCGCCAACTCCTTCTCCCTGGTACAGAATTGATAGTCTTGGAGAAAACTCGCTCTTCCTTGACAAAACTATCCAATGATGGTGAAAGGCGATCCAACTGCTGTTGACACAACATTACTACCATTTATGAGAAGCAACTGTGTCTATACCTCGGACATTTGGGTGGTTCCCTACCCTGGTACTGATATAGTAGGCCGCTTCAGCCTGGATGATCAGTCCTGCATTGGTCTCCAGATTGACAATGGATGGCCCGTCCCAGAGAATCACTTGTGGTTCAAAGCAAGCGTTTCCAACGCCGAGGAATGGTTGAGTTGAAGTTCATTTCATTGCTTGTTATTTGTTGTGTGGTGAAAACTTTAGTATTTATAATGTATCCTCGTTGTCGATGTGGGTTGATGACCTGTTGTATGTAATAAAATGATATGCCTGTGATAAACTTACTAAATTTATGAATGGATTTCGAGTCGCTTCTGTGAGTGAGTGGTGCGACGAGGCAAAAAAATATTTTCCGAATACATAATTGCACGTGCATTGCAACAGGTTATCGGATGAGGCCAATCAACAATAGTAGTACACTATTTGTACTCCCTCCGGTCCTCTTTTGTTTGCATCTAAGGTGAAGCCAGGATACCAAGGAGCGATTGTTTCGTTTGAAATTGGACAGTTCTATCCCTGATGTGCTACCGAGAGAGGCTGGGGTTAGTTTTTCTAGGCATGCATACCATTGGTTGAGCCTGCCCCACACCGGAATTCTCGCGCTGCATGCATCTCTCTCTCTCTCTTTCAAGTCTGCATGCATCTCACTCTTCCATGCCTACATGTGTGTCACTCTACACTACAAAAAAAGACACATCCGTGACATTTTGGGCCGAACGAAAAAAAAAATGTTGTCATACATATGACACTTCTATGACGATAATTGTGACAAAACCCGGCATCACCATAGATGTGGTGGGCTCCTACTTCTATGACAAAAAATCATGACAGAAAATGGGCTTTTCGTCCTAGGCGGGCCGGAGACGCAGCTGCATGACATTCTTTGGGCCGTCCATGACGGAAAAAACCGTGGTAGAAGCGAGGGGGAGGAAAATTTTGGGGAGTTGCCGGTTATGGTAGGAGGTCGGGGGCCGAGCGATGCGCGTTTCTCTCGTACGTACGCGCGTGGGTGTGCGAGGCGTTGGCTCTAACTGAAGTCGAGCGAGGCGTTGGGCTCTAACTGAACCCGAGTGATTGCACTGCAGGCTACGCGTTACTGAAACCGAGCGATCGATCAATGGCTGTTAACTGAACCCGATGGAGTGATTCCTTCGCTACTGCTGCTAACTGAAGCCAATCGATTGGATGAACAGTGAGC
>NC_041383.1:57217622-57232715 GCF_002162155.2 Triticum dicoccoides
AGCGCTCCAACACAGGTCCGTTTCGTCCGTTTTGTGGTACGCCACACCCCTCCCGATCAACAGGACCCCCGTTTCGACCGTAGGAGGTCCGTTTCGTCCGTTTTGCGGTACGCCACACCCCTCCCGATCAACAGGACCCCTGTTTCGACCGTAGGAGGTCCATTTTGTCCATTTTGTGATACGCCACACCCCTCCCGATCAACAGGACGCCCGTTTTGACCGTAGGAGGTCTGTTTCCTGCATTTTGCGGTATGCGCGACTAGGCGTTTCGAGACCCCGCCCGTATGTACACATACGTGACCGTATTTTCTTTCTTGCACCCTGGCCGTTGTACGTACGTTTACATGCTACGTGTGCGCCTCTACTACGACACGTGTGCGCCTCTACTACGACACGTGCGCGCCTCTACATCGACCAGTATGTACGTACACGTTCGCGACCAGGATGACAATGCTACGTACGCTTTGACCAGGTGGGTTCCGACTGTCAGGCACTTCCTTGCCTGTGAAGATGTAGCTGGTGGGTCCCAGCAGTCAGGGGGGCGAATCGTTTTTTATTGACATGACGCACTTCCTTGCGTGCGAAGGTGTAGCTGCTGGGTCCCAGCAGTCAAGGGGGGGCAAATTGTGTTTTTTGCCAGGACGCACTTCTTTGCGTGCGAAGGTGTAGCTGCTGGGTCCCAGTAGTCAGGGGGGCGAATTGTTTTTTTTTGCCCGGACGCCAGGTGTAGCTGGTGGGTCCCAGCAGTCGGGGGGCGAATCATTTTTTCGGACGCACTTCCTTGCGTGCAAAGATGTAGCTGGTGGGTCCCAGTAGTCAGGGAGCGAATCGAGTTTTTTTGGACGCACTTCCTTGTGTGCAAAGATGTAGCTCGTGGGTCTCAGCAGTCAGGGGGCGAATCATTTTTTTCATGAAATATGGTGGCCCGTTCGGTGGGTCCCCACTGTCAAGTGGAGGAATAATTATTTTGCGCGTAATAAGGAGGCACTTCCTTGCAGCTGCCGTGGACCCAGTTGTCAGCCTCTCCACGTACAGTCCACGTCCGATGGAAGTCGTTCCTTGACCATGTTGACCATGCTGCGCCGAGACCACCACGGCGGTGGACGACGGCGAGGCCTAGGAAGGGGACGACGCGGAGCCAGGGAAGACGCGGTAGTGGATGCACACGCGGAGAGGAGTACGAGGGTTCACTGGTTCAGTGGGTGAGTGGGTGAGTGGAGGGATGGCCTGGCCAGCGGTGGGAGTAGTAGGGGGCGGTGAGGCCTCCGCGGCAGCACAGCCGGCCATGAGAGGCAGGAGCAGGTGGCACGACCGGCGCTGCTTTGGGCGGCTGGAGCAAGAAGACCAGAGGTTGAAGAAGCACGATGGCTGTTGGATGGACATCGTACGGTCACTGCAGCTAGAATCGTTTATATTGACTAAGTTGACAAAGCCCTTGGTACGTCAACTTAGTAGGCCCACAGGTCAGCTTCAGATATGGTGCACCCAGATGTCAGGGGGATGAATCATTTTTTGGGCGGGTGAAGCTAGAATATCCGAGATTGAAGAAGAAGCACGGCATCCGTTGGATAGACATCCAACGGCCACTGCTGCTAGAACCGTGTGTTGACTATAAGTTGACAAACCCTTGCAGACCCTCAACTCTGTTTTTTAGGGGACGCGTCAACTTAGTAAGGCCAGAAGTGTGTGGCAGAGAACTTATAGCCCATTTGAGATTTGTAAGAATGTGTAGCCCATTTTTGAATTCTAATGGAATTTACTACAACCCATTTAGAGTTTGCTAAAAGTACAGCCCATTTCAACCAACCGTTCAAAACAGAATTCAATAAAATTTCCCACATTTTGAGTGGATCCGAATATTTTTATCCCGAAATTTTAGTCAGATTAAATACAATTTCAATATAAATTTATATTGCGTAAAAATCCAACGAAACATTCTGATCGCAACAATTAATGAAATTAAAATTTTCAATATTCCAAAAGTAATATTTTATAAAGTAATCACTGTTTGGTGCATTTTTTTATAGTTACTACCCAGTTTTTATAATTACATCCCATTTATTATTTCTTAAAGCCCATTTTCTTGTTAAGCCTAATGCATCCTTCCTAGGAAAGATTTGCAGCCCAGCGGGGCAGAGAATAACAAGTTGACCTTGCCTGGGTATTCCTAAAAAAGTATAGCTGGGCTAGCCATTTTCAGCTTGAAAAAAATTAATATCTGGGCTGGATATCTGGCCTGGGCTAGACGGGCCACAGCTCGCCCAGTTAATACTTGCAGTGATGTTTTCGTTGTTGTTCAGAGGAGAAAAATTAATATCTGGGGTAAACATCGAAAAACTCTGCAGTGCTCACACCTCAAAAACACAAATACTGCTCGAGCTGCTTGGTCCCAGCTGTCGGCCGCTTCTTGTGCAATTCTCTCGTTTATTGACTACACCCTCCTTTCCCGTTTAGAATGCTCAACTCAAAAATCTCACCAATCAAGGTAGATGGCGAGTGGTTGGATATTTTTTCTAGTTTTGCAAAAGCACCTAATTAATGCTCTTGTTATCCTCCAAAATTTATGTTTATCAATGCATTAATTGCAATGCATGCATGCATAAAGTACATGCATTGGTCAATTTTCTCTTAATACTTGCAATCAATGATTTATTGCACCTTGGAATCTGAACATGTGATGGAAAACAACCAAATTGAGCCTGATAAAATGGAACAACTAAAACTTTGAGATAAGCCCTATAAACCGGAAAGGAAGGAGTACATAGGTAGAAAATGGTGTGGGACCGTGATGTCAGGAAACCAGGAGGAAGCAAAATAAATTATATATATATATATAATAAGGAGGCACTTGCGTACGTGAGGCTATGGACCTGGTGGGTCCCCATTGTCATCCTATCCAAGTAAAGTGATCTCCTCGCCCGCGCGCGCTTTCCGCCCAAAACAGTCAGCGCCGGCCACCCCGCTTCCCGGTGTAGGTGATTGCTCCGCCTTCAAACGACACAAGTGTCGTCCGTCCGTCCAACTGCCGCACACATTAATGATACGCTGTTGCCGAGGCGGCTACTCCGGCGTCACACGTCCGTCCCTCCACCCGCCCACCATTGCTATATAAATTATTGCGCCGGCCATAGCCGCAGTCATCCGCATCCGTTGCCTTTCTCTTGTCCACACCACTACTGCCCACCATGGCTTCCTCGCGCTCCAGCGCTCTTTGGGACGGGCGAACGACGGACCACAAGGAGATAGAAGCCATTGCTGCCGACTGACTGGCCGGCAGACAGCCGGAGGACGACGACGTTCCAATGGAGAACATGGTAGTCGACGATCCGGCACCAACCCCCTCCTCCACGCCATCCTCGCCGGTGCATTGCACCATGACCATCCGCGAGGCCCATGCCCAATATGGACAGGGTGAGGCAGATGTGTGAGGAGCAGTTCCGGGAGGCGCAGGCTGATGCCGCCTACAACCACCATCTCCTCCAGGAGCACCTGCAGGCAGAGGAGCAGATCACCGCGGAGCGGGCGGAGCAGGAGGCGCTGCTCAACTCGTACCGCTCCGCCCGCAAGGGCCGCCTCGAGCGCTGGCGGTACCGCATGCGGGTGGCAGAAGCTGCGGCCGCCTACAAAGAGGCTAGCAAAGAGGGCGATGAAGCGGGCAAGGCGCTGTTTGGCGAGACCGAGGACGACGCAGAGGACAATGCCAGCTCTGACGAGTCCCCGCTCCGCTGGCGTCGATGATGCCCCGCGGCGCCAACAATGAGGCAGAAGACACCGCCGGCTCCACCGAGGCCTCGCGATGCCAACAACGAGGCAAAGGACACCGCCGGCTCCGCTGAGGCCCCGTCCCACCAACAACGTGGCAGAGGATATCGCCGGCTCAGCCGAGGCCCCACCGTGCCGGCAACATGGGGGAGGATTTCCACCGCTCCGCTGAGGCGCCGCCCGCCGGCAACGAGACAGAGGCATCGCCGGCTCCACCGAGGCCCCGCCCTGCTGCCAACGAGGCCGCGCCACACAGAAAATGAGGAAGAGTAGAACACGGTAGGTCGCCGCCGCTCGGGGCCAAGTAAGGCCACCGTTGCTACCCTCCGGTTGAAACCAAGCTAGGCGGGTTGACCATTGATGGCCGGTTAGCTTCTTGGCGGTGACGTGGAGTTGGAGAGCTGCGCTGGAGAAGAACGCTGCTTCTACTTAACTGCTAGTGCAGTTGGCTGACTGACACGTGGGCCCAACAGGCCACATGTCAGTTACACAACTGCACATGTAGTTAAGTCACTGAAGCTTCTGTTCGGCTCAGCGGGACACAGGTGGGTAGCTTCGGTTAATTAATTATACCTCCAGCTTACCACTTTTTAGTTTTTTTAGAAAAGGAGGATGACCCCCGGCCTCTGCATCTGGGAGATGCATGCGGCCACAAACACCCCTTTTTAGTTGAAGAATGCATGAAATGTAATTAAATCCGGCATGTTTATATGAAATTCGACCGTGTATGAATGAATTTATTTTGATTAGTTCGAATTCCTGTATCACTGGCATTGGATAAACATGCAAAACAATACGTACTAGCATATTCCCAGGGTGATCTTCTCGTTTGCAGCAGTTTCACATGTACTCCCTCCGGTCCTTTCTATACAAGTTTTGTCTGCAGTCAAAGTATCTCTACTTTGACCAATCTTATTACAAAAAAGTATGCACTTTCACAATGTGCAAAGTAAAAAGGAACAGAAGGAGTACAAAGAGTTTGAGCAGCTTTTTAGCATTTCTGTACATTGCAATCAAACACACAGGGCTGGCAATTCATAGAGAACATTCAAAACAATCGATGATTATGCATCTCAGCGACTCATATGTTAGAGGCAGTACTTACTTCACAACTAAAGAATAAAGAAAAAATTGATCGACGCTGTTGACAGCAAGGGCGTCCCATTTGAAAATATCAAACGCATGTCTTAAAATCAATGAGAAAAATTTGACAAGGTTGTCCCATTCCAAAATATCAAATGCCTACGATTGTGGAATGGGCAGGGTTTGCCATCAGTTCGGACATTGACATGGCACCTCGTGCTAAATAAACCAACTGTTCTTTTTGTGCAGTTCCACCAAAATCAACCAAATTCACCCGTAGCTTGTATGATTTCGCCCTTATATGTTGCAATGCCTTGAACTTATCGGCACCTCCTTTCTTGTGGTGGAAATGAATGATTCAATGTATTCATGAACATTTTGTGCAGTTCCCATTGAAATCAAGCCGATCACCCCTGTTTGCACAAATACAAAAAAGTGATTAGTATAAAGCAAAATGTACTTTTAATTGACAGTTTAAATAGGCAACTACATGGTCCATGTAGAGCACACTTTTAGAAAAATGGGACTCACCAGAAAGAATCCTAGAACAACATTGTACTTGCGCATCACAGCAAAAAATGGAGATTTGTCAGTCCTTCTGAGATGAAGTTAGTTTGGTCTTGTGGGGAGTAATGTAACCATCCTTCAACTTCTCCTTCTAATGAGAATCCTAGAACAACATTGTACTCGCGCATCACAGGAAAAAATGGAGATTTGTCAGTCCTTCTGAGCTAAAGTTAGTTTGGCCTTGTGGGGAGTAATGTAACCATCCTTCAACTGCTCCTTCTGATGAGAAGATAGACAGTGCTTCTTCATCCTGGCATAATCGGAACTAGTCACTTCACGTACTCCATATTCTTCTTCAGAGGAAGATGATCCTATTGTGCAAAGACAAGAGGACAACTAAATGCTAGCATCCCTATTTGCTCGAAAAAAAGGAAAGGAAATATTTAAAATAGCACAGATGAAGCACTTCTCAAGGACAATACCACTTTTTCATGACAGTATCTAAACAGTAGCACAACGCTAATAGAGATGACAAAGCTCAATCATATGGATGAATTAGTGGGCGAGTACCAACCTTTGTCAGGAGGCTGATTGTGTAGAGCATACAGATGAAGCACTTCTCCGGAACCATATGTTGCTATCTACTATGGTGGCCATGCTTACTATATAATCCTCGATTAGTTTAATGTTTCCAACATCTTTTTGTGCAGTTCCACTAAAATATATGGTATCTTCAAAGAAGATCCCTGTTTGCACAAGTGGAGATAATTACGTATGACATCAAATCAGTGGCAAAACAATTGCTCGTTCCAGCCATAGCAATAAATTAAGATGCAAAACTATATCATTACTTGTGTCATCACAGTTCCAGTGCTTCATTACAGCACCGGGAGTTGATTTTTGTTTTTCTTCCGCTTGTTCTTCCCCTTCATCACTTGGTTCAATAACAGACAAACTTCGCCTTCAATGTAAGATTTGGCATGTCAATTAGGGAGCACAAGTATACTACTAAACTTAATTTTCTGATGAAAGTGGCAAAATACAGGCTAGCAGTTGTGAAATATCCTTATCTTACCTCAATGGGATATTATGGTGCACATACAGATTGGAAGTCTTGTCTCCATTTGTGCAGTTCACTAAAATCAAGGAACATTATCATACAAGTAGCACAACATATGAAAGCACACTGCAGAATCATGTGAAAGAAGGCTAGTACTGACCTCTCATGATGCGGAATTCAAACAACTCACAAGAAGAAGATCTGAACCAAATTCGCCTTAACGGATAGGAAGTAAGATCTCCTCTTGTGCAGTTCCACTAAGATCAAGCAATCAAGCAACATTGTCGGTGTGACATTTTGGTTGAACTGCACAAAACACTCTTAAAAAAAAAGTGTTTTGTGCAGTGCAACAAAAGGTCACAATGGCAACGAGGTGAAGTAGATAACCCTGTTTACACAGAGGTGCAAAGGAAACAATTAGTGGTCAATAACGGTGGATGACACAGAAGCCAACAAAAAGAAGCATCTACCTTATCGAAATGGGAAAGAAAGCAAGACAGTAGAATTTCTCAAACGGTAGCATTGATTAATATTAACATAGAGATTATATTAACAATAAAATTCGTTAAACATGTAATTTGCTTTTAACTGTGGCATTGTATCAATTTTCCAGCGGCATTATTAGAGGGTGTTTGTTTACAGGGACATTTTGGTGTAGGGACTAAAAAAACTCCGCGTCAGTCACATCTAAACCAAACAGGAGGGACTTTTCGGGAATAAGATTGGGCATTTGGGACTAAAGAAAGAAGACCCCGAGGGAGTTTTTTGGGGACTTTTTCCAACAGTTGCCCCTGCCACGCATCGCACCTTGTTTCTATTAGTTCATTACTAGCGGTAACATGGTATTTTATCATGTCATTTAATAACCTCTAGTCCATGTTTAGTCCCTGGAACCAATCAGGTAGGGACTAAGGAGTTTTTAACCAAACAGGGCCATAGATTAACAACAGCTAATGAGTTGCACGGGATAGTGGATGCACTAGCACCATGTGCATCTACCGATGTACTGTGGTCATGCATAGTCTGTTGCAACAAAGAACAAACAACCAAGGAGCATATTTGTGTTGGTCCCAGTTTTGTTATCTTTAGACACCTTTCCCTATGTGAGCGCAGCAAATCAAGTCCTGCTCAAACTCTACAACCTTGTCCCTTCCTTTCCTTTTTGAACTAGTACTTTCGCCCCTTCCTTTCCTCTTTGAACCACGTCCTAGATTTATGCGATACAACTTTCCCCACTACTTTCCCCCATTCCTTTCCTCTTTGAACCACGTCCTAGATTCATGCTATACAACATTCCCCCTGCATTTCCTCTTTGAACCACGTCCTAGATTCATGCTATATACAACTTTTCCCACTACTTTCCCCAGCTCCTTTCCTCTTTGAACCACGTCCTAGATTCATGGTATACATGCAACTAGAGCAATGCATGTGGAGTAAGTAAAATATACCTTAAGGTTCTTGGGGCATGGTTTGGTGGGCGATGGGACGGCGGCGAAGAAGAAGGGTCGGAGGTCCTCCGCGCCGCCACTGGGTGGAAAGTGAATAGCAGCGCCGGTAGTGGATTCCCTCCCTCGCTGACGGTGACAGCGTTAGGCCTCCTTCCCTTCCCGGCGGACGGATCCTGCCGTCTCTTTGAGCAGTAGTGAGGGGAGAGAGAGGCCAACGAAGTCTTGTTTAGATCTAGAGAGGGCGAGAGAGTGTGAAGAGAGCAACAACAAGCATTGAGGATCCAGCGGGAGAGGGCGAGAGAGTGTGAAGAGAGTAACTCCAAGCACTGAGGCTCCAGCGGGTATATATATACTGGAGAGAGAGTGTGAAGCGTGCAAACCCTAGAAAACATTTTGACCAGTCAAAGAATCCTCCTGGCAAAAATTATGCTCAAGTGTAGTTATCGAACCTGAGACCTCAAGTTTGATGAGCGAACAGGCTAACCAGCTACACGACCCTCCCGTTATGTTCAACGAGAGGAAAATAACCTTTTATACATTCCTGCATTCGTGTGACAGGCATGCCGTGTTTTTTTTGTGTGTGTGTGTGTGGGAGTCATTAGGATTTAAATCATAATCGTGTCATGTGGCTTTGGTGGTAAGACTATCCACAGTGGTGCAGAAATAATGCAGCCTTAGTCACCTTACCTCTCTCCACGTAGTACGTTGGGTCCCACCAGTCAGAGTGTGAAACAAACAAATTAATAAGAAAAATTAAAAGCGCCAATGGTGTATCTTACTACCTCACACATCTCGCTACTGCTCGGGAACACTGTCCAATTGATCCCTCTGTTCGCTCACGTACTATTTTAAGCGAATCCTTATTATAACATGCACACAAATTTTGGGCACTTGTATTCGACTTAAGTCAGTGTGCCACCGTATCTTGTATACTTACTACTCCTTCCGTCTAGGTGTAATAAGTCACGTTAGAAGGTGCAACGGGACCAAGGTGCGTGCGTGTGCGTGTGTGTGTTTAACAGCATGTGTGTGTTAGAGAGTGCGACAGATCAACCTACTCCTACAGAGATATGGTGTGTAATGTACGATTTTAGCCACAAGAGTCGGTGCATCCTCTCGTTTCTAGGCGTGTCCGGTAGGGACATGTCGATAGCTGCCATGCCCGCTCCTAACCAGCCTGGCCCACCCAAAGCCCCTCCACCGCCTGCGCACCCTTCCCTCCCGAAACGGTCAGCACCGCTCCAAAGAATCGGTGCCGCATTCATGCCCGGGCAGAGCGGACGCGACCTCTCACTGGCGCAAGAGTGATGGTTGCTTCGTCCGTCCAACTTACTGCTGGGTCTATGTGATTTGACGGCTCATTGGTCTTTATTACTGAGGTGGTAGGACTGCTGGATGTCCCACGCTTTCGGCGAAAGGAGGTAGTAGACTACAATTTTCTCCATTCTTACAGCGGAGGAGTGCAAGAGCAGTGAAAACACGCAGGCTCAGTGATTACATGGCCCACCTCACACTATCACCGTCCGACACCTAACTCTTTACATAGTACTCCCTCCGTTCCTAAATATTACTAGATGAGTTCCCGCTCGTTGCCGCGGAACAGCGGTATATCTCTGTACGCAAAATTATCGATTTCATAGAACTAAAAAAATCTATAACCGCATGACAAATGTGGTAGCCAAACTAAATAAACTCCCATCATCATTTAGATTATCCCACATAAGGAAAAAAGATCAGCCAACTCCTACTGCATAATGGGATAATATTTTTCTTTTTGACATGTTAATGGGACTTAAAATCCCACTTACATGCATGCTACCGGTGCATGCTTGAATGCAGACATGTTGATGTGATTTAAAACCCACTCACATGCATGTGCCACGGTATTTCTGCATGCTTGCATGTGGCTTAGTGCTTAGCCTCTCAACGTCTAGATCAGACGGCTATTATGACTGATTTACTTCATCTAACGGATACGTCCATTTTGATGATGTGGCTCAAGGAGAGGATAGAGAATTCCTAGTAGTGGGGGCTAGCTATTACTAGTAGATAAGTCTTTGTAGAGATTCCACTAGGTGAACTACATACGGAACAAAATGAATGAATCTACACTTAAAATGCATCTATATACATCCGCATGTGGTTAATGGTGAAATCTCTACAAAGACTTATATTTAGGAACGGAGGAAGTACTACTATAGTACTAGTACGTACTGTAATTTATCAGCGAGATAAATTTGTACAATGCTATGAAGCTTCCAGCTCCTGTTACATGTATCTTGCGTCCAAGGTTGTCCGTTGCAACATTTCATCAAATACAAAGGAGACTAACATGCATGCTATTGCATCTCAATGATTGACAGATCATAGCAAATATGTACTGCCTCCGTTCCAAAATAAGTGTCTCAACTTTGTGCAAACTTTAGTACAAAGTTGTACTACTACTAAAGTTGACAGTTATTTTGGAACAGAGGCAGCTAAAGAAAAAACGATCCATGCAGTCCCTAGCCCTTGAAACATGAACCCTGACCAGGCTTCGATTTGCTGGCAATGTTCGAGCTTCCTAATAAATGAAGTTTGCAACCTTTTGACCATCGGATCATTTTGTGCAGTTTCACCAAAATCGAGATGAGCATCCCTGTGGCAAAGAAATTAAAGAAGCGTGATTAGGATAAGATTACTAGGACTAGTTGATCAGACATAAACTCATCACAAATACAGTACGTAGAAGCCAGTAGAGGTATCAGGTATGTGCGGGCAAAGAAGTAGAGAAATATTCACAGGGAGTGATGTGGGCAGCTGGAGCAGTGGTGCAAGCCGGCTGTAAAGGGAGTTGTACCTGAGGGACGTAGCTCGACCTTGAGGAGGGCAGCGGGAGGCGGCAACTGCCCATGTCGCGGCAGTGAGCAAGGGACGAAGGCAACCTCACCGGCTTTGTGAGAGAGAACGGCGGGGACCCCTGATCGGGACGTGCCGACAGTGGGTTTTCGCCGTCGGCGACGGACACCGCATCTACACTAAGCATCCACCCCTTCCCCAAGCGGACGTGATCCATCGGCATGTTAGAGATGTGGCCACAGTCGTTTTGTGCGAGAGAGTGTGTAAAGAGCAACCCCAGCAAGCAATCGTGTAGGCTGGCCCGTCCTGACTATGTATATAGTGGAGCGGTATCCTTTTCTCTCCATATGAACCTACTACTCGTTCTCCTATAACCTTGCGCTTGGCATCACCAAAATATTAACCTTGCAATTGGCTCTTCGCCTCTTCGGGAAGTCGAGCAATAATGGTAGTGCAGTATATATCGTTCTGGCTATATGAGACCGAATGAATTGCTGCAGGTCCACCACGTGGGCGAGGGTCAAGGGGCGAGGGAGAGTGCTACTACATACGGAGCAAAATGAGTGAATGTACACTCTAAAATACGTCTATATACATCAGTGTTTGGAGTATGTACTAGTAGTTCATATTGAAATCTACTAAGGATATGTATATTCCAAACAATATGATATAATCTCTATAACCAAGGTAGTAGGGACGAGTAGTAAACAGAGGGAGTAGTAAATTTTTCTCCTTGTCCTGTGAGCGGTGAGAGCAAGCTTCACCTCATCCTGTGAACCACCGCGCCCGTGGGCGGGGGAGACGGCATACTAAGCAAGCTTCTCCTCGTTATGCGAGTTGACATGACACATCAAAAGTACTCCAGTGTATAGAGCCTTGCCTCTAAGGTAGGCCCCACATGGTTTGCCTCTTTTTTTGATTTAACATAATCCGTCAAGTCGCAATTTGTTTGTTCACCCGTGGTAGATGATCCTCCCTCCACCAAGTGGACAACCAGTACATGTGCCAAATTACCATGTGGGCTGCCTTTTTCATATAGAAATGAGCTCCACCGTGTACCCGCACGGGTGTGGTTGGGAAAGAGACGGGATTACGTGCGCCATGCATGCACCTCTTCTCTTCGTGCACGTCCCCCACCTACGTGGGTGTGTGTGAGAGATACAAACCGTGTCCGTGAGTGTTTTTTGTTTTGTGGCGGGGGGTGGGGGTGGGGGGGGGGTTGATTTCGTGAATTATTTGTGGGAATATGTGTCGATGACATCTCAAACAAAATTTTGCATGCAATGTGTGTCAAATGGAGGCCTATCCATATCATACATAGAGGGTCGGGCAATCCACGAGAAGAGAGGGAGGGGTCATAGCTATCGATAGAGTCGAAGAGAGGATCAAGTACGGGTGGGTGCGAGATCGATGAAGAGAGCCATCGAAATTGCGTGTGTGTGTGCAAGTCAAAGATATAGGGCGACTGGCCTACTGGAACGTTAGAGGGAACATGTCAAGTTTGTGTGTGGGAGGGAGACATGACTAGAGCGCTTGATGTATTGGTGTGTGTGGGGGGAGGGGGAGGCAGAGGCCTAACTATAGAGGTAGAACGACTGGTATATGTGTTGAGAAGGAGAGACCAAGCTATGTCATGAGGGAGATCGGTCGACATCCATACATAACTGAAGGACGGGAAATATGATGGGACAGAGAGAGAGAGAGAGGAGAGAGAGAGGGAGGGAGAGGGAGGGAGAGGGGTAGAGTGCTGGATGGGTGATGGAGTTGCTTCTCGGAGATGTTGGGAGAGGCCTACTAGACAAACTGAGGGTGGAACTGCAATGTTATCAATAAGAGTGGGGATGTGCTTCTGTGTGTGCCTGTGCGTGATAGATCTGTCGGGACGCATCCATGGATGATGAAGGGGAACCATGTGTTTGGTAAGCAAACCTAACTAGATCGATAGATCAATTGGTGTTTGTCGGAGGAAGGGAGAGACACAACTAATGAGGTAGATCGATCGATGTGTGGGTAAAAACGAGTTATAAGGACCTAGATGGCTATATGTATAGCGAGAGATCGGTCGATGTACGTCCATTTGTTAGAGGCAAATAAGGCCCAGCAAGACGGATAGATAGAGAGAATGGAGCTAGGAGGTGGTGCGAGAGGCCCAACTACTAGCTGGATAGGGGGAGGAGTGTGCGGTTGTGAGATCGATTAAAAGAGGGGTGAGAGTTTACACGTGTGTCTGACCATATGCGAGACACGAGGCAAGGACACATAAAGGAGGAGATTGAAGTTGTGTGTGTATGCTGTAGGCAGGCATCGCTGGAGAGGTTTATCGATTGGTGTGTGTCGGAAAGGAGTTGTGGAGACTCTGGGAGAACGACCTAAAGGAAAAAATGAATGTGCCCGGTGGATAGAATGCCGAGGGATGGGGAGGGTGAGGAGGGGGCGTGTGCATGCACGAGAGAAAGTTAGTGGTAGCTACAAAGGTTAGAGGACTGTGTGGGTGTAAGAGACTAACAGAGATCATAATTTGATATGAAAGCGGATTCATATATTTGAATACGAGATCATAGTGTTTTAAACATTGCATGCATGAATATAGCGGTGATACACGTGTTGTGCACATGTTATACCATAATGTGATAATGCATGGCGTTTGCAACTCACAGCTAAATGCCGAACAATCTAAACCATACTATATATCAAACAATCTCACATTTTATTTGAATTTGTGATAATGTGCGGCGTTTGCAGCTTACAACTAAATATCGAGCAATCTAAACAATACTATATATCGAACATTCTCACATTTTATTTGAATTTGTGGTGATGTGTGGTGTTTGCAACTCACATCTAAATACTTGTAGGTGTAGGGGGCGGGGCATCATACATAATGTGATAAACACATTATACATATGGGACATGGTTTAGATTATGAAGATCTAGCTAGAGCTAGAAATGTAATGTGATTTGAAATCAAAATAAAGTGGATTCAAAAAATCTAGTTCGAGTTCATATAGTACACATAGTTCATATGTAACTCGATACTGATCATGTGGTGTGCTGTGAAGATAATACACAAATGATGGTTTAACTTGACAATAATGATGATTGTAGATCTTATTAAAACAGATAAACGAATTCAAATGCTTTGACTTCACAACAATCATTACTGTGGATCTTATTCAAATTTAGTTCATATTGAAGCGGTAGTATATACGTTTGGAATGCACTAAAACGTTCATTTCAGTAGTAGGTTGCATGCATTATACACGTAGCGAAATATTTTAATTGAACATAACATGAATTCAAAGTTTTGAATGACATTTGTAGTACACATTGATTTGGTACAGTACACGTTAGGCTTGTCCGGAAATTTCAACCCGCGCCTTGATAGCCCGAAATATTTAAGATATATCTTTGTCTTGTTGTGCTCTGACAACTCCCTCCATCTCAACCCGCGCCTTGCTATTCCAAAATTACAACGCGCGCGAAAACTCCCACCTCCTGTGAAATCCCGACACGCGAAATGCCCGTGGTACCCCTGAACCGAAAGAACCGCCTCAAATCGGTGGGGGGTACTTTCGTAACTTACCCGACATTTCGGACAAGCGTGTCTCTAAGCCATGGTTCCCCACTGCCATCCCATCCGTCCACCCATTCATACACCGAGGCCGCGAAAACCCGCGACGAAACCCCACACCCTGCTCCGTCCGCCACCCAGCCGGAGCTTCTTCCCCGACGACATCGTCCACAGCAACACCTCGACGTCCCTCATCCACCGTACCGGATGAGGATCCATCGTTGATCTCATCGTCCCGCTAGTTCAGCCACCCCATCCTCCACCTCCAAGGAGCTGCCCCGACGTTCCCCTCGTATTTCGTGCCACCTCCATTCCCACACTGCCGTCTTCACCTGCACCACCGGAAGAGCATCATCATCACCGTTTCCTCGGCTGAAGCTTCGGCCTAATCGGCGCCACCAAAGAGGTTGTACACTAATCGTCGCATTTTCTTCTTGACTCGATCTCAAGGTGCTGCCGGCGCTCGGTCCCGGGCCGACATGGCGTGGCTCCATCCACGGCGGCATCGCCGGCCACTTCCTCCACGGCGTCGCTCCCTCGGCGGCGACGTCCACATCAGTAGGAGCTGCTTCTACTTTAGCTCTCGCTCGCGCTGCTGCTCTGCTCTTGCTCTCGGTCCCCTGCCTGGTCTGCTCTTGCTATTGCTCTTGCTCGCGCTGCTGCTCTCGCTCTTGCTCTTGCTTGCGATGCTGCTTCGATTTGGCTACAGTTCAATCGACTGAATCGACTTTTGGGTCAGTCGATTTCCAAGGGGGGCTCGCCGGAGAGGTACCCCACTATCTATCTTAGGGTTCAGGATGGGGGCGGTGGTCGCCGGCGGTGGC
>NC_041383.1:57232999-57234995 GCF_002162155.2 Triticum dicoccoides
GTGGCGTGGGGATCGCCAGAGAAAAAGCTCGACATGGGGGGGCCTAGAGGGATGACCAGGGCGGTGGCGGACCGGCGGTGGGGAGTGTTTTCGGGGCGGGCAGGGCGGCGCATCGCCGGCCGCGGGTGGCGGGGGGCTGCTGTTTGGCTGGTGGTGGCTGGCGGCTCAGTGGGGTGGAGGTTGAAGATGAACCACAGGCCCTTGATTTCGTATCCAATGGCTGCAAAATCGACTGACCAGAGATGAAACAGTCAGTCGACCGACGTGTAAAATTCAGTTTGGACAGTTAGGTTCAGTTTCGACAGTTAAGTTCAGTTTTGACAGTTAAGTTCAGAGATGAGCGGCTGATGTATTTTACATCTAGCACTTTGTGGTTATGTATTTTACGTCATGTATTGGAGATGCTATTAGAATTCCACTCAAGTTAACGTTGTTTGTTGTCTCTCTTGTCCTGCTTCAGCCTCGGCGTCGTACAACTCACCGGAGCTGCTCCAACGACGAAACCCTCCATCACAGCGGAGTAGTACCTCGGGCTCCATCTCCAGATGCCTAAGATCTTCCTCCCCTCCTCCGACAGCAAAGTCAGCCGGAGCATCCTCACCAGCCAACCCAATTACGCTGAGATCGACATGGCTTCGCCAAAGAGGTTGTACACTTGTTGCATCTCTTTTTTACTCTACATGTTATATATATTGTCCACTGAGCACACGGATTTGTTCCTTTAGTGTCTCCTTGAAAGAAAAAACATAGGAATTTTAATTTTCACTTGTCCTCCTGCTACGCCGTCGTCCACCCCAACTCAGCTGCTCCAACGACAGAATGGTCCAGCAGAGCAGGGATCCGGCCTCCAGACTATCTTTCGCCGCCTCAGATCTTCTTCCCCGCCGCTCCCAGCCATGAAAACTGCATTACCATCATCAACCGAGCAGATGACCTCGAGGACTACACGGGTCCGCATGAGAGCTCGCACTCTTTCGTGTCTGCTTACGTTATGCATCGCTTAATATTACATGCTACTTTATCGTCCTGTTCACCGATTAGACTCTGATTCAGCTCCAAACTAATGGTCTAACTTGAGTTTTTAAATGGTTGTGGGGTACATATCGGGGCCACTATCAATAGTATCTATCTACTATCTAGTTAATCTCCGGTGTCTACTATGAGTTTCATGTTGGTGGGAAACAAACAGTAAAGAAGCCATTATCTGTATTTATTAACTGAAGCCATTATCTTCCTGAAGTTATTGGTTTTAGGTCTATTCACAGGTTGCTCCCATCACTCTGGATTTCTGCATGCACTCCTTACATAATCTCACTATGGTTTATTCCTATGCATGACAGTTATTATAAACAATGGAACTGAACATGTAGAGCAAAAAAGACGAGCCTTGCATGGCAATATAATTTCATGCAGACGTCACTCCATGGTAGGCGCAAAGGCAGCCCCCCTCCATGCATTTCGGATTGTAATCGAGAGGAAGATATCTGTTCTGAGGGGGATTCAGAAGGAGAAGATAACTCCTATTTACCCCCTGAGGTCTTCGCTCTAACTTGGCATGCTGATGTTGGTTATATCATGCATATGGTGTCTTGCATTGCTTACTTTATACATCAAATATGTCATCTTCTTAGTTTAGACATCCTTTGTGCGAATGCCATCTGTTTAGTTTATTCATCGTTTATGTGAATTATGCAACGCCACCTTGTTTAGCCAGGCATCATATATGTGAATTTTGCAATGCCATCCTGCTTAGCCAGTCATCTTATATGTAAATTATATCAGGCCATCTTTTTTTCGTTACATATTACATTCGTCAACAATGTTAGTACATTCAACTGCTCTTCGTGTGCATCCGCCATTTGACACGGTGATGGCAAATTCTGGAGTGAAAACAAGGTCTTCTGAGCAGACTATGCTATCTCACGAAGCGCATATCTCGCTTGTTATGGATAGCTCCTCAGAGGAGGACTCAGAGACAGATGACCAGTGGTACCCC
>NC_041383.1:57235332-57250810 GCF_002162155.2 Triticum dicoccoides
AGGTGTATGCTCTAACTTTGCAGGGTTATGTTGCTCATATCGTGCGTATGGTGTCTCACATTGCTATGCCATTTGATTAGTTTAGACATGCTTTATGTGAATGCCACCTGTTCAGTGTCTAATTACCATATATGTGAATTATGCATTGCCAACTTGTTGCAAGACATTATATATGTGAATTATACAATGCTATCTTGTTGCAAAGGTGTTATATATGTGAATTATGCAATGCCATGCTGTTTAGACAATCATCATGTATGTGAATTATATCATGTTATCTTTTTTTGTATTACGTGTTCCATTTGTCGACAACGTTTGTATATTCAACTACTCTTCCTGTGCATCAGCCATTTGAAGCGGTGATGGAAGTATCTGGAGTGAAAACAAGGTATTCAGAGCAGACAATGCTACCTGCTGAAGCAGACATCTTGCTGGCTACAGAGAGCTCCTCAGAGGAGGATTTAGAGACTCATGACCAGTCATATTTCCCCCCTGAGGTCTATGCTCAAACTTGGCAGGGTTATATTACCCATGTCATGCATGTTGTCTTGCATTGCTTAGTTTTTACATCATGTATAGATTGCCATCTGCTTACTTGCTTACTATATAAATCATATATTTGAATATATCATGCCATCGTGTTTACATAGTACATACATATCATCTATGTGAATTATGGCATGGCAACCCATTTAATAAAGACATCATACAGTTATATCATCTCATCCTGTTTAGTGTTTACAATCATCATATTTAGAATTATGGCATTCTATCCATGAATGTATGTGAATTATGGCATGCCAACCTATTTAATAAACACATTATATAGTTATGTCATGTCATCCTGTTTACATAGTCTCATATTTTGAACTATGTCTTTCCATCTTTTTTAGTTAGCCATCATAATGTGAAATTGTGTCATGCTATTCTGTTTAGTTAGCCATCATATATGTGAAATTGTGTCATGCTATCTTGTTTGGTTAGACAACATAAATATGAATTATTTCATGCCCTCTTTTATTCCCCACTATCCATTGCACCTGTCTATCATACAACGTCTATACTTTCAATTACTTTTCTTGTTTATCAGCCATTTGAATTGGAGAGCGTGATGGCAGTATCTAAGGAGTAACAACATGGTCTTCAGAAAAGATAGTGCTACCAATTGATGCAGATAGAACCACGGTTGTACTTGCCCAAGGACCAGATCCACCACACATAACCCAGACTCTCGCAGATTGTACCCCTACCCAGTTGGACAGAGAACCAGCTACACCCCTTTTAACCCCAACCCCGGTAGATAGTAACCCAGTTCCAGTTGACACAGCACCGTCTCCACCATAGAGCACCCAAACACGAGCGGTTAGTAAGGGAACTGTAGTGCCCAAAGCACGAGGACCACCACTCCGAATCCCAACTCAACGCTTAAAGGAGAAGAATATTTGTTCTCAGGTCAAGTTCTGTAGCTATGGTTCATACTCCTTTGCTCTTGCATTACTATATTTACTCATACCAACTATTTTCAAATTTGAAGGATGGAATTGAAACTCCAATGGCGCAACAGGTATGTTTTAAACCTGTTTCTTTAACTGGTTTGCTGTTGTAACCAGCTCTATGTTGATTTCAGTTTCAATTGAATAAACAGTTATGTTCTCATGTCATGCACATTACAAGTGTTGTCATTGCTCTATAGTTACCCACACTTATATTCTGTCTATTCTGCTTTGTCTTGAACAAATATTATTTGAACTGTGTCTCTATCTTGATTTGGCAACAAAAACTAGAATGATATAGACCATAAAGTGACCATGGCACATAGATATATGTTTTTTTCATGTTGTTATCCTGTCCACTTTACTACTGAACTCATTTACCAAAATGATTTTCATATACATCATGGTAAACATGTGATGTGTCTTCTTGTTTCTCTTTTAGAATGCGGACAAAATATTGGATAACAGTACCGCGTTATCCAATGGTAAAGGAAGTAATGCAGATAAGGTTCAAGATAGTGAGACATCCCTGTTGGTCTCCAAGAAAGCTGATAAAAACTATCTTGACGACAATGAGGGAACCCAAAAGTCCTGTCTTGATGTAGTGTTCGAGTTACTGGCCACTACTGCTGGCACAAGCTCTTCGAACTCGCTGCCTGAATCAGTTCGTATTCTTGAGTCTCAACTTCAAGTTCAAAGACATCGATCAGATGTGCTGCGACAGGAAGCTGAAGGACTGAGGAAGTCCCTGCAGAATTTAGATGCATATTTTCTGGTGCAACAGCAAGCGCTGGAGGATTTAAGCGCCAAACAAGAGAAAGTTAATAAGCTTGCTAAGCATCTTTCCAGCATTATGGGTACCCAGGATATTGTTTCTTGAGATCTTCTGAAGTGGTTTCAGTTCTGGATTTGTTTTGCTGCGGTGTTTATTTGCGCTGTGTAACATCCCAAATTTTCAATTTGTGTCGGTGTACTAGAGTAGGGGTACCCTAGTATCCCGAACTTGTGCACGGGCAGCTACAGCGCCCCGCGGCAAGGCTTGCCGGGTGACCGCCAAGGTCCTCCGTGGTCCCTTTGGAGCCATTCAAGAACAAAGTATTTAAGCCAAGGAGACAAGGCCCCGGCAAGAGGAGTTTGCCGGGAAGGCCAACCAATGGTGTCGCAAGGAACTTGCCGCGACGCGCCGCGCGTCCCGGCAAGGCCCGGTGAGCGACAAGCTTCTGGGCGCGGCAAGACAACGACCGCGGCAAGGCGCTTGCCGCGGCAAGTGGCCACTATGTACCTACGCTCCAGCACATCCACCAACGTGTCGCCCTGGGGGCCTTTCCAGGCGCGCGTGGCGAGAGGCTGTGCAGCCAGCGGTGCGCGGTGGCAAGCGACGCTGACAAGACTGCCATCGTGGCGAGCGGTGGCATCCCTGACGGTCCTTTTTTGCACTGTTTGGGCGACGCAGACGGGCATTTAATGCCTTTGTCCCCTGCCGTCAGGGTTAGGTAGGATACACTGTACAGGTAGCTGTACCAACCACCCCTCTTTTTCCATTTTTACCCTTGTCTACTTTTCCACCTGTCGGTGACCCCTTGAGCATATAAAAGGAGGCCCATGCGCAACGTAGAAAGGGGGGTTCGAAACCAGAAAACACTCATGCTCGGTCTCGTGTGTACTGTAGCATTCAGCGCACCCGAGTAAGAACTCAATACAATCAGACAAGCAGCAGTAGGAGTATTATCTCTCCGGAGAGCTCCGGAGCTGGGTAAACCGCTCGTGTGCTTTGCCTCGATTTGCTCTTTGTGCGATCTCCGCCCCCCGCCGAACCGAAAGGGACTCGGTCCGCCGGTCCCATAGGTGTTCGTGGATCAGTTTCCCCGACATGTTTGGCACGCCAGGTAGGGGGCGTCGAGGTTGTGTGAACCTGATCCGGCGTGCACACGAGCTAGATCTTCATCTTCTTCATCGACATGCCACCGAAGAAGAAGAAGACTTCAGCGGCAGCCGTTCCGTCCACGTCAATCCCACCACCACCGGAGCAAATGAGTGGTGGGGAAGACACCGGCGGAAGAACGGACATCGACGAGGGAGCTCACGACGCTGCCAGGTCCAAGGACAAGGCTGCGCAGACCTCGGCGTCCGTACATGTTCCGCGCCCATCTCAGGAGGCGCAGGACCGACATCGTCATGGTACTCGTAGTACCATACGTTTGTTGAGCCAAGATCAAGCTGGTGGATCTCGGGGTGCTCAAGACCAGCATGCACGCCAACATGCTGGCACGAGCGAGGCACGGTCGCCTGGACGGGATACTGCTCCTTCTAACATAGTTAGAAGTCCGAGCATATCCCGCTCCTCGCACCGTTCACCACTGCCACCCACCACTCCAGCAGAAGCTTTGGCGCGAGCTCAACTGCTCCTGGATTACCCTCCAACGGAAGACAAGATCGAAGGATGGAGGGCCACCATTCAGAGTCTGATCGGCTTCGCCAACGGTGACACTCCGCGGCAGCCGAGTGCATCGCTTCCGCGGTAGGACCGCCAGGCACGAGCCGGTGGAGAGGAAACCGGTGGAGGTGCAACCACCATGCACTCTCCACCCCGAAGGCCAAGATCGCCGACTCGTCGGATCCACCTCGACAGCGACTCCACTGCATCATCGGATCCACGAGCTCGTCGCGATCAGCGCCAAGTTCTTCACGAACGACAGCAAGAAGACGCTCGTACTCGCATCGAGCGCCGAAGAGAAGCGCGACGTCAATCAGACCAACGCGTTGGGCCCTCTGTCGACATGCATGCGCTAGGGGAACCAGGCGACTTGTCGTACGCGGTAGGTTGCCCTGCGTTCACTCGTGAGCTGCGGCAAGTCCAGTGGCCCAGCTCGAAGAATTTCAGGCCAGATGTACCAGAGAAGTATGACGGCAAGTCGCATCCGTTGGAGTTCCTCAGCATCTACACCATCGCGGTGCAAGCTGCCGGGGGACGGGACGACAAGATCCTTGCCAACTACTTCCCGCTGGTGCTCAAGCCCAATGTCAGATCCTGGGTCATGCACTTGCCGGACAACTCCATATCCTCCTGGGAGGACCTGTGCCATTAGTTTGTCGGCGCCTTTACGGGCGGCCACAAGCCTCATGGCCAAGAGAGTGACCTTCATCTTCTCGCCCAGAAGGAAGGAGAGCCCCTGCACAAGTACATTCAGAGATTCAGCCGCGTACAGCACAACATCCCAGATGTCCACCCTGCCGCGGTGATCAGCGCGTTCCATCAGAACGTGAGGAACCGCAGGATGCGGGAGGAGATGGCGATGTGCAAGATCAGAGACGTCAGTGAGCTATACGCCCTGGCCGACAAGTGTGCACGTGCTGAGGAAGGGAGGAAACTCCCCGGAGAGAATACAGGAGCAGGAGGATCTGATAGTGAGGAGACTGCCCCGGCAAAGAGAAACCGGCGGCGGAACAACAGAAAGAAGAAAGGCAAAGAGGTGCTAGTTGTTGAGCAGTCCGGCAACGGAGGTGGCGCCAAGAAAGCGAAAACTGGTAGCTCCGGCAAGGAGATTGCCGCAGGCAACAACTACCAGGCTGTGGCGGTCGCCGACAAGCAGGACGACACCAACAAGCAGTACTGCAGGATCCACCGCACCAAGGGCCATGACCTCCAGAGCTGCAAGAAGGTCGAGCAGCTTGTTGAGCAGCAAAAGGCTGAATACGAGCGGCGCGACAAGGAGAAAGCTCAGGAAGGTGCTAGAGGAGCCGGCAAGAAACGTCCCGGCCGAGGAGGACGCCGCGGCAAGGCCAAGCAGTGGCAAGGAGACAGACCTCCCCGCGGCCGCGACAAGGATGAAGATGACGACGACGATGAAGATATGGATGATGATGAGACCGATGAGCAGGAGTTCCAGAAAGCCACAGAGGTCCTGTGCATTGACGCGGTGCTTCTCTGCATACTTCACAATGCCAGCTCAAACAGTGGGTGCGGGAAGTCAATGCAGCGGAACCACCCGTCGAATCACGGAAGCCTCTGAAATGGTCCAGCACGCCTATCATCTTTGATATTGAGGACCACCCTGATCGCATAACTGCGGTCGGGTGCTTTCCAATGTTGGTTTCACCAACTGTCCGCAACCTCAAGGTCACTAAGCTGCTAGTTGACAGCGGGGCCGGCTTGAACCTGATCTCCTCCGCGGTACTCCAGAAACTCCAGATCCCTGATGGCGAGCTCGAAGAGACCGGCACGTTCCAAGGAATCAATCCTGGAAGGAGCAAGCCGAAGGGAAAGATCACGTTGCCGGTGACATTTGGTAGCGAGTTGAACTTCAGGATTGAGAGGGTCACTTTTGACGTTGCTGATTTTCCATTACCTTACAATGGGATACTCGACCGTCCAGCGCTCGCCAAATTCATGGCAGCCTCTCACTATGCATACAACGTACTGAAGATGCCAGGCCCGATAAGTGTCATCTCTGTCCCTGGCGACAAGAAGGATGCTCTTATTTGCGGCAACAAGATCTACCGGGAAGCAGCAGCAGCAACAGATCGCAAGTCACTTGCCGTTGAAGCTCCCGGGGCGAAGAAGAAGACCAAGTCCGGCAAGAGCTCTGATGCCCACTCCGGCAAGCGCACCTCTTCGGAGTGCTTTGCTACCGTCGAGGACGCACCATCGAGCTCCACCGACAAGTGTAAGAAGACAATGGCATCTCCACCAGAGACCAAGAAGGTGTCCGCCAAGGAGGACGGCACTGGTGGTACCTTCACCATCAGTGCCACTCTTGACCCTAAATAGGAAGGCGCGCTCGTTGCTTTCCTGTGGGCGAACGTCGACGTGTTTGCGTGGCAACCGTCTGACATCCCCGGTGTTCCAAGGAAAGTAATTGAGCACCATCTTGCCGTCTGTCCTCATGCGCGGCCCGTCAAGCAGAAAGTCAGGAAACAGGCAGTGGAGCGCCAAGAATTCATTGCAGAAGAAATCATGAAATCGGAAGCAGCAGGCCTTGTCAGAGGAGTGCTCCATCCTACATGGTTGGCCAATCCTGTAGTCGTGCGTAAGGAAAACAGGAAATGGAGGCTTTGTATCGACTTTACCGATGTCAATAAAGCTTGTCCCAAAGACCCATTTCCCTTGCCGCGCATCGACCAGATTGTTGACTCCACGGCCGGATGTGACTTGCTTTCATTTCTTGATGCATACTCAGGGTACCATCAGATCTTCATGGCAGAAGAGGATGAGGAAAAAACTGCATTCATCACCCCATGTGGCACATACTGTTTCGTATGGATGCCCTTCGGTTTAAAGAATGCTGGTTCAACATTTGCAAGAGTAGTCCATCACGCTTTTGAGCCACAGATGCACAGAAATTTGGAAGCCTACATGGATGACATAGTGGTCAAGAGCAAGGACAGGGCGACCCTGATTCAAGATTTAGATGAAACCTTTGCAAAACTGCGCAAGATCAACCTCAAGCTTAACCCCGAGAAGTGTGTGTTTGGAGTCCCTTCCGGCAAGCTTCTCGGGTTCTTCGTGTCTCTGCGGGGAATTGAAGCCAATCCCGACAAGATCAAGGCCATTGAGCAGATTGAAGCACCAAAGCGCGTCAAGGATGTACGAAGACTTGCCGGCTGCGTAGCTGCTCTCAGCAGGTTTATCTCAAGGTCTGTTGAGCGCACCCTGCCGTTTTTCAAAATATTGAAAAAGGCAGGTCCAATGAAATGGACTCCGGAGGCGGAGGCTGCGTTGCAAAACTTGAAGAGATACCTGTCCTCCACTCCAACACTTGTCGCACCTAAGCCACAAGAGAAGTTGCTGCTATATATAGCGGCAACCAATCAAGTGGTTAGTGCTGCGTTAGTAGCGGAGAGGGAGGCGGATGATGAGCCAGCAACCACGGCAGATGCATCCAGTGACAAGCAAGGGACTTCACTGGCAAGCTCTGGTCCCGACAAAGATGGATCTGCGCAGGAGCGTTACAAGATGCAGAAAAGAATGGTGCAGCGCCCAGTTTACTTTGTCAGTTCCCTTCTGCAGGGGGCTAGGTCAAGGTACTCTGGTGTGCAGAAATTGCTTTTCGGCCTTCTCATGGCCTCGAGAAAGCTGCGCCATTACTTCCAAGCACATGAGATCACAGTCGTCACTCGTTTTCCGCTGAAGAGGATACTGCAAAATCCAGAAGCAACAGGCAGGATTGTCGAGTGGGCACTAGAACTGTCAAGCTTTGGCCTCAGGTTTGAGAGCACTTCAACTATCCAAAGCAGAGCATTGGCAGAGTTCATAGCAGAATGGACGCCAACACAAGATGAAGAAATTCCAGAGACGAGCATCCCCGTCAAGGAAACAAGCAAAGAGTGGATGATGTACTTTGATGGTGCCTTCTCGCTGCAAGGAGCCGGTGCGGGCTTGCTACTTGTTGCACCCACCGGAGAGCACCTCAAGTACGTAGTCTAGATGCACTTTCCCAAGGAGCAAGCAACAAACAATACTACAGAGTATGAAGGTTTGCTTGACGGTCTCAGGATTGCAGCAGACCTTGGGATCAAGAAGCTCATTGTCAGGGGTGACTCACAGCTTGTCGTCCACCAAGTGAACAAGAATTATCAGAGTCCGTTGATGGAAGCTTACGTTGATGAAGTGAGAAAGCTAGAAGAGCACTTTGACGGCCTGCAGATGGAACATGTTCCAAGAGCTCAGAACGACATTGCCGATGGCCTGTCAAAGTGCGCCGCACTTAAGTTACCTGTGGAACCAGGGATCTTTGTGCTCAAGCTGACCCAACCGTCCATAACACCATCAACTGGACAGAGCAAGAAGAGAAAGTTGATTTCTGGTGACTATTTTCCGGCAGAGCTCCCCGAAGCCGCCGCCAAGAAGGTCATCAAAATCAACACCAAGGATGCTGAGGGGCAGTCTGCTCCGGCAGGCCCTACGGTCTGTTCCGTTGAAGCAGACGCTCCCGACAAGTTTTGCTCCGGCAAGCTTGCCGGGGAACATCAAGCTCCGGCTGAGCCGCAGGTTCTTGCCGTAGAAGCGGATGTTCCCGCAGCAGCAGATGTGCCTTTAGTCCTTCTTGTCGAGCCGCAAGCTCCAGCATGGGCACAGCAGATTGTCTGTTTCCTTCAAACAGGAGAACTTCCTGAAAAGCAAGAAGAAGCGGAAAGAGTAGCCCGGCAGTCGAGTATGTACCAGTTTGTCGACAACACACTGTACAGAAGAAGAGTCAACGGTGTGAAATTGAAGTGTATTCATCGGGAAGACGGACAAGAGCTGTTGGCAGAGATACATGGAGGCATATGTGGCCACCACATTGGCGCAAGAGCACTTGCCGGCAAAGCGTTCCGGCAAGGTTTCTTTTGGCCGACAGCCCTCCAGGATGCAACTGCACAAGTAACCAAGTGTGAAGCGTGCCAGTTCCATTCCAAGCAGATACACCAGCCAGCTCAAGCTCTCCAGACGATCCCTTTATCCTGGCCATTTTCGGTCTGGGGGCTCGACATCCTCGGCCCCTTTCCCCGAGCTGTCGGGGGCTTTGAGTACTTGTACGTTGCAATCGACAAGTTCACAAAGTGGCCGGAAGTGGAAGCAGTGAGGAAGGTGACAACATAGTCAGCAGTCAAGTTCTTCAGGTCGATTGTTTGCCGTTTCGGGATCCCTAACAGGATCATCACCGACAACGACACACAATTCACGAGCCGCACCTTGATGCAGTACGTCCAAGATCTTGGCGCCAAGGTCTGCTTCGCTTCTGCTGATCACCCGAGAAGCAACGGTCAAGCGGAGAGGGCAAATGCTGAAGTGCTGCGCGGGCTCAAGACCAGGACTTTCGACAGGCTGCGCAAGTGCGGAAGGAACTGGATCAAGGAGCTGCCGATGGTTCTTTGGTCGATCAGGACGACACCAAATCGAGCCACTGGCCAGACACCTTTCGCTCTAGTCTATGGAGCAGAGGCAATTCTCCCCACGGAACTCGTATACGGGTCACCTCGAGTGCTTGCTTATGATGAGCTTGAGCAAGAGCAGTTGCGGCAAGATGACGCGCTGCTCGTTGAGGAGGACCGTCTTCAGGCTGCTGTACGAGCTGCTCGATACCAGCAAACTTTGCCCCGCTACCATAGCCGCAAAGTTAATGCCAGAAGTCTCGAGGAGGGCGACCTTGTTCTTCGGCGCGTACAATCCGCCAAGAATTCCAACAAGTTGACGCCAAAGTGGGAAGGCCCTTACCGGGTGAAACGAGTCACTAGGCCTGGCGCTGTCCGCCTTGAGACCGAAGATGGCACTCCGGTGAGCAACTCCTGGAACATTGAGCATCTTCATAAGTTTTACCCGTAGGGCGTGGTTGCCGGAACCTGTTCCGGCAACCACCTTTTGTACAAGTCTTTCCGATGTTGCATGTAATCCTTTGTACAAAGCCGGGCGCAGAGCCCGTGCATAAGTAAAGCTCATGTGCTTCGCACATCTTGTCAATTTCATGCTTTTTTACTTTGCATGCGTTATCTGACACTTTGTGCAGCACCTACCCCCGGTAAGCAATAACGAGCCGTAAGGCTCCATATCTTTATTTTCTCTTCTTTCTCTTTCTCAAAGGAAAGGAAGGTTCCCTTGCACACAAGTTTGCCGGGGGGAAAGGAGAAGATAATGGTGTGGACCATGGTGTGGACCAGGCATCATTCAAGGAAGTTTCGCCTTACTGGAAAGCAAACGACAGAAAAGCTAAGTTGCCAAAGTTTGAGAAATCAGTTTTAAATTTTTAAGTTATCTTCCTCGAACGACCGTACTTTGTATGGAAAACCTGTGCGCGGAGGAACCAACTCGTAGCTAGTTGCGCCCTTACTTTGTTTCGAGTCCGCTCAACAACTTAAGTGAGTTGCAACTAGTTGCAACAAGGTTTCTTTTCGGAAGTGGCACCGCCAGCAGGCTGCTGATGTCCCGCACTCAGCGCTCGCGGCTCAGGTGCCTGCGCCGACAAGTTCCCTAAAAGCGTAGGGCAAAGACATACAAAGGAAGGAATCAAGTAAAGGAAATAACACAGCAATCTCTACCCAAAATAGAGTTATATTACAAGATAGTTTGTCGCGGCTCTAATAGATTGTTCTCATGATATGACCAGCAGCAACAAAGAGAAAGAGAAAACGGGCGGCCTAATCTACGTGATAGCCCTCAACCCTCTTGATCCCGCTCACCTTATCCACAATGGGTGCGACAAGGGTCTTGAGCGCTTCCAGATCAGCATCCGGCGGCAAGGACTTGAGGACGTTGGTGAAGTTGAGGCCTGGGTTGCGGAAGGCCACCTTCATTAGCACCTTCTGGAGAGCTCCTGCGCAGATCTTGCGCGACTCGTCGGCCAGCTGCTTTGGGATCTTCTCCCAGAGTCGCTGGAGGGCCGTCGGCACGCCTTTGAAGAACAAGCTGAGCTTGGCGCTGGGTTGTAGGTGCTCGTCGGAGGGGTACCCGAGCTCCTCCATCCCCAACTGCGCCAACTCCCCGTCGATGGTTGCGGACCCTCGGTCCAGTGCTCCACGGTCTCCCTAAAAGCGTCGTGGGTGGCAGCGGCACTCGCCAGCAGCGCCTCGTCGGCCTTGATCTTCTCCGACAAGGACACATCCCGCTCCCTGGCGCCGTCCAGCATCTGAGTCAAAGTAGCCAACTTCAACTCGAGATCTGCATTGGAATCCTTGGCGGCGCTAAGCTCCTTGCTCCTCTCAGCGAGAAGACCCTGCAGCTCACCATGAGCGGCAGTGTCCTTCTCGCGCTCACGCTTGAGCACGGCAAGCTCCTCGCCGCTCGCTTTGAGATCGGCCTCCAGCTGCGCCACCTTCATCTCCAGCTCCTTCTTGACGGCCTCAGCAGCTGCGGCAGCATCTTTCGCTTCCTTGAGAGCCCCGCCAATTGCTTGCTCGCGCGCGGCAAGCTCCTCCTCGTGGCTTTCAAGATTGACCTTGCGTTGCGCCAACTCTCCCTCCTGCGCAAATAGATTTTCGGCGACAAGCCGTTGTTGCTCTTCAACTTCAGCCTTCGCGAGGAGGAAAGCTTTTCGCTCCTCGGCGACTTGCTCCCGCTCCTCTGCCAGAGACCGGAGAGTTTCCTGCCTGAGACTCTGGAGCTCCTCCGCGCGCTTCTCGATGTCCACTCCCGCCCTCGCGACAAGTGCTTCTTGAGATTCCAGCTTGGCTTGTCGGGCGCGGTAGAGCGACAGCAGCTTCCGCAGCAGCCGCTCCTCCTCAGGCTCGTCGCTGCTACTGCTTGGCGCGTCGACCAGCGCCAGCCCAGCGGAGGCGAGCACCTCTTCGTCAAAAGTTTCTCCTTCGACCGGCGCCCTGGAGCTCGAAGCCCAGGGGAGCTTGACGAAGACGCCATCGCCGGCCTTCAAATAGGCACTGGGCTAGGGCTCTTTAGAGCCTGGTGCTGCAGCAGCGGCAGAAGGATCGGCGGTCGGTGCAGCGCCTGGCGCTCCTGTGGCCTCGGGGCCGTCAGTGCGATCGCCAGATTCCTCGCCGGCTTCTGCGGCGGCAGCCTTGGCGGCCTCTGCGCCGGCGGGATCATCAGCACCAGCCTCTTCTTCAGTGGCGGCGGCGTCGTCGTTGTTGCCGCGCGCGTTCTCCTCGCCGGCGGCCTCGGTTTCCATCGGCTCCGTGGCAGGTGGATCTTATGACCGAAAAGGGGAGAAAGGTCAAGCGAATATTCAAAAAGAAAATCAGAAGAAGAAGAATCCAAGGGAAGTTTTCAAGCAATAGGATTACCTGTATCTGCAGTCGTGGTCTCAACCACCGGAGGATCGCTGGTGCTGTCCCTTGCCGGAGAGTTGTCCCTTGCCGGAGAATTCTCCCTTGCCGGAGAACGCTCCCTTATCGGGGAATCCTCCCTCGGCGGTGTAGTCGAAGCAGATGACACTTCGGGAGCGGCTTCCATGCTCTCCTGGTGAGGCTGCTCTGCTCCTGCACAAACCAACACTCAGATATCAGCAAAGGAAGAGCACCCATGCACGCCTGAAAGCAGGAAGTAAACTATATACTTACGTGGAGGGCTGCGCTGGGGGCTGCTTTGAGGAATGGTTGCCGGGTCCGACAAGGTGGTCTCGGACATGTCCTCTACCGTCGCGGTGGGTTCGTCCTCGATGACAATCACCGGGACCTTGGCTCTCTTCGCCGCTCTCTGGGTCAGAGTCCTGAAAAGGAATGAGTACAGAGTAAAGCAAATCAGATACAAGACAAAGACAGCAAGAATTGAAGAACTACAAGTACAGCAAGGAATCTTACTCTTCTTCTTCCTCATCGGAGCTGAGCGTGGAGAGATCAAAGTCCGGCTCGCCTCCGGTGTGACGAGGCGGAGGAGTAGGCTCCCTTGTCCGCTTGGCAGGAGCAGTAGCGGTGGACCGGGAAGACCCTCCTCCGGTTGCCGCAGCGGCGTGAGGCGCTCCCGCGGCAACAGTGCTTGCCGCGTGGCCCGACGGCTGTTGACCCGTCTGCCGCCCCGCTACGTCCCCGGCCTTGCGGAGACGCCTTCTTGGCGGAGCTGGGGGCTCCGTTTGCGGCAAGCTGCCTGAAGGTTCGGGCCCGACAAGATCTCCCTCGTCGGGCTCGCTCGACTCATCCTCGGGCCTGGCAAGCCCTTCCTCGCCAGCAAACTCCTCGCGCTCGGCAAGGCTTGCCGCCTCCGCTGCCTCTGCCTCCTCCACGGTGAATCCAAACTCACCCGCGGTAGCGGCTGCCGCCGCCTCTTCCAGCCTAGTGGCAATGCGCTGCATCTCCGCGTCGGTGGTGTCGCGGGTGAGGCTCTTCTGCTCGTCGGAACGAACCGGCACTTCAACCAAGCCGTCGAAGAACTCTTGCACGACGGCGTCGGCCAGCTCTTGCCATGTTGGGACAATCCCATGCGAGTCGCACAGCGGCATCATTGCACGGATGCGGTCAAGCGAGGAGTGGTTGCACAACGGAACGACGCCCCTCGGCAACATAAATGGATGTTGAGGATCGCGCTTGAACAATTCTAGGAGCATCGCGTCCAGCTCCAGGACAGTGAAGTTGAAGTTGAGGCCCGGGCGCAGCCTCATGATATCCGCCGAGTTCTGGAACTCCCAGGCGGGTCTCCCCGTCTCCTGTAGGGGGTCGATGCGGCGGCGAAGGAAATCTGCGCCAACGGCGCCTACGGTGAGCCCGACAAGCCTGAGGCGAAGGATCCGGGTGACGGCAATCTTCAGCCTATCATCTTCCGGGGCAACATTGCTCCAATCATTGCCGCGCGCTATTGGGGCTTGTCGCAGGGCGGTAAATGGCTGCGGGTTCTCCTCGATGATCCAGCACTACTCTGCTCTCCATTCCTCCCACTTGCTACGGAGCTCTCCCTCCAGATAGGCTTCCTTCTTGCCGACTCTCGAGATCCAAGCAATTCCGCCGGCAAGGGGCTCCCCTCTCTCGACTCAGGGCATAAAGAAGTGGTGAAAAGGGCTACGTTTGGATGGACTCCGACAAAGTTTTCGCATAGATGTGCGAAAACTGCCATGGTCAGAACGGCATTGGGGGTGAAGTCAAGGAGGCGGAACCCGTAGGTGTTCATGATGTCACAGAAAAATTCAGAGAAGGGCGGGCAGAGCCCGCAGTAGAAGAACAGCGCGAAGAAGGGATACCCGTTCGGAGCCAGTCTCGAAGCGGTGGCCGGGAGTACCTTCGTGCGCGGATGCGCTCGCGTCTCCGTCGACCAGAAGAGATAGTAGTACTCCCTCAGCTCCTTTGCGTCAAGCTGAGGAGGGAAGATGGCCCGCTCCTTTCGCAGCGCCGCGAGCCGCTGCGCCTCGGCCGACTTCACGCCCTTCCCCTTGTCAGCTTTCGGAGCCATGGCGGAGGTGGTGGGGGTGATCGACGGCGTTGGTGGTGCTGGTGGCAATGGGCGGCAGAGCGCTACTCTCTTTCGGCTTCGGGAAGAAGGGGGGAGCGGCGGAGATTTGTGAAATTGGAGTAGCAACCGGCGAGATGGGCGAACTGCCCCTGTTTCCCCTGCTTATAAAGGGGGAGGGGGCGGACGTTTCGTCCTTCCGAATAAAGAAACCACCCACGATCTCCCCCACGATGCCACATTTGACGCGGGCCGTTGGGGGAGGGCGCGGTGGATACGGAGTAAGATACGGCGTGACCAAGGCCGCGCGTGCCCGTGCCCTGTTTTGGGCCTGGCCCAACAGCGCTCGGCACCGTGTGTGGCCCAGGCCCGGGGGCTCCTGTCGGTGTACTAGAGTAGGGGTACCCTAGTATCCCGAACTTGTGCACGGGCAGCTGCAGCGCCCCGTGGGAAGGCTTGCCAGGTGACCGCCAAGGTCCTCCGTGGTCCCTTTAGAGCCATTCAAGAACAAAGTATTTAAGCCAAGGAGACAAGGCCCCGGTAAGAGGAGTTTGCCGGGAAGGCCAACCAATGGTGTCGCAAGGAACTTGCCGCGACGTGCTGCGCGTCCCGGCAAGGCCCGGTGAGCGACAAGCTTCTGGGCGCGGCAAGACAACGACCGCGGCAAGGCGCTTGCCGCGACAAGCGGCCACTATGTACCTACGCTCCAGCACATCCACCAACGTGTCGCCCTGGGGGCCTTTCCAGGCGCGCGTGGCGAGTGGCTGTGCAGCCAGCGGTGCGCGGTGGCAAGCGACACTGACAAGACTGCCATCGTGGCGAGCGGTGGCGTCCCTGACGGTCCTTTTTTGCACTGTTTGGGCGACGCAGACGGGCATTTAATGCCTTTGTCTCCTGCCGTCAGGGTTAGGTAGGATACACTGTACAGGTAGCTGTACCAACCACCCCTCTTTTTCCATTTTTACCCTTGTCTACTTTGCCACCTGTCGGTGACCCCTTGAGCATATAAAAGGAGGCCCATGCGCAACGTAGAAAGGGGGGTTCGAAACCAGAAAACACTCATGCTCGGTCTCGTGTGTACTGTAGCATTCAGCGCACCCGAGTAAGAACTCAATACAATGAGACAAGCAGCAGTAGGAGTATTATCTCTCCGGAGAGCTCCGAAGCTGGGTAAACCGCTTGTGTG
>NC_041383.1:57250842-57251522 GCF_002162155.2 Triticum dicoccoides
TCGGTCCGCCAGTCCCATAGGTGTTCGTGGATCAGTTTCCCCGACAATTTGGAATGTTATACATTAGATCATCCATGCATATCATATTTTATTTGCTTTTGCTCCTTGAAATTCTACGCAACTCAAGGACCCACGGAGAGAGTTGGGGATTTCGTTATGTTCATATTTGAGTTTTCTCAAATTTTGGGAATAGGATCATTTGATTTTATTTATTTTATCATCAGTTATTTCTATTACAAAAATATGAGAGAGGGAATAAAATAACTTTCCCAAAATAAAGAAATATTGAGGATTTAATAATAAAATCAAATAGGATTTTATTTCAGAGTTTTTTCGTTATTTTATTTGAATTTAGGAAAAATATGTGTTTTCCAAAATTGCATTTAGGCCCCAAATAAATGTTCATCTTGTCCGTCTTGATTTTAGAAGCCGGGGGAAATTTATTTCGGGATTTTTGGAGTCCGTTTAGTATTTCTTTCGTTTGATTTTCTGCGTGAAATTATTTAAAAAAACGAACCGACCTACGGGTCGTACCCGAGCGGGACTCCGCCCGGGGGCAGCCTATATAAAGCGTCGCCCCGAGCCGCCAGCCCGCCCCGCCAGCCCACCGAGCCGCCAGCCCACCGCCGCCCAAACCCTAGCCGCGTCGCCGCCTCGAGCCCCGCGCCGCCTTGAGCCCC
>NC_041383.1:57251550-57261794 GCF_002162155.2 Triticum dicoccoides
CCCGCCGCCGCTCCCGGAGCCGCCGACCTCGCCGGAGCCGCCGCCCGTCGCCTCACCGACCCGCCGCCCAAGGTGCCTCGATTTCCGCGCCGCCAGTTTTCTCGAAAAACCGTTCGGTTTTTCGCCGGTTTTTTTTTAGTTTCCTTTTTTTATTAGATCGGTTTATTTTTTTCGGTTCGGTTAAATAGCGAGCGTTCGCTCGTTCGTTCGTTTTAACGAACGTGTTCGTCGTTTAGATCCAGTTAATGAACGTTTGTTCGTTAAGTTGTTGGTCGTTTTTCTTTTTCTCGGATTTAATCCGCGATTTTCTGATCGCGATTTCTGATCCGATTTTCGTTCTGGTATAACTTTTCGCTCGTTTATCGGAATCAGGTGATTCAAGCGCCTGGAGTTTCGTCTCGAAACCCTCTTTCCGAATAAGCAACTTGAACAAGTTTTTGCTACTGTAAAATTGAATTAGATCCAGGTTAGTAAAACGAAGTTGTTTTCTTCGCCATTTGATTTTCGTATCTGCGTTCGATTTGTTTCTTTTTGCAAACGGGAGTTCTTAAGTTGAACTTTCTGGTTAGATCTCTTACTTGAGTTTTATCTGTGCATTAGATGAGTACTTATTGTATGCTTGTTTTTTTGTCTGTGATAGAATACCTGGAGTGCGCCGCCTGTTATTTTGAGTCTCTAGGTTTCGCGGATCATCAGCAAGGCAAGTAACACTTTGGTCATTCTTTTCTCATACCCAGTTTTTATGCATTAGATCAATCCTCAAACATTGCATGATTAGGATCTAATTAATTTGTGGGTTTTGGGAAGTAGTTGAGGTAGTACCTATTACCTGTTTTCTTTTCAAACCTTTGGGAGTTACTTATACGTTCGCTTATTATGCCATGCTATGCTAGTAGACGTGGATTGGGTGAGTGTATCCATGACAGATGTGAGATTGTTGATTAATGGTTTATTTAAGGTGGCAACTTAAACACACATCTGGGTGGATTGAGTTACCTGGTTTCCATCAGGACTTGCGTGTATTTCTTCGGACCGCCACCCAGGCTCAAAGGGATCATAAGATTTTTCATGCTAGAAACTTCCGTATGCAGACACATGCTTCTATGGGCTCTAGCATAGTTGACTAAGTCGTGCGAACTCTTACAGTGGTAGACTAGCTGATGTAGGGGTTGTAGGTTGGTACGGTCTACCCGTTACGTAAGGTGCAAGCGCTTCTGAAAGACTATGTCTTGGTCATCCGTTTCTCTAACACCATGAAGTGCGAGAAATCAAACGGAGGAGATCGAGTCATGTGGGGAAAAGTGCGCAAACCTCTGCAGAGTGTAACAAACTAATCATGGTTAGTCGTGTCCCCAGTTATGGACATCTTGAGTATCTAGTACTTGGATATCATGTGAATCTCATCATGTTACTTGTAATCAATATTGATGGGCTGTTAATGAGTACTTTTAATTGGGATTGAGAATGCTGTCAACCATTCTCAATGTTTAACAACCACCATGATAGTTAAATAAATTTATTCCTTTGCAGTAGGGAAAAATTGGCTTTACGCAAAACTGTAACCATAGAGCTTTCCACCAGCCAAATATGCATGTAGTATAGCTTATTCCATCATATTTCTCTATGTGTTACATTGCCAGCACATTCCATGTGCTGACCCGTTTTCGGGCTACAACATTTCATGTTGCAGACTTTTCAGACGACGAGTAAGGTGCCTTTAGGTCGTGGTTCTATACTCAGTGATGCCGTTGGAGTTGATGGACTCACTTATCTTCCAAGCCTTCCGCTGTTATCGTTATTAGATGGCCTTAAGCCATATTTATTTTAAAGTGTTCTCTCTTGAGACATTCGATGTAGTAAGTGTGTGATTGCTACTCTGTTATAAATCCTTCAAGTATTGTGTGGTGTCAGCATTACTGATCCAGGGATGACACCTGAGCACAGAGATCAGACTGTTTGAGGTCTGGTCGCTACACGCTGGTCGCCAACTTTGACAACCAGTGTATATGATATGCTGCTTTTTTCCCTATATTTGCACTGGTGGCGAACTTTGATGCCCAGTGGATGTAATATGTGTAACAGCCGTGATAGCCTAGCATAAGTTGCTTGCTTATTTATTTCCTTGTTGTCTTGTTTATTTGTTTGCTTGTAGTCAGTGTAGTTCTTTTTAAAACTAGGCCACAATAACCATGGGCTAATATTTACTGTAGTGACACTGGGCCTCCTACGGGCCGTAGAAGCAGTGGGCCTTCTACGGGCTGTAGAAACAGTAGGCCTTCTACGGGCCGTAGAAACAATGGGCCTTCTACGAGCCGTAGAAACAATGGGCATTCCATAGGCCGTAGAAACAGTGGGCCTTCTACAGGCCGTATCATCAATCGGCCTTATACGGGCCGTATGACCATAACGGGCCATCGTTAATAGGCCGTATTTGATGACGCTATGAAAACGGCCCAACTATTAATGCACCACAAACGGGCCGATGTAACCACGGGCTGAATTTGGCCCACAAGCAGACAATGACAGTAACGGGCCGTAAGTAAACGAATGCTGGAAATGAGCCCAAGAATAAATGGGCTCTGAGAAGGCCGAAACATAACATTTGCTGGAAACGGCCCAACTGAATAACAGGCCCTTAATGGGTATAAAGTGATATACTGTTCATTACGGGCCAGTTTCACCACGGGGCGTTAGTGGGTGTAAAGTGATACACTGTTCATTGCGGGCCAGTTTCACCACGGGCCGTTAATATGCCAAGAGTTACATAGGGCCTCATATGGGCCGAAAGACGTCATGGGCCATACATGGGCCAGAAGTGAAAACGGGCTGGAATCATATTGGATGGCCCAGATGACGCTACTGGGCCTAATTCGGATAGGGCGTAATGGGCCTTGAGTTAGCGGGCTGTAAATGGGCTATATGCGAATAGGTCGTTAACATGCTTTCCATGGGCCGGCCCGCCACCTTTTGACCAAGTCAAACATGCCGGCCTTTTCACAGGAATGGGCCTCTATCGGGCCGTGCCACGTGTCGACGTATCATAGGCGCCTTCTGTCCAATGAGTGGATGACATCTGTCCCAACAGTGAGCCTACACGTATTTCCTCCAGCTAATGATGATTTTACACGTGGAAACCCCATTGGTCGGGGCTGTTAACGGGTTATCGGATCCAAAACCCGACCCGATAGCTTAAGGGCGTTCCATTACGGTGGATGCCACGTGTCGGTCACCCTTGACGAAATCAGTTCTGTGACGCGCGATTTATCGTCATGGAAGTGGACACTTCCGTGATGATAATTTTGGTAATGTCATCGAACACTTCTACGACAGCACAGGTATGACTATCTTGATTCTGCCATAAATTTTTCATGGATGTACATGCATGACAAAAAACACGACCTACTATGACAAACACGTATCATCACGGAAGTGTATTTTTTTTGTACTGCTATCTGCATGCGCACGCCTTGGGAAGGGGCGATTGGTATGTGAGAGAGAGTTGGGAGTTACTGCGGCTGCACATGCAGTCAAAGCGGAACAGATGGGAGGGGTACCAGTGGAAAGAGCAGGGTAAATAAGCTAAGGCGCAGAGCTTTGAGGGAAAAACTGAATTTTCTTAGGCGCAAACCAAAAAGGAGTGGAGGGAGTACTAGCTTCACATGCTTCGCGCGTTGTGCGGGTGTTTTTACTGTAGCCATATTGTACTCTACTACATAACCAGCACCTCGAATCCTCGATACTAGTAGTACTACTACTATATAGTAAGTAGTAGGAGTAGTAGGGTGGCATGGGCCAGAACAAGCATTCACGTCCAGGAGTACGGCACACGCCACCAGCACGACTTCCATCTGACACCATATTTCTTGGAGTTCGTGCTAGAGAAATCTCTTCAACCTCATCGTTTCTCTAACTCAGCCATCGCGCGGCAGGCGAGGTGGGGGTTTGCCGATAGTCGGTTTCCTTAAGTGCGGTCCCACTTGTAAGGCCAACTGCAATGCACGACCCCAAACGGACCTCCATTTTGCACGAACTCCAACGATAATTTTGACTAGAAAAGCAAGACCAAAGAAAACAAGAACCACAAGAATACATTTTACTACTCCTGTAAGTTGGATTAGTGCCTTCTCGATGCATTCATTGTTGATCTACGGAGGCTCGATCTTGCGTGCTTCTTTCTTCTTCGAGTGTAAAGAAGTAGACGTTGCTTCCTCGCATCTAGTATCATGTCTAGCCTCTATTCTAGTACTCCCTCCGGTCCGTTTTTCTCTGCGTCTAAGAAGCAACACGCATACCAAGTAGGAGTATCAACAAAGTGCACTAATCTCATCTATAGCCTCTGTGCTAGCTAAAAGTGATAGAACATCTACTAAATTGCGCTCTATCAATATATGGATGTACACTTCTTCCCAATACAAAAACTTGCATCCATTCTACTCCCTCCGTTGCACAATACATGTCTTCTATTTGTCAAAATATATATGTATCTAGACATGTTTTAGTATATAGGTACATCCATTTTTGGACAAATGGAAGTCAAGTATTTTGGAACAGAGGGAGTACACAATAAAATTTTTAAGTTAGCACAACTAGTCTAATCCGAGAGTATAACCGAAGATTTGGTCGGGTTCTTCCTCCTTTCGCCGACACGTGGGACATCCAGCATCCAGGTCGTGTCATGAAAGAAAATAGAGTGGTAGTTGAAGCCACGAGATGTGCATCTTGGGTTAAACTGTAAATAGAATCTTACTACTCTTGAGTAAATCCAAAAGCGGCCACCGAAGATCTTTCTTGGATTTTTTTTCGTCACCAACATGTCGAGGTGAAAGATGTGCAGGTTCAGTGGGTCCTCTTGCGTTTTCACTGACATGTGGGGCCGCATGTGAGCAAACAGACGATGGGCTCCATGCATCCGCTAGCTAGCTGAGAAGAGAGATAGAGGAGGGCTGAGCACGGACTGCAGGAAATTTGTTCTATGTACCTTGATATAGGCTCGATATAGTGGGCTGGCATGGGCCATAACTAGCATTCACGTCTAGTAGTATGGCACACGCCACCAACACGAGTCCCATCCGTCACCAATTTTCTTGGAGTCCATGCTACAGCCATCTCTTCTCCCTCCTGTTTTCTCAGCCATCGCGCGGTGGGCGGGGTGGGGGTTTGCCGATAGTCGGTTTGCTCAACTGCGGTCCCACTTGTAAGTGAAAATGCAACACCGCACGCATTCCCGCTTGAGCGGCGTGCCAGACCAACCGTGTGGGGGTGCGACGCAAACACGACAGGCTTTTCCTTTTAAACTCGTAACTTGTAAAATTTGGTTCTGCTCCATGGCGCGATTGATAGATAGAAAATAACGATTTTTGCCTAGAGTAACGAGAAGTTTGGTTCTGGCGCTGTTCATGCATGGAGTACGTACGAAAATTATGAAGTTGATGCGAAAGGTAAGATAATTACTGTAGTATCATATACTACTACATGGATTTGACGGAAAGATAAAAATACATACGGATCCATCAACGACATCCTCATGCCCTAGTGCGCCGGGTCACCAACCGTCGTGTGAGGAGCAGCGGCGTTGGCGGCGAGCTCAACATGCTTCTGAACAGTACCGTCCAAGGTTGCCCTGCGGTCCAAGAAGGCCAGTGTCCTATCGTCCTGCTCTTGCATGTAGTAGTCCTTGTGGACGATTTGCGCGTAGACGTGGGTGATTATGTCGATGGTGTCTTGCTGTGCCAGGTGCTGCGCGGGGAGCGCGACCTCGTGGTGGACATTCTCCGGCGTGACGGCGGGCAGTCGCAGGGCCACCAGTGCGTCGAAGAGGTTGTCACCATAGTGGCCGCTGAGGGTGGCGGGCATCACAGAGCCTCGGCGCGTCGGCTGGAGGCTTACGTCAAAGTCGCCCGTGAGCTTCTTGACGATGATTAACTTGTCGGGCTAACCGACGAGGACCTCGTCGAACAAGGAGACGAAACTATCGTCCAAGCGGCCCCTCGCCCTGGCGGCCTCAAGCAATACTACCTGGAGACGTTCCTCGTTGCCGGGCCGCAGGCCGGCATCGTAGACCATCTGGCATAGCCGGCTGATGCTCGCGCTCATCGCCTCCATGGGTCAACTGATCTTGTGATTCGAGTGATCACTCTTGCCCTTGGTTATCGTGCGTAGGTGCATAGGATTTTGTACTACTCCTCGGCCCTCTACTGCACCTGCCTTTGGTTGTATGATAGGTGGGCCAGCCACCCCTTGGGCCCACGTGTCATTCACCTAAAGGCAGTTGCCGTAAGTCAATGAAGTTGCGTCCCCCTCTGTGCCGGTGCAGTATAGTCATCTCACCGGACCTCTAGTTGGGGCCAAATGAGAGAAGTTTGATGTTTACTGGTTTATTGGTCCCCTTTGCATTTTGTGCCAAGTTTTGACCTTTGATTTAACTAATAAAATGTTAGTGCATGTAAACAAAAATGTTGTGTAAGTCACATTACGAAAACCAAATAATCGCAAAACACTTAGGCATGGTGCATTAAATCCCTCCTTGTTTCTTATTTCGTGACATATCAACCAATGAGAGAAGTGGGCCGTGCATGCTTTCAATGACTTGAGACTACCAAACATGACATGCAGTGTTTAGTTCATTGCATGTAATCCTATTAGTAGTTAGCAAAAAAACATTAAGTTCTCTCGCTGATAGGAATAAAACACCATGTATTTATTTACAGAGGGAGTAGTACATTTTTTGTGACATGCATTACTACTAGATATTGCTAGTCAAATACTAAAATCCAGATGGACGTGGTAGTACTCCTAAATCCAAACGGTGGTGCTACTAGAACTAGCACTGTACTACCCGTTGGTCAAATTATTATGTGCTTCTCCTCAGAGTGAAGTGACAAGACCCTGCGCCGGAGATGACACCTGAGTATAGGCGCCATGTTCGGCATACCATAGTCAGCCTCACCATCTGCAGTCACTATCATCATGGCTGTAGATCTAGCCTGCTTACAACCTTCGCGCGCAAGAAGTTTTTCCTCAATGCGCCCTCAATTTACTAGCGTGCGGGGTGCTACCCCAATTGGTTTCAACTTTGTTTACTTCACCGTGTGTCAGATGGGCCTCTAGTTTACTTATTTTCACCCACTGCCACATGGGCCAGCACACCAAGATACAGAACACGAGCTGACAACGCAGCATGTGGATTGGTTGACCGGTCAACTAAACAATATACGGAGCTATACGCTAACACTGTGAGCGTATAATCCATCGGTATAGAGAGTTCGAGTGAGAGGGGAGGCCCGTGAGAGATAGCAGAGAGAGAGAGAGAGAAAGATCTACTCCCTCCGTTCGATAATGTAGTTACAACATTTTTTTTAAGTCAAACTTTTGAAACTTTGACCAAGTTTATAAAGAAATTACTTATATCTACAATACCAAAGATAAATGATAGTATGAAGTAAGTACATGTTGTGGTGAATCTAATGATCGTTCCAGATGTAAATGTTTTTCTCCACATATACCTGGTCAAACTTTTCTGAGGTTTGACTTTTCAAAACATCCATATGCTTATGGACGTGACAGAGTCCCTAGAGAGAGAGAGAGAGAGTGTGAAAAAAGTGTGTGTGCGTGTGTGAAAGAGACATGGACAACACACGATAAAAGTAGAGAAAAAGCGTGTGTGTCTTATGCAAACATATCACACATGCATCTTCGACAACGGAGGCAAGGTGAGGAGATAGTGTGTGGTTGTTTGGAACCGAGAGAGGAAGACCCCTAGCACATGGCCAAGAGGGGCTGACAAACAAGGGAGAGAGGTCGAGAGAGACGTACGGAGAAAATGCAGACATGGGGAGGAGAGAGTGTATGTTTGTCATAGAGAGATCCGCTGGAGATCGTGATGGGACTACATGGGTGGGAGATCGAGTGACAAGGTGTGTGCGCGATAGAAGATGCCCCGAGAGATATCGAGATAGACGTATGGATGGAAGGAGACAATACGTGTGTTCCTGATGGCTAGTAAGAGATAATCATACTTAGGAGGGGGGAGTGCTTGCGCCTATGGCCTTGTTTGGATACTCTAACTCAGTTAGAGGTTAGAGTTAGATTCATACCCTGAACTAACCCTGAACTAACTCTAAGTAAAGAGGTGTTGGATGGCAGGGTTAGATGGAGCGCGGATACGGCAAGGCACCTTCACGAGCGGTGCGAGAGGGAGGGAGGGAGAGGACGAGAAGCTTCGAGGAAGTGGGGAGGGATCTTCTGCGGGGAGAGCGAGAGAAAAAAGTGTTTATTAGTGGTCCCGAGAAGAACTAACCCAAATAAGCACCTCTTGGATGGGTTAGTTTTTTGGATGGGTTAGATGCATCTAACCTAAACTAACCCTCCTGTTTGGATCTTTTTGGGTTAGTTGACTCCAAACTAACCCAAACTAACTCTAACCCATGGATCCAAACAGAGCCTATGATGGAGTGAGGGATTATGGTACTTAGGGGGGTGCATGTCACATGGAGAGAGAACAAGGGCGGAGAGTGTTGGATGGGTCTATATGTATAGCGCGAGCGAGACATGTGTATGTGTGAACCAGGGAGATATAAGGCCAGTTTGGCTTGCGTCGTGAGCATCTTTTGCGTGGCCTGGGGTTGTGTCTGGATTTCATGCACGCTTGTTTGGTTGCTACCCCGTGAAAAAGAAAGCCCGCCTGGGGCTGGGTTCCCATGCACTTTAATTAGCCTGGCTGAACTCCAGACACTACAAGTAGCCTGTCCCAAGCGACTGATTTCAAACGCCTGGCGGTGCCTGGTCGTGCGGCCACGAGGCTAACAGCAACATGGATGGATATTAGCATTAAATAATTGATGCATGGATTGATTGATGGGACGTTGATGCTTTTCCTGGCCCAAGCATGAACCAAACGCTTCAGCACCACACAAGCCTGGCCAGGAAGAAATATTTTACATCTCACGTCCACACCAGGCAGTACCGGCCATCAAGGCATGAGGGTCAGGTCACGAACCAAACTGGCCAATAAATTTTGAGATAGATTGAGGAGCCCCGATAAGGCTGAGTGGTGCGTCAGATAGCTGAGAGGGGGAAAGAGATATTCCATCCGCTCGATATTGCAGTGCATGTAAATTTTTTAGAAGTCAAACTTTGGAAACTTTGATCAGGTTTACGCAAATATTATTTATATCTACAATACCAAAGATACATAATACAAAACTACATCTCATGGTGAATCTAATGGTATATGTTTGCCGTACTAGATGTAATTGTTTTTCTCCACGTACATGGTCAAACTTTGTGATATTTGACTTTTCAATAAATCTATATGCTATGGACGGAGGAGAGTGACTCAGTCGAGACAAATCAAGTGCGTGTGAAGGAGAATGAGTAAGTGTGCAAAAAGAGTATGTGTATGAAAGAGAAAGTGACAACAAACGATAAATTAGAGAGAGAGTGTGTTTTTTCGTTTCTTATGCGAACATATCACGCATGCATATCCAAGATGGAAAAGCGAGGCGAGGACATACACAAAGATAGCTAGTGTGTGATTGTTTGCAACAGAGAGAGACACCCCTGTAGCACATGTCCAATAGAGGTCTGGCCAACAAGGAAAAAAGGTCGAGAGGGACACATGGATGGCATGGACGCATGGGGAGGGATAGAGGGTGTGTTTGTGATAGAGAAACCCCCTCGAGATCGTGAGGGGACTATATATGCGTGGGAGATCGAGGGAGTGCGTGCGCGATAGAAAGATGCCCCAAGAGAAATTGAGATAGACCATGCAGATGTTTGTGATGGAGATTAAGATTAGCTAGTCATATACATATAGGGGGGACTGCGTGTGCCTACAATTGAGTGAGAGACCATCATACTTGGCTAGCTCGGCATGAGATTTTGTGTGTGTGTGCGTGTGAGATGGAGAGAGAATGAGGGAGAGAGATAGCGTTTAGATGGGCCTATCAAGTGCGAGTGAGATATGCATGTGTATGTGTGACCCAGGTGGATGGATAGTTTGAGAGAGGGGGGAAGAGCTCCAAGACGACATAGTTGTGCGTGAGAGAGTTACGGGCAAAGAGCCAAGGAATTTGTGTGCGTACGATGAGTGCACCCAAGATATCTAGCTTGGACTAGCTAGAGTATCATACATAGTGTGCGAGAGAGACCTATAGATGGTGTATATATGAATGCGAACTAGAAAGACCCCCCCACACACACACTGAGAGAGAGAGAGAGAGAGAGAGAGAGAGAGAGAGATGGAG
>NC_041383.1:57262002-57263021 GCF_002162155.2 Triticum dicoccoides
GTGTAACAGAATTGAAGATTGTCAGCGAGAGAGTGAGAGAGAGAGAGAGAGAGAGAGAGAGAGACAAAGAGAACAGGAGTCCGGGAGAGGGGGAGGTTGTGTTTTATGCATCAAAGATTTATATAAACCATGTTTCGATATAAACTTGCATTCACATATTTAAATTGGAGAACATGTTGTCTGCAATCCACACATGAATGGATATATGCGTATATCAAACAAGTTCATTAATTTGACTTTCAACATGTTCATGGAGTACTATAATACTGTACAACATGCTACTCAATTGAGGTGTTCAATTTTGGATTTAGTTCACTATTTTGACCTACTGAATGAGCTAGTTCATTGAATCGAGATATTTCATTTTGGGTTTGATTCGCATTTTTGAGTGGGTCAACTATTTGTCATATAGTAAATCGCTAGCAACGAGCATGTAAAAACACATTACTCCCGAGCATCATCTCTCCATCTAAAAAAGAAGTGGCAAGCTAATATTTCAAAATTTGATTCGAATCGACTTGGTAAGGTAGACGTGGATGCTCATTCTCCCAAAATGAGAACGAACCGTTAAACATCCTCTCTGCTCGGTGGAATTCGCCCGAGAAAATAAATGGGAGACGCGAAATTACCGTCCTATGTGGGACACACATCAATTGGCCCGTTGTACATCGAGGGTAGGTTCGTAACTTCATCCAAGCGCGCCTTCTCCTCGGCCGAAATGACATGTGTCGAATAATTCATAAACCATGGTCGGCAAAACACGCTCTCCTCGCCCGAAATAGCTCGCGCCCACTATTTCAAAAACGCTCTCCTCGCCCGAAATCGCTCGTGCCCACTATAGTTCAAAACACGCCCTCCTCGCCCGAAATCGCTCCCGCCCACTATTTGGGGAGAAGCAAAGTTACTCTACTATCCCCAACCCTCAGTACACAGACCAAAGCCGAGAAGCCTATAGGCAAGGGTAGAACTGTAACTCCCCCTCACATTTCAGACAAATGCGTCCGTAAGACATGGTTCCA
>NC_041383.1:57263178-57302324 GCF_002162155.2 Triticum dicoccoides
TCATACCTCGTGGGCGCCAAATCACCTTCTCCCCGGGAAGCTCCCTCCTCCCGAGCCGCGAAACCTCAGCCCCACCTCCATGGCGCCCCCACCGCACCAATTTCACAGTCGCCCTCCTCCCTAATGCCGGAGATGTTGTCCAATTGCCGTCGTGCACTGGGTCGTGTGTCTCTTACTCCGTGCTGCTGGTGCTGCCTCGACGACGGCCGCATGAACCGTACCGGAGCCGACTCACCCCCGCCGTTGTTCACGGCGCCAGAGTGGCTCCAACTTCGGATCGGTCTAGAGTCCTGGCGCTGCTTCCGTGTAGCCGTCGACCGTCGCAACATCACTCTTTCCCTACCGCATGTCGCTAACGCAACTGCGCCGGCCTCACCGACTCGGCAGCTGGACCTGCCTAATTCACCATGCCGCCAGATAGGTCGCACCCTGATCTCAAATCACTTTATTTAGGCGTCAGTTGTCTGAATTTTTATTCTGGGCCAATCGATTCCCAATGGGAAGTAGCACCCCTCGAGGCGGCAGAGCTCCTAGGCTGTCGGTTGGCTGGTGTCTAACGTAAGGGTGCGGGGCCACAAGTTCACTGCGGAAGCAGCGCTTAGATGGCTATCTTTTAGAGTTGCGTGGGTTGAAGGTACTGCCGCCGCCGGATCTGGATGACGGGGAGTCTTCGTGGATTGGCCCGGGGGTGGCGCAACCACGGCAGTGCCGTGGGGCGGGGAGTGGAGTTTTGGCTGGGGCCACAGACGGTGGTGGCAGGCTGCTCTGCCGTTGGTCGCTGGCTCTTCGGGGAAGATTCCGAACAGTGTCAGCCGGGAGGCACAAGACGGACATCAAGCCATCCGGCGTAGATCGGACCATCCGGCGTAGATTGGACAGTACCAAAATAAAATAAAATCATGTGACCCCGATTTAGTCTTCAGTCAGCAGATGTGTGACCACTCTCGTACCTTGTTGTTGATCTTTCAGTGTATTTCTTCAGATCAAAGAGATATGTCGTTCTTAAAATTATGCGTTATCTGCATCTTCAGACACACCGTCTTCCGACTCACTGCAGCTGCTCCAACAAGGGAATCATACACCAGAAGGGAGCTACAGTCCCCACTCAACAGTTCCCTGCATCGAATGCGCGTGCCCGACATGTACAGCCACAACAACTACAGGGCCATCGACAAGTCACCACATGATGCTCACTCCTATGGATGGCAGCCAGATAGGTTGTACCCTCATCTTACTTGTGTGCAACATTTGTGGCTTTGTTATTCATCTAAGCACAGAAAATAGATCATCACATTTCACTGTATATTCATGCTGATCTCTTACGGGTCTTGTTCAGGAGTTCACATTGTTCCATATTTCAGCTAAGATACTTGTTCTTTAGGTAACGTTGTTCCATAGTTATCATCCATCAGCCAATGCTATCCCACAGGCTGGTGATTATAGTACTATACCACTTCTAGTATTAACTATGTTGTTCTTTAATACTTTTGTGTGCCATCTAGTTAATCTCGAGTACAAACGATACATATTCTATAGCTTTCATCTGTGTTCTCCCTTTAGTTTATGAGACCTGTTGCTGCTAGTTAACCCCAGTCCTACTATTTATGTCATCTTTTATAGGCACTCATTTACATAAATCTAACTACTAGTTGTCTTCCATGCATGTCAGATATAATTGCACACATTGATATATCCACAAGAACCTCACGGAGCAATGTAAAGGCCAATAAACTTGATGTCACTGATACCCAATATGATGGAACATGTAAAGGCAGTTCTTCAGAAGACTTGCAGAAAGATGATGAATCCTCTTCACCCCACAAGGTCCTTGCTCTAACTTGGCCTGTGATATGGGTACAACATGCATATAATGTCCTGGAGTGTATCTACTCTGTTGCAATGCCATGTGCTTAGCATGCTGATCATGCATGTAAATATGTCATGCCTTCCTGTTTTTTAGTACCTATTCCATTCATGATAACATGTTTTCAAATTCAATTACTGTCATTCTACTCTATCGCAATGCCATCTCCTTAATTTGGACATCATGCTTATGAATATCTTATGCATTGTTATTCATCAGTATGTACTTCATCTGTCTGCCATACCATTTTTTTTTACATTGAAGTGATGTTCTAGTGCTCTGTTGCAATGCCATCTTATTTTCCCAATCATACACGTGTATGTTGCCTTAGTTATTTCTGTACGTATTCTGCTAGCATATAGTTTTACATTCAACTAGTGTTTTTTTTGCTGTGTTGTCCTGTCGTATCCCTAGCTCTTACACCATACTCCCTCCGTCCGGATTACATGTTGCCGAAATGGATAAAAAAGGATGTATCTAGAGCTGAAATATGCCTAGACCCATCCATTTTTTCCGGATGGAGGGAATACATGTCAATATGTCATGCCTTTCTATTATTCAGTACCTATTCCATCTCTCTGTTCTCGCATGTTTTATAATTAAAGCACCATTCTTCTATACAAGACATGCAAGGGGAAGACGACTATGTTAGAATCTGAAGGGTTACAAACAAGGCCTTTGCAAAAGATCCAAACGCCAGGAGATAATAAACCAACTCCAGTTTTTATAGATACTGCTCCAGCACAGAGAAACCCAACTCCTACTGATAATAAGCAGATTCCAGTGGCCAAAGAACTAGTCCGCTCTAGTCCAGCAAAAATATGTCAACTCAATTCTAAGAAGCGTGTGTGTATCCTTGCATCATGAAATTTTATAGCATGTTGATCATATTTTCTACATGTTTCTTACCCATCTCTCTTTTAGAAAATAAGCTTAACAGATAGAAGAATTTCTGCAGTCGTATCATTTATGAGGAAAGATTTTTGCAGGAACTCTCTGTGCTCCAATGTAGATGTAAGTACCTGTTGTATATCACTATATTTTTACATCAGCATGTATTTTGTTAATCGGCGTGAATCCAACCTTTATCTGATCTAAATTTAGTTGTAGCAAAATGTATGATTAAAGGCCACAATGTTGATTTTTGTAAGGAAAACTGCCTGGTAGTTTTGCATCCTGAGCTGCATGAGTGTACTATCTCATATCAGTGGGTTCGAATACTTTGGTTCTGCAGTGGGTTTTTCAGTGTTTGTTTACTATATTGTCCTGTCGTATCCCTAGCTCTTACATTATACTCCCTCCGTCCGGATTAAATGTCGCAGAAATGGATAAAACTGGATGTATCTAGAACTGAAATACGCCTAGACCCATCCATTTATTTCCGGATGGAGGGAATACATGTCAATATGTCATGCCTTTCTATTCTTCAGTACCTATTCCATCTCTCCTGTAGCATGTTTTATAACTGAATCACCATTCTTCTATATAAGGCATGCAAGGGGAAGACGGCTATGTTAGAACCTGAAGGGTTACAAACCAGGTCTTTGCAAAAGATCCAAACGGCAGGAGATAATAAACCAACTCCATTTTTCATAGATACTGCTCCAGCATAGAGAAACCCAACTCCCACTGATAATAAGCAGATTCCAGTGGCCAAAGAACTAGTCCGCTCCAGTCCAGCAAAAGAATGTCAACTCCATTATAAGAAGCGTGTGTGTATCCTCGCATCATGAAATTTTATAGCATTCTGATCATATTTTCTACATGTTTCTTACCCATCCCTCTTTTAGAAAATAAGGTTAAACGATAGAAGACTTCCTCCATTGGGATCGTATTCGAGGAAAATATCTTGTGGGAATTCTCTATGCTCCAATGCTGATGTAAGTACCTGTTGTATATCACTATATTTTTACATCAACATGTATTTTGTTAATTGGCGTGAATCTAACCTTTATCTGATCTAAAATTAGTTGTAGCAAAATGTTAAAGGCGCCAATGTTGATTTTTGTAAGTAAAACTGCCTGGTAGTTTTGCATACTAAGCTGCATGAATGTACTATCTCATATCACGCACATGAATGAATTGTAGTGCTTCTCTGGTTGCCCATTCATTCATTGTGTCAATGTTGCTTTCGTGCTACCTTACCTGGCTGATGATAGCTGTGACATATTGTGTTAATTTGGTGTAGGCTAGTTGTCCAAACGTTCGTTGTGTCAATGTTGCTTTCCTATTATCTGACTTGGCCAGTGATAGCAATGCTACTGTGTTAATTTTGTGCAGGCTGCTGAAGATAAGAAGACAAACTCTGAAAACAGCAAGGCAACCCCATTGTTTCTTTCCAGTAAATCTAGGCTAGGTAATATGGCAATAACTCATGATTAATCTGTTTGGCTCCCATCCTAATTTATGTTATGATGTAGTGGTCGAGACACTCTCCACTATCAATAATACAAGCCTGCCAAAATCGCCATCTGAATCTGTTCAATATCCTCCGTCTCGAATGCAACGAAATAAATGTATGTTTGTGAACCAATTAATGGCTGAAGCAATGATGGAAATGGTGGATGAATCTGAGGTGCAGAGTCGTGCGACACAACAACTGATCAATGTTTTTACAGACGGTGTAGCAAAGCAGAAAGAACTTGCCCACATGCTTATGGGCGTCATCTGTGCTGAGGTTGCAGATTGTGACGTTGTAGATGGTTAGGTTCTGCTCATTTATTTGCACTGGCAACAATCTTTGATTGCCCAGTGGATGTAATTTCCTGTAATATATGCTGGATGTGCAACATTATTCCCTGTATGTGTACCTTTGCTTGATCGTTGTAATGGGCTCAAATTATCTAATTTGGCCTAAAGACATGTACGAACTTTAGTGGGTCCATTAAGTTAATGGGCCGTTACTAGGCCAAAAGTTAATGGTCGGCCCTCTTACCTCCCGGGTCATTAACAGGCCGACATCGAAGCGGGCAATAGGTGGTCCCAATTTATTTCATGGGTCGTTAACAGGTCGTTACTAAGTTTGGGCTACGTATGGCCCAACTTTACTGTAGGCCTTTAGCAGGCCGAAAGACACAGCGGCCTTGTACTGGACCATGAAGTCCATGGGCCGCTAAGAGGCCGAAAGTCAGGTCGTATTGTAAATGGCCCAACTGTGTTGTGGGCCTTTAGCAGGTCAAAAGGAAACCGGGCTGGTATTGGACCATGAAGGGTATGGGCCATTAAAAAGCCAATACTAAGGTCTGACTACAAATGGCCCAACTGATTTATGGTCCGTCAACAGGCTGAAAGGCACACAGGGCCGGGAATTGGCCCAACACTTAGATGGGGCACTGAAAGGCCAAAACTCAGGTCCGACTACAAATGGCCCATCAGATTTATGGGCCGTCAACAGGCTGAAAGAGACACCAGGCCGGAAATTAGCCCAACATTTAAATGGGTCGCTAAAAGGTCAAAAGATGTACATCCTGAAAATTGGCCCATCCATTAAATGGGCCGTTAACAGGCCGAAATCTCATCAGGCCGATATTGAGCCCAAATATATAGTGGGCTGTTAACAGGCTCGAACTGACGATGGGCTGCAATAGTGTCAAATCTTTACGGGCTGTTGACGGGCCGAATTGGCACATCTCTTATGGGTCGTGGGCTTAAATGGACCTGACACAAGTAGGCCTTATATGCTCTGGCCTGCTAATTTTTATTGGGCCGGCCTTTTCACTGGAATGGGCCTCTCTTGGGCCGAGCCATGTGTCGACGTATCATAGGCGCCTTCCGTCCAATGAGTGGATGACATCTGTCCCAACGATGAGCCGACACGTGTTTCCTCCAGCCAAAGATGTTTTTACACGTGGAAAATCGCCATTGGTCTGGGCTGTTAACGGGTTATCAGATTCAAAACCCGACCCGATAGCTTAACGGTGTTCCGTTACGGTGGATGCCACGTGTTGGTCACCCTTGACGAAAGCACTTCTGTGACGCGCGATTTATCGTCATGGAAGTGGACACTTCCGTGATGATAATTTTGGTAATGTCATGGAACACTTCTACGACAGCACAAGTATGACTATCTTGATTCTGTCATAAAATCGTCATGGATGTACATGCATGACAAAAAACGCAACCTACTGTGACAAACACGTCGCATCACGGAAGTGTATTTTTTTTGTAGTGTTGGGCTCCACGGTGACCTCCATCATGCCGCTCTGCTAGTCTTGGTCTTGTTGCACCGAAATGGTAGCCTCTGCCTGATGCCTTGGCCTGTGCATGCTCCATTTGCACCAAAGAGGAAACAAGGACATTGCGCAGGACCGTGCCCGTCTGGCGCCCGCCTGGCTTCGGTTGTCATGGCTTGCTTCATGGGAACCTCGCGAGGTACCCCTGCCTTGATCTCTCCGCCTCCTCGCGAGCCTGCCTGACGAGGCCGCTCCTGAGGAAGCTTCCTGTCATCCGCTCCGTGAGGCTTGGCCCCTCGTGAGGGTCTTGAGCTTGGGTTGATGAAGGTGGGTCGTACTGGGCCACAGCCTGAGCCACGCCGCAGGCCGCAGGTAGGCAGGTCTGGGGACCCCCGTTCTCAGAACACCGAGAGTAGCCCCCGGGCCCAAGGCGCGCCCGGACTTGGCTTAGCAGAGAAGCAAAGGGGCAAGTGCGAAGCGCCGCGGGCCCCAACAGCCTGAGGCCTTGGGCGCCGTGTGGCAGTTGATTGGACGTGGGCGACTCGGCTTCCCCACGACGCCTGGGCAACCGTTCGACATGACAAGTGCCTGCATGCAAAATAAGTCATGATTACGTGCGATCGTGGAGGCCAACGGTTGGCCTCCCCGGCTATAAGTACGGAACGGCGCAAGCCCTTCCAGTCCATCTCTCCTTGCTCCGCCTCTTCTTATTCACCTCTCCCCCTCGGCTCGTTGCATACCATGGCGCCCATGAAGAGGTTTTTCGCCGTAGAGAAGGGGAAGGCCCGCCGGGAGGGGCCTGACTCCTCCCCAGCCAAGCATGGCCGGGGCCGCCCCCGTAAGCATCTCGCGACTCCCGTGAAGACTGCCCGAGGCCTCGGCGGCGGCACCTCGCTTGGTGGAGGCCACTTGATCGGTGGGGGGAGATGCGTCATGGCCGCGCGGCCTCCCCGCCCTTGATTCCATTCAGCGGAGGTGTTGCTGGAGTTCACCATTTGGTCGGAAGACCCGTCCGATACTTGGCTTCAGCTCCCTCGCTTCTTCGCCGGCGAGATGCTAGCTGGTGCCACGGGCGGGCTCTGGCTCCTGGAGGGCGGTTGCTATAGCAGGGCCTCTTGGGTGGCGGTGGAGGTTTCCGTTGCCGGGAACGTGGCACTGACTCGTGGCTGGTAGACGTTTGCCCGCGCGCGTGGCCTAGGCCAGTGATGCACTCTCCACTTCAAGTTCGATGGCGACGCCACCATCTTCGTGAGGGTGTTCGGAGGAGATGGCCGCCGCGCCGGGTGCTGCCCTGAAGATGACGACGACGGCCGAATGCTCGGCCTTGGCGACGGTAGTGGCGAAGATGAGGTCAGTCAGGCGCCTGGCGACGCCCGCAGCTCGCCAAGTTTTGGTGACTCCCCTTCCGATGGCAGCTCCTCCAGCAGCGGCCGTGACCAGCCACCGCGCCGTCGTGCTCGGTTCGATGGGGGAGGTGGATCGTCCCACCGCCACGCCCTGGTGAAGCGTCAGGAGGAGACCGCTTGAGCTCCGGAGGGTGATGCAGATCTTCTCCTTCGGGTTGTCGCTGGTCGAGCTGCGCCCATTTTGTTTTACCTGCATAGAGAGAGAAGTACGGAGCCCCGCGGGGGCGTGCTAGACTATTGCTTTTAATTATCATGTTGTTTATATCATTTCCGTGCCGTGCTATGGTGTTGCGTGCTTATGCGTAGGAGCAGCTTAGCTTGGTGGGGGGATTTGTTGCGGTGCTAGCCTCGGGAGGCTCCGACCAGAGGCCTTGTCATGGGTTTCGAGGCCTGCAAAAAGAAACTTGCCGGAGGGTTAGGCTTCAGTCCCCGGTCACAGGGGTGACCAGCTCGGGCCCAGCGTTCGCGTCGTGATGCTCGTGGGGCATTGACTAGGAGGAGTGCTCCCGCTGCAAACTTAGGTCGAGGAACCTCACGAAATTAAACCGGGCGATGCTCACGAGGGTGCCCGCGCAGCCTCCCTCGCGAGGGTTGCGAAAGGAAAGTAGGTTCAGGCGAACGACAAAGACAGAAAACGCAGGCCGGGTGCCGCAAAACACCAAAAGCAACTCCAACTAAAGTTTCAAACAAAGAAGAACCCGCCAACTGCAGAAAGAAAATGAAAAGCCGTGTCCGGCACCTAATCTAGTCTTCCACGTCTTGTCACCAGCACGGAGCTAAGTTCTGCCACTGGGCGTGGGCGGGAGCCCCCGAGGCCCAGGGGCGGCACTCCGGAGACTCCGGGGCATGTATAGCCCCAACTCATTATTACGTGAGAGTGTCACGGGCGGCGACCTTCACACGCATTGGCCTTCTTCACAGGCACCGGTCCTTTTCTTGAGGGGGGGCGAGCTTCATAGGCATTGGCCTTCTTCACAGGCACCGGGCCTTTTCCCAAAGTGATAAGCTTCACATGCATTGGTCTTCTTCACAGGCTCCGGGCCTTTTCCATAGGCACTGGGCGTCGCTCAAGGGTAGAACCTACGGAGGTGTTGAATGTTCCACGCATTCGGGATGGGCACCCCCTCCTAGATCACCAAGCGCGCGGAGTCAGGCCTGGAAACATGAACATCCTTGAATGGGCCCTCCCACATAGGAGAGAGCTTGTGCAGCCCCTCCCTAGAGAGGACCCGTCTGAGCACGAGGTCCCCTACCTCAACCGTCCTGGGTCGAATGTTGCGGCAGTGGTATCATCACAGCGCTTGATATCTTGCCGTCCGCGGCGCGGCCTCCCGACGGTGTCCCTCCCCCAGCACGAGATCCGTCGCCCGCATGGTGTCGTGCTGCGCATCATCAAACGCTAGGACCCGCGCGGAGCGACGCCTGACCTCGTGAGGGAGGACGGCCTCAGCTCCGTAGACGAGGAAGAATGGAGTTTCAGCAGTCGACTTGGTTGCGGTCGTGCGGATAGACCACAACACAGGCTGGAGCCCGTCGTACCAGCCCCTGCTGCAGGCTTCCAGCTTCTTCTGGAAGGTCCTGGTTTTGAGGCCCTTCAGGACCTCCGCGTTGGCTCGCTCAGCCTGGCCGTTGCTTCGAGGGTGTGCTACTGAAGCATAGCATATCTGCGTTCCAAGATTAGCACAGTATGTTTTCAAGAGATTGCTGGTGAATTGTGAACCATTGTCGGTGATGATGCGGTTAGGCACCCCGAATTGGCTCACGAGGCCCTTGATGAACTTGACTGCGGAGCCTGCTGGGATGGTGCGAACAGCTTCCACCTCAGCCCACTTGGTGAACTTGTCCACGGCAATGTAGAGGTAGCGATAGCCCCCTAGCGCCTGAGGAAACGTGCCCAAGATGTCGATCCCCCAAACCGCGAACGGCTATGAGAGGGGTATCGTCTGCAGGCCCTAAGCCGGCTGATGGATCTGCTTGGCATGGAATTGGCAGGCTTCACAAGCCTTCACTAGCTCAACGGCGTCGTTGAGTGCTGTGGGCCAGTAGAATCCAATGAAGAACGCCTTGCCAACAAGGGTTCGTGATGATGAGTGGTGCCCATAGTCTCCACCATGTATGTCTGCCAACAGCTCCTTCCCCTGTTCCCTGGAAACGCAACGTAGGGACACGTCGTTCGGTCGCTTCCGGTAAAGCTCTCTATCTTCGATGCAGTAGGCTGTGGCTTGCCGTGCCACGCGTTCTGCGTCTTCCTCCTTTTCTGGCAAAGTCCCTTGTGCCAAGTAGCTCTTGAGTTCCACGGTCCAACATCCCTCCCGAGGCTCCAGCGCCAGGAGCAAGCGTGCTCCCGAAGTCGGTCCACAGGCTGGGGCTCCCGAGGCAGGCAGCTAGGGGAGCTCCACCCGAGGTTGTGCTTCGCCCGACGGTGGTGGCACCGCTGAGGGTTTAAAGAGCCTCTCTTTGAAGACCCCGGGCTCTTGAGGCAGCCGCCTGAATGCCCTTTTTGCGATGTCGTCAGCTTCCTGATTGGTGCCGCGGGGCACATGCTGCAACTCCAAACCCCAAAACTGCTTCTCAATCTTACGGACCTCTGCTAGATAAGCCTCCATGTGCTCGTCCTTCGGCTCATACACCTTGTTGGAGAAGTTGAGGAGGAGTTGTGAATCGCCCTTGATGACAAGACGCTTCACCCCCAAGGTCACAGCAGCTTTCAGGCCTGCTATCAGCCCCTCGTATTCTGCTATATTGTTGGAAACCTTTTCCCCATGCTGGAAACAGAGTTGCACGGCGTAGTAGAGCCTGTCCTGAGTGGGGGATATGAGCACCGCAGCAGCCCCCGCGCCATGTCGCGAGAAAGCTCCGTCGAAGTACATAACCCAGCCGTACGGCGCCTCACTTCCTGGGGAAAGCGAACGGTCCTCGCCTGCCTCAAGTCCCCGCGCCTTTGTCCATTCTGCTATAAAATCTACAAGTGAAGCTCCCTTAACGACCCTAGTCGTGCTGAACTCCAACTGAAACGCTTGTAGTTTGATGTTCCATTCGGCGACCCTTCCTGCTAAGTTGGGACTCCTGAGCACCCTCTCCAATGGGTATGCTGAGAAGACCTTGATTGGGTGACCCTGGAAGTAGTGCCACAGCTTTCGTGAGGCCACCAATAGCGCGAGCAGGAGCTTCTGAGGCATGGGGTATTGTGCCCTTGCGTCCCTCAGCACTGTGCTGACAAAGTACATGGGATGCTCGACGAGGGCGAGCGCAGCGACGGAGTCTGCACCCTCCGGAGGGTCGAGCGTCTCCTGAGGTGCATGAGTCCCCAGCTCCTCACAAACTAGCGGAGCCTCCTCTGTCGTGACGATGCCTCCTTGCTGAGGCTGACTTGTATCCGCTGAGGGTGCGGACCTTGAGGGGCCTCCCTGCCCCGGGGTTGCCGCGACTGGTGCAGTCTTGGTCCGGCGCTCCTCTCGGACGGCCACCAGAGTAGCGCTGGCGGAGTATGGTGTGGCGGCGTGATAGAGGACCAGGGGTTCTTGTGAGCGTGGCGCTACCATCACAGGGGGGCTGGTCAGGTACCTCTTGAGGTCTTGAAATGCTTCGTCAGCCTCTTGAGTCCATTCAAATGGGCCCTTCCTCTTCATCAGCTTGAAGAAGGGCAAGGCGCGTTCCCCTAGCTTGGATATGAAGCACCCTAGTGTAGTTACCCGCCCGGTAAGCTTTTGCATTTCCCTGAGAGTTTGCGGCGGAGTCATGTCTTCAATGGCCTTGACCTTCTACGGGTTAGCCTCGATCCCTCTGTGGGACACGAGGAAACCCAGAAGCTTGCCAGAGGGAACACCGAACATGCACTTCTCTGTGTTGAGCCGCAAGTCCACTTCACGCAGGCACGCGAAGGTTTCTTCCAGGTCCTGTGTCAGGGTCTTCGCCTCCCGAGACTTTACCACTATGTCATCGACATAAGCCTCAGCGTTCCTCCCGAGCTGACGGCCTAATACGATGTGCATCAGCAGCTGGAAGGTTGCACCCGCATTGCGCAATCCGAATGGCATGCAGGTGTAGCAGTACACCCCGCACGGGCTTAGGAAAGCCGTCTTCTCCACATCTTCGACCGCCATCTTGATTTGGTGATAGCCTGAGAAGGCATCCAAGAAGCACAACAGGTCGCACTCAGGAGTAGAGTCGATGATCTGGTCGATGCGGGGGAGCGGGAACGGATCCTGTGGGCAGACCTTGTTGAGGTTGGTAAAATCGACGCACATGCGCTCCTTCCCCCCTTTCTTCGGCACAACGACAGGGTTCGCCAGCCACTCCGGATAGCGAACCTCGCGGATGACTCCCGCGGCCTCCAACTTGCGGGTTTCTTGGACGATGAAAGCTTGCTTCTCGGTGGACTGCCGCCTTGCCCTCTACTTCACCGGGCGTACATTGGGACAGACATTCGGGTGATGCTCGATCACCTTCTTGGGGACCCCTGCTAGTTGTTTGGGTTCCCACGCAAACACCTCCTTGTTCGCGCGCAGGAACTTCACCAGGGCCTCCTCTTACTCGGGGTCTAGATTGGCGCCTATGGTGAAGGTGGCGCCGGAGGACCCATCCTCATCGACTGGTACTTGCTTGGTCTCTGCTTTGTCTTGGGTGAACAACTTCTTCTTCTTTGTTGGCGCAGCCCCCTTAGCCTTGAGGGGATCGGCACTGGCGGGCTGCGCCGCTGCTGCTGCCTTGAAAGCAAGCTTGAGTGCCTGCAGGGCATCTTTTGCATCTCCGGCTATGATGAGGACACCGCTGCTCCCGGGCATTTTCATCATGTTGTAAGCCGGGTGGGTTGCTGCCATGAATTGGGCCAAAGCCGGGTAGCCGAGGATGGTGTTGTACGGGAGGCTGATGGGGGCAACGTCGAACTCGACTAGCTCCGTGCGGAAGTTGGCTTGGGTGCCGAACATCACTGGGAGGCGGATCTGCCCCAAAGAGCTGGTGGGGCTGCCCCTGACGCCCGAGAAGGGCTGGCTGGGTTAGAGTCGCTCCAGTAGCACGTGGAGGAGGCTGAAGGCCTCGATCGAGAGCGCATTGAGGCCGGCCCCGCCGTCGACGAGGGTCCTGGTGACGGCCAGCTGGCAGATGGTAGGAGTACACAGCATCGGGAGTGCGCCCGAGCAGGCAGTGTTGGCGGGGTGATCATCAAGCTGAAGGTCAAGTCGGCCTTGGGTGACGCCCAACCTAGAGGAGCTGGGCGGCGAGTCAGGGCAGCGCCGACCTGGCGGATGAACGGCTTGATGTGGTGACTCGTGGGTGGGGATTGCGAGCCACCAAGAAGTGTCGCGATGACCGGGAGCACTCGCGCTGCATGACGGGCGAGGAAGAGGCCGCGCAGCTCCTCCCAGGAGTCCACTGAAGACGCTGGCAAATGGAGCAACCACATGCACGGGATGCCAGTGAGCGCCATGGGCAGCCACTTGGCCATGACCCGGTCATCGCCCCCGGCCTTGAGGACGGCCTTCTCATATGCTAGCGGGAAAGCTAGCGGATCTGCCGCGCTGTCGTAGCGCGGTGGCATCTCTATCTTGAACTTGTTCGGCCACCGCACCTGTCACAAGGCGAGGGTCAAAGCTCGGAGCCCCCAGGGCCCAACGCCGGCCCCTGCGGCCGGAGCGGGCGGCGCGCTGCCTGCCATGAGGGCGAAGCGCAAGGTTGATGGAGGATGGGCCACTGACAGGGAGAGCTCTGGCGCACCCCTACCCGGCGCGCCAAATGTCGGATTTCGGATGTTGGCAGACCCTTGAGGTTCGAACTCTGGGGTGCGCACGGAGATCTCTCCTCTACCAACCCATGTCCCAAAGCCTCGCAAGGAATCTAAGCTAGAAAGATGAACACACGAGGGACACGGGGTTTATACTAGTTCAGGCCACCATTGTGGTGTAATACCCTACTCCAGTGTGTGGTGTGGTGGATTGCCTATGGGGCTGATGATGAACAATACAAGGGAAGAACAACCTCGCGAGGGATGTTCTTGTGGTGGTATTGTCCCTTTGGAAGGGTAGATTCCCGATCTCCTCCTACTGTGGTGGCTAGCCCTATATAGAGAGAGAGGCCTTGGCCCTCTTCCCAAATACTGAGCAGGAAGGGCACCAACAATTGGCCATTTCAAAGGGAACATCTAGTACACTTATCCTGACTAAAGTTGGCCTTCGTCTGCCAAAGACTCTAACGATGACGCCGTCTTGGGCTCCACGGTGACCTCCATCCTGCCGCTCTGCTGGTCTTGGTCTTGTTGCACCGAAATGGTAGCCTCTGCCTGATGCCTTGGCCTATGCATGCTCCCTTTGCACCAAAGAGTAAACAAGGACACTGCGCAGGCCGGCACCCGTGTGGCGCCCGCCTGGCTTCGTTCGTCATGGCTTGCGTCACGGGCACCTCGTGAGGTACCCCTGCCTTGATCTCTCTGCCTCCTCGCGAGCCTGCCTGACGAGGCCGCTCCTGAGGAAGCTTCCTGTCGTCCTCCCCGTGAGGCTTGGCCCCTCGCGAGGGTCTTGAGCTTATGTTGATGAAGGTGGGGCGTACTGGGCCACAGCCTGAGCCACACCGCAGGCCGCAGGCAGGCAGGTCTGGGGACCCCCGTTACCAGAACGCCGACATAAATCATATATTTGAATTATATCATGCCATCATGTTTACATAGTACATACACATCATCTATCTGAATTATGGCATGGCAACCCATTTAATAAAGACATCATATTGTTAAATCCTCTCATCCTATTTAGTGTTTACAGTCGTCGTATTTTGAATTATGGCATTCTATCCGTGAATGTATGTGAATTATGGCATGCCAACCTATTTAATAAACACATTATATAGTTATATCATGTCATCCTGTTTACATAGTCATCATATTTTGATCTATGTCTTTCCATCTTTTTTAGTGAGCCATCATAATGTGAAATTGTGTCATGCTATCCTGGTTAGTTAGCCATCATATATGTGAAAATGTGTCATGCTATCATGTTTGGTTAGACAACATAAATATGAATTATTTCATGCCCACTTTTATTCCCCACTATCCATTGCACATGTCTATCATACAATGTCTATACTTTCAATTACTTTTCTTGTTTGTCAGCCATTTGAATTGGAGAGGATGATGGCAGTATCTAAGGGAGTAACAACATGGTCTTCAGAAAAGGTAGTGCTACCAATTGATGCAAATAGAACCACAGTTGTACTTTCCCAAGGACCAGATCCACCACACATAACCCAGACTCTCGTAGATTGTACCCCTACCCAGTTGGACAGAGAACCAGCTACACCCCTTCTAACCCCATCCCCGGCAGATAGTAACCCAGTTCTAGTTGACACAGCACCGTCTCCACCATAGAGCACCCTGATGACCCACAAGTATAGGGGATCTATCGTAGTCCTTTCGATAAGTAAGAGTGTCGAACCCAACGAGGAGCAGAAGGAAATGATAAGCGGTTTTCAGCAAGGTATTCTCTGCAAGTACTGAAATAAGTGGTAATAGATAGTTTTGTGATAAGATAAATCGTAACGAGCAACAAGTAACAAAAGTAAATAAAGTGTAGCAAGGTGGCCCAATCCTTTTTATAGCAAAGGACAAGCCTGGACACACTCTTATAATAGGAAAAGCGCTCCTGAGGACACATGGGAATATCGTCAAGCTAGTTTTCATCACGCTCATATTATTCGCGTTCGGTACTTTGATAATTTGATATGTGGGTGGACCGGTGCTTGGGTGCTGTTCTTGCTTGAACGAGCATCCCACTTATGATTAACCTCTATTGCAAGCATCCGCAACTACAACAAAAGTATTAAGGTAAACCTAACCATAGCATGAAACATATGGATCCAAATCAGCCCCTTACGAAGCAACGCATAAACTAGGGTTTAAGGTTCTGTCACTCTAGCAACCCATCATCTACTTATTACTTCCCAATGCCTTCCTCTAGGCCCAAATAATAGTGAAGTGTTATGTAGTCGATGTTCACATAACACCACTAGAGGCTAGACAACATACATCTTATCAAAATATCGAACGAATACCAAATTCACATGACTACAAATAGCAAGACTTCTCCCTTGTCCTCAGGAACAAACATAACTACTCACAAAGCATATTCATGTTCATAATCATAGGGGTAATAATATGCATAAAGGATCTGAACATATGATCTTCCACCAAATAAACCAACTAGCATCAACTACAAGGAGTAATCAACACTACTATCAACCTACTAGCACCAATCCCGGACTTGGAGACAAGAATTGGATACAAGAGATGAACTAGGGTTTGGAGATGAGATGGTGCTGGTGAAGATGTTGATGGAGATTGCCCTCTCCTGATGAGAGGATCGTTGGTGATGACGTTGGTGATGATTTTCCCCTCCCGGAGGAAGTGTCCCCGGCAGAACAGCTCCACCGGAGCCCTAGATTGGTTCCGCCAAGGTTCCGCCTCGTGGCGGAGGAGTCTCGTCCCGAAAGGTTTCTTGATGTTTTTTCTTATCGAAAGACTTCATATAGGAGAAGATGGGCGTCGAAGAGCCACCAGGGGGCCCACGAGGTAGGGGGCACGCCCTAGGAGGGGGGCGCGCCCCCACCCTCGTGAGTAGGGTGTGGGCCCCGTGGCCTTCATCTTTGGCAATGATTTTTCTTTATTTATTTTAAGATATTCCGTGGAGTTTCAGGACTTTTGGAGTTGCGCAGAATAGGTCTCCAATATTTGCTCCTTTTCCAGCCTAGAATTCCAGCTGCCGGCATTCTCCCTCTTCATGTAAACCTTGTAAAATAAGAGAGAATAGCCATAAGTATTGTGACATAACGTGAAATAATAGCCCATAATGCAATAAATATTGATATAAAAGCATGATGCAAAATGGACGTATCAACTCCCCCAAGCTTAGACCTCGCATGTCCTCAAGGAAAAAGCCGATAACAATAAATATGTCCTCAGGTTTAGAGGTAGAGGCGTCGATAAAAATAAAATGCGGACATGAAGGCATCATGATTATTTTCATAACAGCAACATATATAGATTTGTCATATGATTACTTATGTTCAAGTTATGATTTTTCACCATGCAAAAGTATGAATCAGAAACCTTATTGAGCACCCAACAAATTATAATCTCAGTCGTTGAAGAAATTGCAATTTATCATAACATCAGAAAGAGTCTATGTTAGAGCTTAAAAGCAAGTCCACATACTCAACTATCACTTAGTCCTTCATAATTGCTAACACTCACGCAATACTGATGGTTACGGAGTTTTAACCGGACACTAAGAAAGATAGGGGCTTATAGTTTTGCCCCATAACCTTTTATCTCAAGGGTAATGTCAACAATAATAATTCATGCTCCCCTACATCCAATTATATATATATATATATCATGTTCTTTCCAACATGCTAAGCTTACCAAAGGATAAAATGAAAAAGGAAAGGTGAAGATCACCGTGACTCTTGCATAAAGTAGAGAATAGTAATAAAAGATAGGCCCTTCGCAGAAGGAAGCAGAGGTTGTCATGCGCGTTTAGGGTTGATGCACAAAATCTTAATGCAAAAGAATGTCACTTTATATTGCCCCTTGCATGTGGACCTTTATTATGCAGTCCGTCGCTTTTATTACTTCCACAACAAGTTTGTACAGAGCTTATTTTCTCTACACTAATAAGTCATGCATATTTAGAGAGTAATTTTTATTGCTTGCACCGATGACAACTTACTTGAAGGATCTTACTCAATCCATAGGTAGATATAGTGGACTCTCATGGCAAAACTGGTTTAAGGGTATTTGGAAGCACAAGTAGTATTTCTACTTGGTGCTGAGAATTTGGCAAGCATGAGGGGGAAAGGCAAGCTCAACACGTTAGAGGATCCATGACAACATACTTTATCTCAGATGTAAGAAAACATAACTCATTATGTTGTCTTCCTTGTCCAACCTCAACTCTTTAGCATGTCATATTTTAATGAGTGCTCCCAATCATAAGAGATGTCAATGATAATGTATCTATATGTGAAACCTCTCTTTCCTTATTACTTCCTATTAATTGCAACGATGTCCAAAGCTATATTTGCCAACTCCCAACAACTTTTACTCATCATACTTTTTTCTATGTGAAGTCATTATTCTCAATAAGATCAATATGAACTATTTGTTTCTTTTTATTCTTTTTCTTCTTTCTATTCACCCAAGATCATGGAAAAATAATCAAGCCCTTGACTCAACACTAATCTTTATTATATAGATAGCTCACGGACTCGATTACATAGAGGGATCGTAAAGCAAAACTTAAAACTAGATCATGCCAAGACTTTTTATATTCTACTAAATCAAGATACTACTGAAAGGATCGAACTACGAAAAACGGTAAAGATAGGAGTTGTGATGGTGATACGATACCAGGGCACCTCCCCCAAGCTTGGCAGTTGCCAAGGGGAGTGCCCATACCCATGTGATTAAGTCTCCTTCTTTGTTGTTGGTGGTGGAGGTGTTGTCGATGATGCAGGCTTGTCGTCCACCTTCCATGGCATGGGCTCACCACCATAGAAGGATGATCGAATCTCCAGAATCCTCAAATCTGCAGCCAAATTAACTCATCCTTTTGAATCTATATTCATACTCACAGTTTTGATTTTGCAGATCATAAATTTAGGCTTGGAGGTGCTCGATCTTCTCATGTAACTTGAAGATGGCCTCCTCGGTGTTCTTGGCATCCGGCTCGTAGTTGTTGGTGAACTCCGCGAGCATCTTGTGGCTAGTGTTGATTCCATGCTCCACCATCCCCTGCCATTTGAAAACTTGTTGCTCCATTGCTTCGGGCCTCGACTCCATGCTTCCGGTTCCCTTTGGTTCCTCAACATCGCGGATGTGCAGCAACCCATCACGCATCTCAATGGTTTGAGGGTGTCGCAGCACCTCCACGAGATAAGGGTTGATCACCTTCTCGGAGAACTTGTCCTTGGAAGCACTTGGGCTCGTCATGATGATCTAGACCTGTCAGAAAAACAGCTCGAAACAAGAACAGGGGAGATTTTCGTGATACGAGAGTCAAAACCTTCGGGAGAATATATAATGAATTTTTACCGACAAAAATACGTATCGTGCAAGAAAACAGAGTCCGGAGGGCACTCGAGGTGCTCACGAGGTAGGGGCGCGCCCAGGGGGGTAGGGCGCGCCCTCCACCCTCGTGGAGGCCTCGTGTCCTTCCCGGACTGCCACTTATTTTTCTATTTTCTAGATATTCCAAAACGGAGAAATATTGCCTTAAAAATTGTTTTGGAGTCGATTTACTTACCGTACCACATACCTATTCCTTTTCGGAGTCTGAAACGGTCTGGAAGGTGTCCCTTATGTATTCCTCCGGGGTTACGGTTTCAATAATATTGGTTTCAACATTTATGGGATTACCTGAGATATAATGTTTGATTCTTTGACCGTTTACCACCTTCGGATTTGTGCCTTCAAAGTTGTCGATTTTTATGGCACCGGAACGATAGACCTCCTCGATAATGTAGGGACCTTCCCATTTGGAGAGAAGTTTTCCTGCAAAAAATCTTAAATGAGAGTTGTATAGCAATACATAATCACCTACATTAAACTCATGCTTTTGTATCCTTTTGCCATGCCATCTTTTAACTTTTTCTTTAAACAACTTGGCATTTTCATAAGCTTGGGTTCTCCATTCATCAAGTGAGCTAATGTCAAATAACCTCTTCTCACCGGAAAGTTTGAAATCATAGTCGAGCTCTTTAATAGCCCAATATGCCTTATGTTCTAGTTCGAGAGGTAAGTGACATGCTTTTCCATAGACCATTTTATACGGAGACATACCCATAGGATTTTTATATGCAGTTCTATAGGCCCATAACGCATCATCAAGTTTCTTGGACCAATTCTTTCTAGACCTATTGACAGTCTTTTGCAAAATCAATTTGAGCTCTCTATTGCTCAATTCTACTTGACAACTAGACTGTGAGTGATATGGAGATGCAATCCTATGATTAACGTCATATTTAGCAAGCATTTTATGGAAAGCACCATGAATACAGTGTGAACCACCATCAGTCATTAAATATCTAGGGACTCCGAACCTCGGAAAAATAACTTCCTTAAGCATTTTAATAGAAGTGTTATGATCAGCGCTACTAGTAGGAATAGCTTCTACCCACTTAGTAATGTAATCAACATCAACTAAAACATGTGTATATCCATTAGAGGCAGGAAAAGGTCCCATATAATCAAAGCCCCAAACATCAAATGGTTCAATAACAAGTGAATAATTCATAGGCATTTCTTGACGTCTACTAATATTACCAATTCTTTGACATTCATCGCAAGACAAAACAAACTTACGGGCATCCTTGAAAAGAGTAGGCCAATAAAAACCGGATTGCAATACCTTATGTGCAGTTCTATCTCCAGCGTGGTGTCCTCCATAAGCTTCGGAGTAACACTTGCGTAGGACCTGTTCCTGTTCATGCTCAGGTACACAACGTCTAATAACACCATCTACTCCTTATTTATAAAGATGTGCGTCATCCCAAAAGTAATGTCGCAAATCATAGAAAAACTTTTTCTTTTGTTGGTATGTGAATCTAGGTGGTATAAATTTAGCGACAATATAATTAGCATAATCAGCATACCATGGAGTGCTACGAGAAGTGCTTATGACATTTAATTGCTCATCAGGGAAGCTACCATCAATAGGTAGTGGGTCATCAAGAACATTCTCTAACCTGGATAAGTTATCTGCAACGGGGTTCTCAGCTCCTTTTCGATCAACAATATGCAAATCAAATTCTTGCAGCAAGAGAACCCATCTAATAAGTCTAGGTTTTGCATCTTTCTTTTCCATAAGATATTTAATAGCAGCATGATCAGTGTGAGTAGTTACTTTAGAGTCTACAATATAGGGTCTGAATTTATCACAAGCAAATACAACTGCTAAAAGTTCCTTTTCGGTAGTAGCATAATTTCTTTGAGCATTGTCTAGAGTCTTACTAGCATAATGGATAACATTTATTTTCTTATCAACTCTTTGCCCTAGAATAGCATAATCACTAGCATCACACATAATTTCGAAGTGTAAATTCCAATCAGGTGGCTGAACAACAGGTGCAGAGACTAATGCTTTCTTAAGTATTTCAAATGCTTCTACACAATCATCATCAAAGACAAATGGTACATCTTTTTGTAATAAATTAGTTAGAGGCCGAGAAATTTTTGAGAAGTCCTTAATGAACCTCCTGTAAAATCCAGCGTGACCAAGGAAACTTCGTATACCTTTGATGTCCTTGGGACATGGAATCTTTTCAATAGCATCAACTTTGGCTTTATCAACTTCAATACCTCTTTTAGAAACTTTGTGCCCCAAGACAATACCTTCATTAACCATAAAGTGGCACTTTTCCCAATTCAAGACAAGATTAGTTTCTTCACATCTCTGCAAAACTCGATCAATATTGCTCAAGCAATCATCAAAAGAGGAACCATAGACGGAAAAATCTTCCATGAAAACCTCACAAAAATTTTCACAAAAGTCAGAGAATATAGCCATCATGCATCTTTGAAAGGTAGCAGGTGCATTACATAAACCAAAAGGCATACGTCTATAAGCAAAAGTACCAAAAGGGCATGTAAAAGTAGTCTTTGATTGATCTTTAGCGAACACAGGTATTTGAGAGAAACCAGAATAACCATCTAGAAAGCAATAATGTGTATGTTTGCATAATCTTTCTAGCATTTGATCAATAAAAGGTAAGGGGTAATGATCTTTCTTAGTAGCTTTATTCATCTTTATCATTAGGGACAACAGTAATACCTCCCTTCTTAGGGACACAATGGACAGGACTTACCCATTGACTATAAGCAACGGGATAAATTATACCTGCCTCCAGAAGCTTGAGTATTTCTTTTCTTACCACTTCTTTCATTTTAGGATTCATACGTCGTTGAGGATCGCGAACTGGTTTGGCATCCGTTTCCAAATTTATTTTATGTTGACATAGCGTGGGACTAATGCCCTTAAGATCATCAAGAGTATATCCAATAGCGGCACGGTGCTTCTTCAGAATTTTCAATAATCTTTCTTCTTCATGCTCTGAGAGATCAACACTAATAATAACAGGATATATTTTCTTTTCATCAAGATAAGCATATTTATGATTATCAGGCAACGGTTTAAGCTCAAACACGGGATCACCCTTGGGTGGAGGAGGATCCCCTAGGATTTCAACAGGAAAATTGTGTTGCAGAATAGGTTCCTTTTTAAAGAATACTTCATCTATTTCCCTTCTTTCATTCATGAACATATCATTTTCATAGTCTAGCAAATATTGTTCTAAAGGAACTCTAGGAGGTACAGGAATAGAAGCAATACCAATAATTTCATCCTTACTAGGCGATTCTTCCTCGCGATGTTGTTTCTAAATTAAGAGAAATTAAACTCATGAACAATATCATCCAAGCCAATAGTAACAACATTCTTTTCGTAGTCTATCTTAGCATTAACAATACTCAAGAAGGGTCTACCAAATATAATGGGGCAAAAGCTATCTTATGGAGAACCAAGAACAAGAAAATCAGCAGGATATTTGGTTTATCCACACAAGACTTCAACATCTCTAACAATTCCCATTGCAGATATAGTATCTCTATTGGCAAGTTAATTGTAACATCAATATCTTCTAACTTAGCAGGTGCAATATCATGCATAATTTCTTTGTATAAGTCAATGGGTATTACACTAGCACTAGCACCCATATCACATAAGCCATGATAACAATGATCTCCTATTTTAACAGAAATAACAGGCACGCCTACCACAAGTCTATGTTTATCTCTAGCACAAGGTTTAGCAACTCTAGCAGTTTCACCACAGAATTGAATAACATGCCCATCAATATTATCAGATAAGAGATCTTCAACAATAGCAATATTAGGTTCTACTTTAACTTGCTCAGGAGGTGTATAAGTTCTAATATTGCTTTTACGAACAGCAGTTGAAGCTTTAGCATGATCCTTCATTCTAACAGGGAAAGGTGGTTTCTCAACATAAGAAGTAGGAACAATAGGATCATTATAAGTGACAGTCTTTTCTTCAACTTTAATAGGTGCAGCTACTTTTAGTTCTATGGGAGGATGATATTTAAACCACTTCTCCTTGGGGATATCAACATAGGTAGCAAAAGATTCACAGAGAGAAGCTACTATCTCAGAGTCAAGTCCATATTTAGTGCTAAACTTACGGAAAATATCGGTATCCATAAAAGATTTAACACAATCAAACTTAGGTGTCATACCTGACTCCTTACCTTCATGGACGTCCCAATCTTCAGAGTTGCGTTTAATTCTATCCAATAAATTCCATCTGAATTCAATAGTCTTCATCATAAAAGAGCTAGCACGAGAAGTATCGAGCATGGTGCGATTGTCATCAGAAAGCCAAGCATAAAAACTTTGAACAATTATTTCTCTTGAGAGCTCATGATTGGGGCACGAATATAACATTGATTTAAGCCTCCCCCAAGCTTGAGCGATACTTTCTCCTTCGCGAGGCTAGAAATTATATATATAATTGTGATCACGGTGAACAAGATGCATAGGGTAATACTTTTGATGAAATTCCAGTTTCAATCTTTTATAGTTCCATGATCTCATATCATCACTTAGCCTATGCCATGTTAATGCATCTCCCGTCAAAGATAAAGGGAAGGCCTTCTTCTTGACAACATCATCGGGTATACCTGCAAGCTTAAATAGTCCACAAACTTCATCCACATAGAGAAGATGTTCATCAAAATGTTTTGTTCCATCTCCTGTAAAAGTGTTAGCTAGCAGTTTTTCCATCATACCCGAAGGAATTTCAAAAGGAGTTTCATTTTCAATAGATTTAGTAGGTTGAGGAGCAACTCTTTGCTCTACTGCACGGGGTTAAGATACCCCGAACAAGCCCCTCAAGGAATTACTTTCCATAGTAACAAGTGACAGAAAATTTCAGCACACTATATAAATTTTTCCTTACCAAATTCCACCTACCTAAGGCGCTACACTCCCCGGCAATGGCGCCAGAAAAGAGTCTTGATGACCCACAAGTATAGGGGATCTATCGTTATCCTTTCGATACGTAAGAGTGTCGAACCCAACGAGGAGCAGAAGGAAATGATAAGCGGTTTTCAGCAAGGTATTCTCTGCAAGTACTGAAATAAGTGGTAACAGATAGTTTTGTGATAAGATAAATCGTAACGAGCAACAAGTAACAAAAGTAAATAAAGTGCAGCAAGGTGGCCCAATCCTTTTTATAGCAAACGACAAGCCTGGACAAACTCTTATAATAGGAAAACCGCTCCCGAGGACACATGGGAATATCGTCAAGCTAGTTTTCATCATGCTCATATGATTCGCGTTCGGTACTTTGATAATTTGATATGTGGGTGGACCGGTGCTTGGGTGTTGTTCTTGCTTGAACAAGCATCCCACTTATGATTAACCTCTATTGCAAGCATCCGCAACTACAACAAAAACCATAGCATGAAACATATGGATCCAAATCAGCCCCTTACGAAGCAACGCATAAACTAGGGTTTAAGCTTCTGTCACTCTAGCAACCCATCATCTACTTATTACTTCCCAATGCCTTCCTCTAGGCCCAAATAATGGTGAAGTGTTATGTAGTCGACGTTCACATAACACCACTAGAGGCTAGACAACATACATCTTATCAAAATATCGAACGAATACCAAATTCACATGACTACTAATAGCAAGACTTATCCCTTGTCCTCAGGAACAAACGTAACTACTCACAAAGCATATTCATGTTCATATTCAGAGGGGTAATAATATGCATAAAGGATCTGAACATATGATCTTCCACCAAAAAAACAACTAGCATCAACTACAAGGAGTAATCAACACAACTAGCAACCTACTAGCACCAATCCCGGACTTGGAGACAAGAATTGGATACAAGAGATGAACTAGGGTTTGGAGATGAGATGGTGCTGGTGAAGATGTTGATGGAGATTGCCCTCTCCCGATGAGAGGATCATTGGTGATGATTTCCCCCTCCCAGAGGGAAGTGTCCCCGGTAGAACAGCTCTAGTGGAGCCCTAGATTGGTTCCGCCAAGATTCCGCCTCGTGGCTACGGAGTCTCGTCCCGAAAGGTTGCTTGATGTTTTTTCTCATCGAAAGACTTCATATAGGAGAAGATGGGTGTCGGAGAGCCACCAGGGGGCCCACGAGGTAGGGGGCGCGCCCCAGGGGGGCGCCCCCCACCCTCGTGAGCAGGGTGTGAGGCCCCTGGCCTTCATCTTTGGCGACGATTTTTCTTTATTTATTTTAAGATATTCCATGGAGTTTTAGGACTTTTGGATTTGCGCAGAATAGGTCTCCAATATTTGCTCCTTTTCCAGCCCAGAATTCCAGCTGCCGGCATTCTCCCTCTTCATGTAAACCTTGTAAAATAAGAGAGAATAGCCATAAGTATTGTGACATAACGTGAAATAACAGCCCATAATGCAATAAATATTGATATAAAAGCATGATGCAAAATGGACGTATCACAGCCAAACACGAGCAGTTAGTCAGGGAACTGCAGTGCCCAAAGCACGAGGACCACCACTCCGAATCCCAACTCAGCGCTGAAAGGAGAAGAAGATTTGTTCTCAGGTTAGGTTCTGTAGCTATGGTTCATACTCCTTTGCTCTTGCATTACTATATTTACTCATACCAACTATTTTCAAATTTGAAGGATGGAATTGAAACTCCAATGGCGCAACAGGTATGTTTCAAACCTGTTTCTTTAACTGGTTTGCTGTTGTAACCTGCTCTATGTTGATTTCAGTTTCAATTGAATAAACAGTTATGTTCTCATGTTATGCACATTAAAAGTGTTGTTATTGCTCTATAGTTTCTCACACTTATATTCTGTCTATTTTGCTTTGTCTTGAACAAATATTATTTGAACTGTGTCTCTATCTTGATTTGGCAACAAAAACTAGAATGATATAGACCATAAAGTGACCATGGTACATAGATATATGTTTGTTTCATGTTGTTATCCTGTCCACTTTACTACTGAACTCATTTACCAAAATGAGTTTCATATACAACATGGTAGGCATGTGATGTGCCTGCTTGTTTCTCTTTTAGAATGCGGACAAAATATTGGAGAACAGTACCGCGTTATGCAATGGTAAAGGAAGTAATGCAGATAAGGTTCAAGATAGTGAGACATCCCTGTTGATCTCCAAGAAAGCTGATAAAAACTATCTTGACGATAGTGAGAGAACACAAAAGTCCTGTGTTGATGTAGTGTTCGAGTTACTGGCCACTACTGCTAGCACAAGCTCTTCAAACTCACTGCCTGAATCAGCTCGTCGTCTTGAGTCTCAACTTCAAGTTGAAAGACATCGATCAGATGTGCTGCGACAGGAAGCTGAAGGACTAAGGAAGTCCCTGCAGAATTTAGATGCATATTTCCTGGTGCAACAGCAAGCGCCGGAGGATTTAAGCGCCAAACAAGAGAAAGGTAATAAGCTTGCTAAGCATCTTACCAGCATTATGGGTACCCAGGATATTGTTACTTGAGATCTTCTGAAGTGGTTTCAGTTCTGGATTTGTTTTGCTGCGGCGTTTATTTGCGTTGGCCGCCAACTTTGACAACCAGTGTATATGATATGCTGCTTTGTTCCCTATATTTGCACTGGTGGCGAACTTTGATGCCTAGTGGATGTAATATGTGTAATAGCCGTGATAGCCTAGCGTTAGTTGCTTGCTTATTTATTTCCTTGTTGTCTTGTTTATTTGTTTGCTTGTAGTCATTGCAGTTCTTTTTCCGCGGTTTGCTAGTGGCTGCAATAACCTATTTTCTAGAACTAGGCCACAATAACCATGGCTAATATTTACTGTAGTGACACTAGGCCTCCTACAGGCCGTAGAAAAAGTGGGCCTTCTACGGGCCGTAGAAACAGTGGGCCTACTACGGGCCGTAGAAACAGTGGGCCTTCTTCGGGCCGTATCATCAATGGGCCTTATATGGGCCGTATGATCGATATGCCAAACATGGGCCAAATAGACCGCATTATGGTCGTAAACGAGCTAGAGTTGGAATCGTTCGTTCATGGGTCGGCCATAGCGGGCCATCGTTAGTAGGCCGTATTTGATGACGCTATGAAAATGGCCCAACGTATTAACGAACCACAAATGGGCCGATTGTAACCACGGGCTGAATTTGGCCCACAAGCAGAAAATGACAGTAACGGATCATAAGTAAACGAATGCTGAAAATGAGCTCAAGAAAAAATGGGCTCTGAGAAGGCCAAAAGATAACATGGGCTGGAAACATACCAACGGAATAACGGGCCGTTAATGGGTATAAAGTGGTACACTATTCAATACGGGCCAGTTTCAGCAGGGCCGTTAATGGGTGTAATGTGATACACTGTTCATTACGGGCCAGTTTCACGACGGGCCATTAATGTGCCAAGAGTTACGAAGGTCCTCATATGTTCTGAAAGACGTCATGGGCCATACATGGGCTAGAAGTGAAAATGGGCTAGAATCATATTGGATGGCCCAGATGACGCTACTGTGCCTAATTCGGATAGGGTTTAACGGGCCTTGGGTTAGCGGGCTGTAAATGGGCTATATTCAAACAGGCCGTTAACAGGCTTTCCATGGGCCGGGCCGCCACATTTTTACCAAGTCAAACGGGCCGGCCTTTTCACAGGAATGGGCCTCTGTTGGGCCGTGCCACGTGTCAATGTATCATAGGCGCCTTCTGTCCAATGAGTGAATGACATCTGTCCCATCGATGAGCCGACACGTGTTTCCCCCACCCAACGATGATTATACACGTGGAAAATCCCCACTGGTCGGGGCTGTTAATGGGTTATCGGATCCAAAACCCGACCCGATAGCTTAACGGCGTTCCGTTACGGTGGATGACACGTGTCGGTCACCCTTGACGAAAGCACTTCTGTGACGCGTGATTTATCGTCATGGAAGTGGACACTTCCGTGATGATAATTTTGGTAATGTCATGGAACACTTCTACGATAGCACAGGTATGACTATCTTAATTCTGTCATAAAATCATCATGGATGTACGTGCATGACAAAAAACGCGACCTACTGTCACAAACACGTATAATCACGGAAGTGTATGTTTCTGTAGTGTGTAATGAAGCGATTGCTCCGTCATTATCTCAACCTAGAGAGCTGCCAATGGAATTAAATAGCAACTCAAAGCAAGATGTTCAACAAAGCTCCTAAAAATCAATATAATCGCCAAATAACTTCTAAAATTCAAAGGGGTGAATGGACGAGCATTGTTGGTTCATCAATTCACTAGGTTCAGGTAAAAAACATACTTAAGTTTGAAAGAATGGGAAACAGAATTAAGTTGTTCGTGTGCAAAAGTGTGCAAACGTAGAAGAGTAAACATGTTAAATAGCATATTTGCTTTCATTATTTGAAGAGAAAGAACGTAGGTGAGGTGGCTCACTAGCTGAGTAATCTACCTAAGAGGTACAGGTTGACTCCTGCTCGTCACAATAGTTTTTGCACTTTAATCAAAGTACGCGAGGAAAAATATAGGGAAGAAAGTCAAATCGGATCGAAGCTAATCACATAACAAAGTCAGTTGGGTGGTTAGCTTCAGGATAGGGCACTCAACAGGTACATGGTTCGAAGCCAACTACAGCTATCTCTTTTCTGAGAAAAAAATACAAGCGAGCGACAAGGAGGTGAATCCCTAGACCATCGTTCGGATCTATTGCAAAGGTCCGAACGTTTGGAAATTACAATTTCCCATTTACCATTGTATTGGATGTGTTGGGGACACAAGAGACTCTTTGTCATTTGGTTGCAGGGTTGTTTGAGAGAGACATCTTCATCCTATGCCTCCCACGGATTGATAGACCTTAGGTCATCCACTTGAGGAAAATTTGCTATTGTCCTACAAACCTCTGCACTTGGAGGCCCAAGAACGTCTACAAGAAGAAGGTTGTGTAGTAGACATCACCCATCATAAATGGAATTTCAACAAATTAGAAGCAGTGCATGCTATAAATCATATGAAAGATGCAAGTGCAACTAATATCGCACTGCATATACTAAAGGTGTCTCATCATATTGATTGATGCGGGATACAAAAAACAATAGTTTTATGTAAGGACATGCTTAATAGACAGATGTACTATGTACTAAATACAGGAAGGCATGTCACATTAACAGGTATAATGTATAAGCAGATTGGAAGAATTGTAATCTAGACACCATATGCAACATGAACCACATATCACGCTGCCAAGTTAGAGCAAGCACCTGCGATCCTAGTGTAGTGGAAATGCGGTAATCAATTACAGAGCTATGTTCACTATCTTTATCTAGCCTTGTTGTTTCTTGAGAATCATGTTGGGAGGATGACGATGCATTCTTTAAATGAGGAGTAGTCCACTTGCCTGACTGCCTCATCATAAGTGACTGATGAGGGATACACAAGAACATTAGTTTGATGTAAGAACATGGTTAATACACAGATGTACTAGTATGTACCAAAAACAGAAAGGCATGTCATATTCAAAGGTATAATGTGTGAGCTAAGCAGATCCAATTTAACCAAATTGGAAGCAATACAAGCTAGACATCTCGCTGGAGTGGTGAACATGATCATCTAGGACCTGAGAGCCTAGTGGGAGGCGGGCTACTTTGCCACCATCACGGCTTTTTAGTTGGCTCCAGGTGATGCCCGTCTTTGCTGGGCTTGTCACTGGCTCGGCTAGTGCCCTGACTAGTTATTTGTCTTCTGCTGCTCACGGGATGGTGGTTCATGTAAAAAATATCTTTCCTTATCTTAATAAAGACTGACTTCGGCCTTTCGAATACAAGCTAGACACCATATGGAACATGCAACCAAATATGACACCGCGAAGTTAAAGCAAGCACCTGGGGTGGTGGTTCATTGTGAGCGAGGTCATCAACTCCAGAGCTATGTTTACCGTTTCCATCTGCTGACACTATACCCTTTATAGCATTGTAACGTGTTGTGCCTACCCGTGTAGCAAGCTGGAGCAACTTCTCTCTTTTCTTTTCTGCTTCTCTCGAGGCAGACTCTGAAATACCCTTGCATAAAAACACAATAGTGGGAGTATGGGTGAAGTGTGTGCAGAACTAGTGCACTGTAAAAGTAGCATATAGCAGGTGGCTGAAAAATAAATGACAGGAGACATATGATACCTCTACAACATTGCATGGCAAAAAAAAATTAGATTCTACTTCGTATGATTTTGTAATATATGAGCACAGGAAATGCAGGTACTCCTCTAGCACAACACCACATGTGGTCATATCAAGATAACAGTCGACTAAAAATAAATAGGTCAGTCGGTTTTTTAATGGATCGTCAGATCTATAAGGAACGGGCAGATGGCATTCGTCTACCTCCCGCCAGTCACTGTTGACACTCTGAAGTCAAACCTGTCTTATGATAAGTGATTGTTGCAGGTTACACAATAGTAGTAATTTGATGTAAGAACATGGTGTGATAGACAGATATTGTATGTTCTAGAAACAGGAGCACGTGTCTTATTCAAGTATAATTTGTAAAGTAAGCAGACGGAATTCAACAAAATTAGAAGCAATACAAGCTAGACATCACACATAACATGCAACCAAATATAACAGTGCCAAGTTAGAGGGAGCATCGGTGATGGTGCACTAGGGGAGACGTGCTCATCATAAACACAGCTACGTTGAGTGTCTATGCATGTGTTGTCTTGGAAATCATCTTGGGGGGATGGAGGAGTAGAAACTGTAGAGGCCCTCCGTTTGGAAGGAGCACCTTTATCTGCTGCCTTGCTAACTTCCTTCCGCTTTATTGATTTTGAATTGTCGAGTAAAACCGACAAGAAAAAGTAATAAAATTCTCTCTTCAGAACTCATTCATGCATTATACTGACAATCACTACGTTGATGTAAGGCAAACACATCATACCAGGATGGAATATGTACGAAAAATAGGACGGCATGGCATGTTCACAACTATTGGTGTAAACTAAGCAGAAACCATTCCAACAAATAAGTAGCAATGCAAGCTAGACACCACATGAAAGATGCAACCAATATGACTCCGCCAAGTTAAAAGCGTCCCATTGATACGTCTCCAACGTATCTATAATTTATGAAGTATTCATGCCATTATATTATCCATCTAGGATGTTTTATATGCATTTATATGCTATTTTATATGATTTTTGGGACTAACCTATTAACCTAGAGCCTAGTGCCAGTTTTTGTTTTTTCCTTGTGTTTGAGTTCTACAGAAAAGGAATACCAAACGGAGTCCAATTGACGTGCCAATTTTTGATGATTTCTTATGGACCAAAAGAAGATCCCAGAGCAAAAGAGTTGGGCCAGAAGAGTCCCGGGCCGTCCACGAGGGTGGGGGTTGGGCCCACCCCCCTGGGCATCTAGGCCTACCTCTGGACGACTCGGGCACCTCCTTGACGTGAGACCTATGCCAAAAATTCCAATAAATATAGAAACCTCCAGAAAATAACCTAGATCGGGAGTTCCGCCACCGCAAGCCTCTGTATCCACCAAAAGCCAATAGGGACCCTGTTCCGGCACCCTACCGGAGGGGGGATCCCTCACCGGTGGCTATCTTCATCATCCCGGCGCTCTCCATGATGAGGAGGGAGTAGTTCACCCTCGAGGCTGAGGGTATATACCATTAGCTATGTGTTTGATCTCTCTCTCTTGTGTTCTTGATTTGGCACGATCTTGATGTATCGCGAGCTTTGCTATTATAGTTAGATCTTATGATGTTTCTCCCCCTCTACTCTCTTGTAATGGGTTGAGTTTTCCCTTTGAAGTTATCTTATCGGATTGAGTCTTTAAGGATTTGAGAACACTTGATTTGTGTCTTGTCATGCTTATCTGTGGTGACAATGGGATATTCACGTGATTCACTTGATGTATGTTTTGGTGATCAACTTGCAGGTTCAGTGACCTTGTGAACTTATGCATAGGGGTTGGCACACGTTTTCTTCTTGACTTTCCGGTAGAAACTTTGGGGCACTCTTTGAAGTACTTTGTGTTGGTTGAATAGATGAATCTGAGATTGTGTGATGCATATCATATAGTCATGCCCATGGATACTTGAGGTGACAATGGAGTATCTAGGTGACATTAGGGTTTTGGTTGATTTGTGTTTTAAGGTGTTATTCTAGTACGAACTCTATGATAGATCCAACGGAAAGAATAGCTTCGTGTTATTTTACTACGGACTCTTGAATAGATTGAGCAGAAAGGATAACTTTGAGGTGGTTTCGTACCCTACCATAATCTCTTCATTTGTTCTCCGCTATTAGTGGCTTTGGAGTGACTCTTTGTTGCATGTTGAGGGGTTGTTATATGATCTATTATGTTATTATTGTTGAGAGAACTTGCACTAGTGAAAGTATGAACCTTAGGCTTTGTTTCCTACCATTGCAATACCGTTTGCGCTCACTTTTATCATTAGTTACCTTGCTGTTTTTATGATTTCAGACTACAAATACTCATATCTACCATCCATATTGCACTTGTATTACCATCTCTTCGCCGAACTAGTGCACCTATACAATTTACCATTGTATTGGGTGTGTTGGGGACATAAGAGACTCTTTGTTATTTGGTTACAGGGTTGTTTGAGAGAGACCATCTTCATCCTACGCCTCCCATGGATTGATAAACCTTAGGTCATCCACCTGAGGGAAATTTGCTATTGTCCTACAAACCTCTGCACTTGGAGGCCCAACAACGTCTACAAGAAGAAGGTTGTGTAGTAGACATCAAGCTCTTTTCTGGCGTCGTTGCTGGGGAGGTGAGTGCTTGAAGGTATATCTTTAGATCTTGCAATCAAATCTTTTTGTTTCTTGTTTTATCACAGGTTTAGTCTATAAAAGAAAACTACAAAAAAATGGAATTGAGTTTGTCTCATACGCTTCATCTTTTTAATATCTTTCGTGAGAATGATGGAAAGGAAAATTGTGCTCAAGTGCTACAAGAAGAAACCTATAAAATGTTTGGCACTAAATATGTGAATGATGAGCATGATTGCAATGTTGTTAGTATGAATTCTTTGAATACCCATGATGCTAATGATATGCAAAGCCACAAGCTTGGGGATGCTATGTTTGACGAAGATGATATTTTTTGTCCCCCAAGCTTTGATGAGCAAATTCATTATGATGAAAGCATGCCTCCTATTTATGTTGATTATATTTATGAAAGTGGGTTTGGAAGAATGTCAACTTTAGGAAGTAATGATCCCACTATTTTGGAGGATGTGGAATATTATTGTGATAATTATGAAAGTCGATTTGGAGAGGTCATGACTTTATTTAGTGATGAATCCACTATTTCAGAAGAGGTTACAATTGATTATGAGAAAAAAGTTGCTATCTATGATGATTATTGTGATGACTTGTATGCTATTAATAATAATTATAACCATGAAACTTTTCATCATGATTTTAGTTTTCAATTGGATTAGGCCTCACATCATAGTTATTTTGTTGAGTTTGCTCCCACTACTATGAATGAGAAGAATTTTGCTTATGTGGAGAGTAGTAAAATTTCTATGCAAGTAGATCATGAAAAGAATGCTTTAGGAGCTGGTTGTATAGTTGAATTCATTAATGATGCTACTGAAAATTATTATGAGGGCATAACATATGCTTGTAGGAATTGCAATAATATCAAGCTTCCTCTCTATGTGCTTAAAGTTTTGAAGTTATGCTTGTTTTAACTTCCTATGCTAGTTGATTATTCTTCCCATAAGTTGTTTGCTCACAAAATACCTATGCATAGGAAGTGGGTTAGACTTAAATGTGCTAGTCATACTCTTCATGATTCTATCTTTATGTTTCAATACTTATCTTTTATGTGAGCATCATTGAAATCATCATGCCTAGCTAGGGGCGTTAAACGTTACTGCTTGTTGGGAGGCAACCCAACTTTATTTTTGTCCTTTGCTTTTGCTCCTGTTTAGTAATAAATAATTCATATATCCTCTGGTTATATGTGGTTTTATGTTTTAATTAGTGTTTGTGCCAAGTAGAACCTTTGGGAAGACTTGGGTGAAGTCTTTATGATCTTCCTGTAAAAAACAGAAACTTTAGTGCTCACGAGATTTGCTGTCGTTTCTTACTGAAGATTTCTTTTAGGTTGACTATTTTTGCAGATGATTAATATACAAATTCCTCAGGTCCACCAATTTATTTCAGAATTTTTGGAGTTCCATAAGTATACGTTTGATACATATTATTACAGACTGTTCTGTTTTTGATAGATTCTGTTTTCACTGTGTTGTTTGCTTATTTTGATGAATCTATGAGTAGTATCGGAGGGTATGAACCATAGAGAAGTTGGAATAAATTAGGTTTAACACCAATATAAAAAAAGAATGAGTTCATTACAGTACCTTAAAGTGGTGGTTTGTTTTCTTGTACTAACGGAGCTTACGAGTTTTGTGTTGAGTTTTGTGTTGTGAAGTTTTCAAGTTTTGGGTAAAGATTCGATGGACTATGGAATAAGGAGTGGCAAGAACCTAAGCTTGGGGATGCCCAAGGCACCCCAAGGTAATATTCAAGGACAACCAAGAGCCTAAGCTTGGGGATTCCCTAGAAGGCATCCCCTCTTTCGTCTTCGTTCATCGGTAACTTTACTTGGAGCTATATTTTTATTCACCACATGATATATGTTTTGCTTGGAGCGTAATTTTTATTTTGTTAGTATTTGCTTGATGTTATTTAGAATAATGTTTTTCATCTATATTTTCAATAAAAATGTCAAGGATAGCCTTTACCATGCTTATTTTGCAAGTATACATGTTGCTGTTTCAAAACAGAAAGTTTACCGCTGTTGCAAAAATTCCCTAGAAAAGTCAGAGAATGATATAATATTGAAACTTTTTGCATTTTGAGATCTGGTAAATCTTATGCAGTGTAGTATTTTTCTCATAATTTTTTGAGTTAGGCAAGTATGATGAATCTTGCATTCTTTACAGACTATACTGTTTTGGCAGATTGCTGTTATGTTTGCATTGTTTGCATATGTTTGCTTGTTTAATGATTCTATTTGAGGATAGGAGTATTACATATGCAGAGACATGTAGTATGCAATGTTGAATAATAATGTTAGTAATTTTTTAAAGTAGAAAATGGTAAGGTTTTTGCATTGGTTTATTCTAACTTATCTCACGAGTTCATGTTGAGTTTCGTGTGGATGAAGTATTTGATATTTAGGAAAACTGTGATATGAGAGGAATTAAGGAGACACAAAAGCTCAAGCTTGAGGATGCCCAAGGAACCCCAAGATAATATTCTAAGAAGTCTCAAGCACCTAAGCTTGGGGATGCCCCGGTAGGCATCCCACCTTTCTTCTTCAACAATTATCGGTTAGTATCGGTTGAACCTAAGTTTTTGCTTCTTCACATGATGGGTGCTATCTTTGAAATGTCATTTTCTTTTGTTTTGCATGCTGTTTGAATAAAATATCAAGATCTGAAATACTTAAATGAGAGAGAGTCCTCACATAGCTAAATAATTATTTGACTACTCATTGATCTTCACTTATATCTTTTTGGAGTAGTTTGTCATTTACTCGTGTGCTTCACTTATATCCTATGAGTAAATGGTTGAATGAGTTGAATATCATAAATCTGAAATTATAAATGTTTCATATGCTTATCCCATGGGGAGTGATGACTTCACATATAAGAAGTAGAGGTTGTAAATTTCTTGAAAGTTAGCAAACATTGTATTGGTCACTTGAACAATTCATGAAAGAATATCGAAGGAAGAGAGATTTCACATATAAATATAATAGCATGGACATCTTTTATGGTTGTGAGCACTCATTAAAATATGACATGCTAAAAGGTTGATGTTGGACAAGGAAGACAACGTAATGGGTTATGTTTTCCTATATCTGAAAACTTATATTGTTTTGGATCATCCAACATGCTGAGCTTGCCTTTCTCCGTCATGCTAGCCAAATTCTTTGCACTAAGTAGAGATACTACTTGTGCTTCCGAATATCCCTTAAACCAGTTTTGCCATGAGAGTCCACCATACCTACCTATGGATTGAGTAAGATCCTTCAAGTAAGTTGTCATCGATGCATGCAATAAAAATGCTCTCTAAATATGTATGATCTATTAGTGCAAAGAAAATAAGCTTTATACGATCTTGTTATGGAAGCAATAAAAGTGACGGACTGCATAATAAAGGTCCATATCACAAGTGGCGATATAAAGTGAGGTTATTTTGCATTAAGATTTTGTGCATCCAACCATAAAAGCGCATGAAAACCTCTGCTTCCCTCTGCGAAGGGCCTATCTTTTACTTTTATCTTCTACCCTTATACAAGAGTCATGGTGATCAACACCTTTCCTTTTTACATTTTTTCCTTTGGCAAGCACTTTGTGTTGGGGTGATCTGGATATATATATCAACTTGGATGTTGGCGTTCATAAATTATTATTGTTGACATTGCCCTTGAGGTAAAAGGTTGGGAGGCGAAACTATAAGCCCCTATCTTTCTCTGTGTTCGATTAAAACTTTGGACCCAGAAATATCACGTCAGTGTTAGCAATTGTGAAAGATTAAATGATAGTTGAGTATGTGGGATTTGCTGAATCAAAGCTCTGACATAGACCCTTCCTGAAAATAAGATGAATTGCAATTGTTTGATGACTGAGGACATAGTTTGTTAGTTTTCACGAAGGTTTATGGTCTATGCTTTAACATGTGAATAGCTTGTTACTTGATCATGAATAGTTTCATGAGATGAGTTATTGTTATGACATATAATGATGCTAGAAAAGGTGATTGAAATTATCATTGATCAAACTTTTGCACCTGCTAGCATTCACACTTCATATTCACACCAAAAGAAGACCCCAGAGCAAAAGAGTTGGGCCAGAAGAGTCCCGGGCCATCCACAAGGGTGGGGGGCGCGCCCACCCCCCTGGGCATCTAGGCCTACCTCTGGACGACTCGGGCACCTCCTTGATGTGAGACCTACGCCAAAAATTCCTATAAATACAAAAACCTCCATAAAATAACCTACATTGGGAGTTCCACCGCCGCAAGCCTCTGTATTCACCAAAAACCAATCCGGACCCTGTTCTGGTACATTGCCGGAGGGGGGATCCCTCACCGGTGGCCACCTTCATCATCCCGACGCTCTCCATGACGAGGAGGGAGTAGTTCACCCTCGGGGCTGAGGGTATGTACCATTAGCTATGTGTTTGATCTCTCTCTCTTGTGTTCTTGATTTGGCACGATCTTGATGTATCGCGAGCTTTTCTATTATAGTTGGATCTTATGATGTTTCTCCCCCTCTACTCTCTTGTAATGGATTGAGTTTCCCTTTGAAGTTATCTTATCGGATTGAGTCTTTAAGGATTTGAGAACACTTGATGTATGTCTTGTCGTGCTTATCTGTGGTGACAATGGGATATTCACGTGATTCACTTGATGTATGTTTTGGTGATCAACTTGCGGGTTCAGTGACCTTGTGAACTTATGCATAGGGGTTGGCACACGTTTTCTTCTTGACTTTCCGGTAGAAACTTTGGAGCACTCTTTGAAGTACTTTGTGTTGGTTGAATAGATGAATCTGAGATTGTGTGATGCATATCGTATAGTCAAGCCCATGGATATTTGAGGTGACAATGGAGTATCTAGGTGACATTAGGGTTTTGGTTGATTTGTGTCGTAAGGTGTTATTCTAGTACGAACTCTATGATAGATCGAACGGAAAGAATAGCTTCGTGTTATTTTACTACGGACTCTTGAATAGATTGTGCAGAAAGGATAACGTTGAGGTGGTTTCGTACCCTACCATAATACCTTTGTTTGTTCTCCGCTATTAGTTGGTTTGGAGTGACTCTTTGTTGCATGTTGAGGGATTGTTATATGACCTATTATGTTATTATTGTTGAGAGAACTTGCACTAGTGAAAGTACGAACCTTAGGCTTTGTTTCCTACCATTGCAATACCGTTTACGCTCACTTTTATCATTAGTTACCTTGCTGTTTTTATGTTTTCAGATTACAAATACTCATATCTACCATCCATATAGCACTTGTATTACCATCTCTTCACCGAACTAGTGCACCTATACAATTTACCATGGACTTTTATAACTACCAAACGTTCGGATTTTACCAATAGGCAAGAACGATCCTTACTTCACTCTAAATATATACATGCATGCATTAGAATGACTAAGTTTTCTTTCACGTTCACTCCTACCTCTAATTGCATGCACATATGCACTAAAAGACGAAAAGCTGATGTCATCCTAGATTCCCCTCTATTTCAAACTTTGAAATGTTTTGTAGCTCAAACCATCGCTCCGACTGAAAAACCATTTTCACTAAAATATTTGTCGCGATGAGACCTTCGAAACTAGATCTCATGTTGGTATGTTCCGACGACTTTTTTTTATGTCAAAAGTTATCACACCCAGGCTAAGTAAGTTACCACGCCTATGATATATAAGTTATCATCTTGTTTATATAGAAACTATCGGGTCATAAAAATGGTCAACCAACCTTCTCGCCGTGTGTAAATGAACTAGAGAACCAAATAGCTGATATCATCCTAGATTCCCCCTATTCCAAAACTTTAAAATGTTTTCTAGCTCAAACCGTCGCTCCGATTGAAAAACTATTTTCATGTAAAAAATCACCGTGATGAGATCTTCGAAATTAGATCCCATGTTGCTATGTTCGGATTACTTTTTTTAGATCAAAAGTTATCACGCCCAGGCTAAGTAAGTTACCACGTCTGTGATACATCAAAAGTTATCACGCCCAGGCTAAGTAAGTTACCACGTCTGTGATACATAAGTTATCATCCTATTTATATAAAAAATATCGGGGCATAAAATGGTTAACCAACCCCCCCACCCTAATTGAACTAGAGGACAGAATAGCTGATGTCATCCTAGATTTTTCCCCTATTTCAAAACGTCAGTTTGATAAAAAAAATGTTTCACACAGAAAACACGACACGACGAGAGCTTCAAAACTTAATCACGTGTTGATATGTTCCTTCAACTTTTTTCGAATCAAAAGTTACCTCTTCTCGGCTATGTAAGTTATTACACATGTGCTATATATGTTTCTCTAACCTTCTTATCAGCTCGGGTAAAAGTTACTGCAATGTTTGTGCGTGAGTTATCATGTATATGATGCATATAGTACCAAACTATTTACATGAAAATTATCAGGGATATATTTTTAAACAACCCCCTTGCCAAAGTTATCAGGGCCGAGGCACATAAGTTATCAGGTCTTCAATCTTGAGTTACTAAGTGATTCACACAACAAAGTTACCGGGTGGATATTTCATCATCCCCCCCCCCCCTACGCAAAAATTATTAGGATTGAGGTACATAAGTTATCAAGTGTGTGATGTGAGTTACCATGCTATTCACATAAAAGTTACCAGGAGAATATTTCATCAACCACCACTGCCCCTCATCCCCCACTGGAGGAAAAGTTCCCAGGACCAGGGTACATAGGTTATCAGGTCTGTGATGAGTGAGTTACTGTGCTATTAACATTAAAGTTACCATGGGTACATTTTATCACCCCCTAACCAAAGTAATAAGCACCAAGGCACATAGGTTATCAGGTCA
>NC_041383.1:57302478-57320179 GCF_002162155.2 Triticum dicoccoides
CTCAATGTGTGAGTTACCATGCTATTCACATAAAGGTTACCAGGGGATATTTCATCAACCCCCCCCCTGCCGCCGCCAATAAAATCAGGACCGGTGTACAAAAGTTATCAGGTCTGTGATGTGTAAGTTACCATGCTATTCACAAGAAAGTTGTCGGCAGTATATTTTACCAACCTCCCCCCGCCTCCTCCGAGGAAGTGGAGGGAGTGGCCTCGCACCTTATTGATCACGGACGGCAACTCCTCCTTGATGGGGGGACGGTGGCGTGTGTATGACACCATACCGGCTGCATGGCAGGGACGCCAACTCCTCCTTGACCCGACATCCAATCTAGATGCCGCGATGGTGCGGGGGTGAAGCCGGCTCCTCCTTCAAGTGGCGTCTGATCTGGACGCCATGGTTGTGCCGGGGCGAGGCCGTCTCCTCCTTCACAGGTCGGAACAGGGACGCCGGCTCGTGCTTCACACGATGGCGCGAGCGGGGACAACGGCTCCTCCTTCACACACACCGGCGATGGCGGCGACGGGCCCATGTCACTACAAAAAAAAAGACACATCCATGACATTTTGGGCCGAACAGAACTTTTTTCTGTCATACATATGACACTTCTATGACGATAATTGTGACAAAACCCGGTATCATCATAGATGTGGTGGGCTCCTACTTCTATGACAAAAAATCATGACAGAAAATGGGATTTTCGTCCTGGGCGGGCCGAAGACACATCTGCATGACATTCTTTGGGCCGTCCATGACGGAAAAAACCGTGGTAGAAACGAGGGCGAGGAAAATTTTGGGAAGTTCCCGGTTACGGTGGGTGGTCGGGGGCCGAGCGATGCGTGTTTCTCTCGTACACGTCACGCGTGTGTGCGAGGCGTTGGCTCTAACTGAACCCGAGCAAGGCATTGGGCTCTAATTGAACCCGAGCGATTGCACTGCATGCTACGCGTTACTGAACCCGAGCGATCGATTCCTTCGCTACTGCTGCTAACTGAAGCCGATCGATGCTGCCTCTCTGGATGAACAGTGAGTGTTGTGGGGGGGTTTGGATGAACAGTGAGCGGCGGGAGTGGATGAACAGGACCCGTGGTGTTGCCTCTGGATGAACAGGACCCCGATCGATCGAGCTGGTTGGGGCTGGATGAACAGGACCCCGTGGAGGGCTGGATGAACAGGACGACCCCGTGGAGGGCTGGATGAACAGTAGACAGTGGAGGGGTGGATGAACAGTAGCCCGTGGAGGGGTGGTTGAACAGGAGCCCGTGGAGAGGGGTGGTTGAACAGTAGCCGGTGGAGTAGCACGCGGTGGAGGCTGGATGAACAGGAGCCCGTGGATGAACAGTCGCAGGTGGAGGCTGGAGGAGGTCGACGGTGGATGAACGGTAGCCCGTGGAGGATGGAGGAGGTCGACGGTGGAGATGAACAGTATCCCGTGGAATCCCGTTTTGCGGTACGCCACACCCCTCCTGATGAACAGGACCCCCGTTTCGACCGTAGTGCTCCAACACAAGTCTGTTTTTTCTGTTTTGCAGTACGCCACACCCCTCCCGATCAACAGGACCCCCATTTCGACCGTAGGAGGTCCGTTTCCTCCGTTTAGCGGTACGCCAGACCCTTCCCGATGAACAGGATCCCGTTTCGAACGTGGCCGGTCGAACACAAGGCCGTTTCCTTCATTCTGCGGTATGCCAGGCCTCGTTTCCATCGCCTGTTCCGTACAAGCCCTCCCGATGAACATGACGACGCATTCTGTTCTGACCCAGCCGGTTGGCTCCCCATTAACACGACGACGATGCTGTTTCTCCGTTCCGACCCAGCCATGTACATGAGCCCTGGCCATACGTATATATGCGCGAGTAGGCGTTCGAGACCCCGCCCGTATGTACACATACGTGGTTGTATTTTCTTTCTTGCACACTGGGCGATGTACATACGTGTACATGCTACGTGCACGCCTCTACATCAACCAGTATATATGTACGTACATGTTCGCGACCAGAATGACAACGCTACGTACGCTTCGACCAGGTGGGTCCCGACAGTCAGGCACTTCCTTGCATGCGAAGATGTAGCTGGTGGGTCCTAGCAGTCAGGGGGGCAAATTGTTTTTTTCTTTTGCCCGGACGAACTTCCTTGCATGCAAAGATGTAGCTGGTGGGTCCCAGCAGTCAGGGGGGAAACGTTTTTTTCGCGAAATACGGTGGCCCGTCTGGTGGGTCCCTGTTGCTAGGTGGAGGAATAAATTATTTTGCGCGTATAATAAGCAGGCACTTCCTTGTAGCCGCCGTGGACCCAGCTGTCAGCCTCTCCACGTACAGTCCACGTCCGGTGGAAGTCATTCCTTGACCACGTTGACCACGCCGCGCCGAGAGCACCACAGTGGTGGACGACGGCGAGGCCTAGGAAGGGGACGACGTGGAGCCAGGTAAGACGCGGCAGTGGATGCACACGTAGAGAGGAGTACGAGGGTTCACTAGTTCGGCTGCGATGTGAGGCTGTCGTCGCCGTAGAATAACAGGGGGTGTGGGTGAGTGGAGGGATGGCTTGGCCAGCGGTGGGAGTAGTAGGGGGCAGTGAGGCCTCCGCGGCAGCACAGCCGGCCACGGGAGGCAGGAGCAGGCGGCACGACCGGCGCTGCTTTGTGCGGCTGGAGCTAGAAGAACAGAGGTTGAAGAAGCACGATGGCCGTTGGATGGACATCGTATGGTCACTGAAGCTATAATCGTTTATATTGACTAAGTTGACAAAGCCCTTGGTACGTCAACTTAGTAGGCCCACAGGTCAGCTTCCGAAACGGTGCGCCCCAGATGTCAGGGGGGGAATCATTTTTTGGGCGGGTGAAGCTAGAATATCCGAGATTGAAGAAGAAGCACGGCATCCGTTGGATGGACATCCAACGGCCACTGCTGCTAAAACTGTGTGTTGACTATAAGTTGACAAAGCCTTGCATACGCGTCAACTCTTTTTTTTGGGGGGACGCGTCAACTTAGTAAGGCCAGAAGTGTGTGGCAGAGAACTTATAGCCCATTTGATATTTGTAAGAATGTGCAGCCCATTTTTGAATTCTAATGGAATTTACTATAGCCCATTTACAGTTTGTTAAAAGTACAGCCCATTTCAACCAACCGTTCAAAACCGAATTCAATAAAATTTCCCACATTTTGATGGGATCCGAAATATTTTTATCCCGAAATTTCTAGTCAGATTAAATAGAATTTCAATATAAATTTATATTACATAAAAATCCAATGAAACATTGCGCTTGCAACAATTAATGAAAGTAAAATTTTGAATATCCAAAAATAATACTTTATAAAGTAATTACGTGTTCGGTTTATTGACTACTCCCTCCTTTTCGGCCGCTTCTTGTGCAATTCTATCGTTTATTGACTACTCCCTCCTTTTCGGTTTATAGTGATCAATTCAAAAATCTCACCAATCAATGTAGATGGCGAGTGGTGGAATACTTTTTGTAGTTTTGCAAAAGCACCTAATTAATGCTCTTGGTATCCTCAAAAAATTATGTTTATCAATGCATTAATTGCAGTGCATGCATGCATAAAGTAAATGCATTGGTCAATTTAATCTTAATACTTGCATGCAATGATTTAATGCACCTTGGAATCTGAACATGTGATGGAAAACAAAAAAATTGAGCCTTATAAAATGAAAAACTAAAATTTTGAGATAAGCCCTATAAACCGGATAGGAGGGAGTACATAGGTTGACAATGGTGTGGGACCGTGATGTCAGGAAACCAGGAGGAGGCAAAATAAATTATAGTTATATATATACACCCTCCGTCCGGAAATACTTGTCATAAAATGAATAAAAGGGGATGGATCTAGACGTATTTCAGTTCTACATACATCTCTTTTTATCTATTTGGAATACAAGTATTTTCGGACGGAGGGAGTATATAATAAGGAGGCACTTGCGTACATGAGGCTATGGCCCTGGTGGGTCCCCATTGTCATCCTCTCCAAGTAAAGTCATATCCTCGCCCGCGCGCGCTTTCCACCCGAAATAGTAAGCGCCGCCCGCCCCGCTTCCCGGTGTAGGTGATTGCTCCGCCTTCAAACAACACAAGTGTCGTCCGTCCGTCCATCTGCCGCGCACATTAATGATACACGGTTGCCGAGGCGGCTACTTCGGCGCCACACGTCCGTCCCTCCGCCGCCCACCATTGCTATATAAACTGCTGCGCCGGCCATAGCCATAGTCATCCGCATCCGTTCACTTTCTCCTGTCCATACCACTACTGCCCACCATGGCTTCCTCACGCTCCAGCGCTCGTCCGGACGGGCGGACGACGGACCACAAGGAGATGGCAGCCATTGCTACCGACCGGCTGGCCGGCAGGCAGCCGGAGGACGGCGATGTAGTCGATGATCCGGCGCCAACTCCCTCCTCCGTGCCATCCTCGCTGGTGCATTGCACCATGACCATCGGCGAGGCCCGTGCCCAACACATGGACACAGTGAGGCAGAAGCGTGAGGAGCAGTTCCGGGAGGCGCAGGCCGACGCCGCCTACAACCACCATCTCCTCCAGGAACACCTGCAGGCGGAGGAGCAGATCGCCGCGGAGCGGGCGGAGCAGGAGGCGCTGCTTTACTCATACCGCTCCGCCTGCAATGGCCGCCACGAGCGCTGGTGGTACCGCATGCGGGTGGCGGAGGTTGCGGCCGCCTACAAAGAGAGCGATGAAGCGGGTGAGGCGCTATTTGGTGAGACCGAGGACGAGGCAGAGGACAATGCCGGCTCCGATGAGTCCCCGCTCCGCTGGCGTCGACGAGGCCCTGCTCCGCCGAGGCCTCGCGGCGCCAACAATGAGGCAGAGGAAACTGCTGTCTCCGTCGAGGCCCCGCCCCGCTAACAATGAGGCAGAGGACATCGCCGACTCAGCCGAGGCCCCACCCTGCCAGCAACGATGGGGAGGATATCCACCGCTCCGCCGAGGCGCCGCCCACCGGCAACGAGATAGAGGACATCGCCGGCTCCGCCGAGGCCCTGCCCCGCTGCCAACAAGGCCGCGCCACACAGAAAACGAGGAAGAGTAGAACACGCTAGGTCGCCGCCGCTCGGGTCCAAGTAAGGCCACCGCTACTACCCTCTGGTTGAAGCCAAGCTAGGCAGGTTGACCATTAACGGCCGATTAGCTTCTTGGCGGCGACGTGGAGTCGGAGAGCTACGATGGAGAAGGACGCTGCTTCTACTTAACTGTTGGTGCAGTTGGCTGACTCACACATGGGCCCAACAGGCATCTGGGCCACATGTCAGTTATGCAACTGCACCTGCAGTTAAGTCACTGAAGCTTCTATTTAGCTCAGTCGGACACAGGTGGGTAGCTTCAGTTAATTAATTATACCTCCAGCGCACCCCTTTTTAGTTGAAGAATGTATGAAATGTAATGAAATCCAGCATGTTTATATGAAATCTAACCGTGTATGAATGAAATTATTTCTATTAGTTCGAATTCTTGTATCACTGGCATTGGATGAACATGCAAAACAATACATACTAGCATTATTACCAGGGTGATCACCTCGTTTGCAGCAGTTTCACATGTACTCCCTCCGGTCCTTTCTAGTTTGCATACAAGTTTTGTCTGTAGTCAAAGTATCTCTACTTTGACCAATCTTATATAAAAAAGTATGCACTTTCACAATGTGCGAATTAAAAAGGAACAGAAGGAGTACAAAGAGTTTGAGCAGCTTTTTTGCGTTCCTGTACATTGCAAACAAACACACAGGCCTGGCAATTCATAAAGAACATTCAAAACAATTGATCATTATTCATCTTAGTGATTCACAAGTCAGAGCCAATATTTACTTCACAACTAAAGAATAAAGGAAAAATTGATCAACGCTGCTGACAACAAAGGGCGTCCCATTCAAAAATATCAAACGCATGTCTTCTTGCTAAATTCAATGAGCAAAATATGACAAGGTTGTCCCATTCCAAAATATCAAATGCCTATGATTGTGGAATGGGCAGGGTTTGCCATCAGTTCGGACATTGACATGGCACCCCGTGCTAAATAAACCAGCTATTCTTTTTGTGCAGTTCCACCAAAATCAACCAAATTCGCGCGTAGCTTGTATGATTTCGCCCTTATATGTTGCAACACCTTGAACTTATCGACACCTCCTTTCTTGTGGTGGAAATGAATGATTCGATGTATTCATGAACATTTTGTGCAGTTCCCATTGAAATCAAGCTAATCACCCCTATTTGCACAAATACAAAAAAAGTGATTAGTATAAAGCAAACTGTATTATGAATTGACAGTTTAAACAGGCACCTACATGGTCCATGTAGAGCACACTTTTAGAAAAATGGAACTCACCAGAAAGAATCCTAGAACAACATTGTACTCAGGCATCACAGCAAAAAAATGGAGAATTGTCAGTCCTTCTGAGCTAAAGTTAGTTTGGTCTTGTGGGGAGTAATGTAACCATCCTTCAACTGCTCCTTCTGATGAGAATCCTAGAACAACATTTTACTCGCGCATCACAACAAAAAAATGGAGATTTGTCAGTCCTTTTGAGCTGAAATTAGTTTGATCTTGTGGGGAGTAATGTAACCTTCCTTCAACTGCTCCTTCTGATGAGAAGATAGACAGGGCTTCTTTATCCTGGCATAATCGGAACTAGTCACTTAACGTACTCCATATTCTTCTTCAGAGGAAGATGATCCTGTTGTGCAAAGACAAGAGGACAACTAAATGCTAGCATCCCTATTTTCTCAAAAAAGGAAAGGAAATATTTAAAACAGCACAGATGAAGCACTTCTCAAGGACAATACCACTTTTTCATGACAGTATCTAAACAGTAGCACAACACCAATAGAGATGACAAATCTCAATCATATGGATGAATTAGTGGGCGAGTACCAACCTTTTTCAGGAGGCTTATTGTGTAGAGCATACAGATCATGCACTTCTCCGGAACCATCTGCTGCTATCTATTGTGGTGGCCATGCTTACTATATACTCCTTGATTAGTTTAATGTTTCCAACATCTTTTTGTGCAGTTCCACTAAAATATATGGTATATTCAATGAAGATCCCTGTTTGCAGAAGTAGAGATAATTACGTATTACATTAAGAGTGTCATCAAATCAGTGGCAAGACAATTGCTCGTTCCAGCCATAGCAATAAATTAAGATGCAAAACTATATCATTACTTGTGTCATCACAGTTCCAGTGCTTCATTACAACATCGGGCGTTGATTTTTGTTTTTCCGCTTGTTCTTCCCCTTCATCACTTGGTTCAATAACAGACAAGCTTCGCCTTCAATGTAAGATTTGGCATGTCAATTATGGATCACAAGTATAGCACTTAGCAATGACATTAATTTTCTGATGAAAGTGGCAAAATACAGACCAACACTTGTGAAATATCCTTATCTTACCTAAATGGGATATTACGGTGCACATACAGATTGGAAGTCTTGTCTCCATTTGGGCAGTTCACTAAAATCAAGCAACATTACCATACAAGTAGCACAACATATGAAAGCACACTACAGAATCATGTGAAAGAAGGCTAGTACTGACCTCTGTCAGGACCGGTTTTCCGGGTATTGATTTCCTAGAAAATGGCCTTTGTGCTCACCAGCCCCAGGAGTACTGTTAGCTGATGAGGCACCAACTTGATACAGAAAATCCAAGCAAAATACAAAATATGTAGTACAAGACCATTCTGGCCTATGAGTATAACAAATGGTTTCTAGTGATTGATGGCGGAAGCGATTTGTGGATCATCAGCGTTATGGGACTCCATTTCCCACAGGAACAGCTGACCAGGTTAACTCCTATCTTCGCGAGGCCTCTATCACCATTGCTTAGGTTCCGGGGCTGTCATCGCAACGCTCCTCTCCAAGCAAGAAATCTGGCCAAGACAATAGCCAGGGACAAGCCAGTGAGTACTTTGAATGTACTCGCAAACATTATGAACACGGGTATAATATAACAAATGATAATCATGCTCTGAAATATTCTATCATCACAACGTTAGTCACAGAAATAAAACACATGATGCATGCAAACAAGTTATTCACGTAACACGTGAATAATGCAATTAGCGGGTAGAGATAGAATGCCATAGTCGGGTGTCTCAGCATATAAAGAGCCTATATGGTAAATAATAACTAACATGCCACAGTCGTGCGTCTGTGTGACACCACATAAAGGGCTTATAACAGAATGATCACAGTGAATATCTAGGAGGTAGAACTGTCCTAGGGATACTCAATAAATCAAATAATGAACATAGTTAGTCCACATTAATAATAATCATAATCATCATATGCCACCGGTTATAATCAATGTACTCTTTACCCACGAGTGACGGATTCCTTTAGTCCACCGGGACTAATTCTGTCTACGGTCTTTTAATTGAAAACACACCTGACTTGCACACACCAGTTTAACTTACCGGTGTCTAGAATCACCCACGACACCTGTCAAGCAAAACTCTAAGTGGGGAGGCTACAACCTCGCGTAGCATGGGATCAATTTTATATCGCGCGCTCTAAGGGGTGCACCCCTCTCGGTCCCAACCGGAAACACCCATGCCCCCGGACCAGGTGGCATGCCTACCGGCTGTAGTCGGTATCTTCCACCATGGCCTCTCTGTACGTTGTGTGCTAGTAAGGGGTTCACAACTTACTGAACCGTACCCTACCTACTGCAGGGACAAGTGGTAGTACGAAACAAGTATGGGGGTTACTGGAACAAGACTCGATCTACGGTCGACTCAGGAGGTTTAAAAATTCCCTACATGGTTTGTATAACAAAAATATTTCAACCAACAGAATCACCACTCATTATACCTTACTATGCCATACCGGACACAACCGTCCCGACGAAGACCGGAGACAAGCTCACGCCTACCCAAGGCAGAGGCTTTCCCGGATTTCTTTCCGGCATGCATGCAAGTCATACGAGGACGATGACCATCACAAGTATATCCACTTCCAATAGCAAGGAAGTCTCCAATATGCATTCATGCAAATGATCGCGTCACCACATAAAATAACGAGTTCTCTGTATTAAGGTGGTGTTATAATCGAGTCAACCAACACACACAAAAATATTATGCCAGGGTTCAGAATGCTTGCCTTCAAGAGTATGCAAGTGGGTGTGTCTTTGGAAGGTTGACTTCTTCTTCAAAAACCTATTTTTGAAATTATTCAAATTAACACATAGTTTCAAAACAGTGTAAAAAAGTTGTCTGAAATTTTTTCAAAAAAATCATAAAATAAACTAGACTAAATTTAAGAGAGGCGAGAAAAAGAATCAACTCAGTTGGAGCTTTATTTAAAAAGATATAGCCATTCAAAGTTTAGTCAAATTTCTGTTTTTTAAATAAAACAGAAAAAGAAAAGAAAACGTTTCAAATAGGTACACGTCGAACATGTACTTTGCAATTACGCCTTCACTTATCCAGCATGGACCGGCGTGAGTCACGGACAGTGGGTCCGGGGGGTCCACTGGTTAGGTTTGACTAGTCCACGTGCGCGCCGTCTCCTCCGACTGAACAGAGGCGGAGCTCCAGCGAGGTTCGCCGGCGAACGGAGGCATCCCTCGGGGATCTGAGCACATGGGTGTGCTCAGGTGGTCGAGGCAAACCCGTGGGTACCCGCCACGGTCGCCGACGTGGACGGAGTTGCCGGCGACGAGCTTCCCAGCGGACGGCGGCATCGGGTGAGATGGGGCTTTCGCCTGCGGCGAGTCCTGATCAAATCGAGCATGGGGATGGATTCGTGGGTGCTACAGGATGCTCTTGGTGAAGAGAGTGGAGGGGAGGAGGCCCTGGTGGTGTTGGAATGAACGAGACAGAGGCGGCGGTCGTGGTTGCCGGAGAAGAAGAAGATGACCATTTCTGGTCTTTTTGCTACTACGGGAGGATCAGTGAGGGAGTGAGAGAGGTGGTATGAGTTGCTCGAGGGCCTGGACGAGCTCGGGGGCCCTTAAATAGGCGAGCAATGGCGGTTCCGCGGTGGCCGGGGATAAGATCACTAGCGACCGCCATTCTGTAGCAGCAGGGGGACGTGGCAGCGACGAGCGCTTGCGGACAAGCTTGCGGATGAGCTTGAGCTGCTCCAGGGGGCAGTTGGCGAGCGCTAGTGGCTCGGGCGGCGCCGTCCGGGGCAGGAGCCCACTGTGGCCGGTCGCTAGCCGCCGTGGCCGACCTGACAGCGGCGCTGTGGGGTTCCAGGGGCGGCTTGGATTGTTCTAGTGAGTGGATGAGGCCGGGGGTGTGGCTCTGCAGGCGAGCAAGGGCCAGGGGCGCGACGCGACGGCTCGGGCGCACGCACGTGCAAAACGCACGCTCTAGGCGCGCCCAGCGCATGCATGCTATGTGTTTGCCGAAATGCCAGCGTGTGCTAGAGGGCATAGGAGGGGCTGGTGACCAACAGATCTAGGCTAGTGGTAGCTGGGATGCTAGTGGACATGCTCGTTTGGCTGCTATGGCAAGTCCGTAATGCAAACTCATGAGCATGTCAATTCTGTTCATGAACTCAAGGTGTTCGACAGAATGTCTGGGGCCTCTAGGAAACTCTTGGGGTGGCCAAAGTCCCCAGATCATAGTCTCTTTGGATGAATAAGAGGGTGGTAAAGTTAGTTTGTCAAAAACAGAAACTTTTTAGTGCAAGTTTTGCAAATCTTCAGTTTTGGACAGAAAGACAAAGGCATGATTGCAAGCACTTAAAATCCTCCAATGGGTACACTCTTATGGACTTAATGGTTTTGCAGGGTGGTCTATGTGTAGGAAATAGAATCATGGGTAAAAGAGCAAGTTAAAATATGGTTGCAGTACAAATCACCAAGCTGGACCAGAATGAAGATGAGGTTCATTCACTCAAATTTTTCAAAGGACATAACTGGTTTTTTTCATAAAGATGAATAATATACTCCTACTGGCCTCCCCTAATTTTGGTGGAAGTTTTAAGGAAGTATTTAAATAGGTTGTAGTGCAAAATTGCCCACTGGACCAGATTTGAAAATTTGATGTAGAGCTCAAAATATCCAAAGAAAGAAATATATTTTTGCATAAAAGTTATTTAAAAACATCACATGACATCCCCAAATTTTGGTGGGATTTTTAAATGAATTTATAAAAGGGTTGCAGTGCAAATGGGACCCTAAAACTAAAGAAAAACCATTTTAGAGAGATAAAGCTCAGGAAAAATAATTATATAAATAATCCCACTGATAAAAGAATTGTTTTATTTGATTGTGTAAATAAGCCCAATAATAATTGGAAAGTTTTCACTTGGGGTGAAAACTCCAGAACTTTGAAGAAAAGACAGGCTCTAAGATCAAGAATAAATCCAGGAAAAATAAAAATTTAATTTCCTGGCAAAATTTTAATAATCAAAACATGGTTAAATTTTTGGGGTGTTACAACACTACCCCCCTTAAGAAAAATCTCATCCTCGAGATTTGCTAAGGGTTGTTTTGAAAATATCATTCCTGTTAGCTGAAACCAAAAAGTTTACTCATAGAACAAACTTTGCGTCGTCGGGGTTGGCAGCTATGCCCGGCTTAGAATTGCAAACACACACCAACGTACTTATGCGCGGATATTATGTAAAATAGGGGCGTACAAGCAAACAACATTTAATTACGGCGATACAGGATCACACAATTACAGGGCCTGAACATACTAGGACTCGGTACTACTCGAGCGACTCTAGTCTACCTCGTTAATATCTTAGTGGGCATGCCTTGGGGACGTCGAGGCTTCGCCACGGTTTTCACCATCAGGATTCGCTGGAGTGGGTTGAGGGGCTGTGGGGTTGGGGTAGCGATGATGACCATCTCGTGGATTGTTGGCCACAATCCCGCTGGAGTGTGTTCCCAAAAGGCGACAAAGCACTTCTGGGGTCATCAAGGTGTTTTGGTCAATGACTGGGGCAGACCTCAGGGACTCAATCGGTTGTCCGAATAGCACGACTGGGTTGTCGGTGTTGGGCTCATGTTCTCCTCTTGCCGGGGCTCGGCGTATCAGTTCTCCACGAGCTACGATCAGATAAAGAGTGATTTGATCGAACAGATCCTCTAGTGCACTTCATAGCACACCAGATGCAACAATGTAGGATCCGTCTCGTAATCTCCGTTGGCAACCTGGGGTGGCCTACCATACCCGTCACGGCTGGTGTAGTAGTAGAACGAGTGACAGTTAACTGTGGGTGACAAGTGTCAGAGTTGAACTATAGCCTCTCGAGCAGCTAGTTGGATGGCTTGTGGCTCAAAGGAAGTTGTCCTTCCGGTGAACTTGTAGGGGCGTTCTGGAGATAGACCCCTACCATAGATGTGCACGGTGGCCCAGAATTGACGTCTTTCACCGCTCATGGGTCCTTGGTACACAACATATTCTGGGGGCTCTTCTGATGCAAAGGCATGGCGGGTGAGGTTTGCAAGCACGGTCACAAAAACTCCAAGGTTGTTTGCTCTGGTCTCATTGTGCATGATAGGGCCAGGCATTATGGCTTGGTTTGGAAAGAGTCTGTGTTGTGTTGGGTTGAGGCTAGCGTGTCCTTTTTATAGGCAAAGGGGATGGAGTCTTCCTCCGCACGCTTGCGAATGAGATAATTTAGGTGTCGGTAACTGGCGCGTGATCGACAGGCTAGGCTGATAGGTTGGGCACCGACGGCCAAAAAGGTGTCGGGGTCACTGTGTGGCTATCCTACATGAGAAGCTTGGCCGGGATTAGGCTAAGGTCTGGTGGGATGGTTAGTCTAGGTTTATGGACCTGGCTGAGACAGGATTAGCCAATGGTCAGCCTGGCTTTAATACCAAGTTTGTCGGGACCGGTTTTCCGGGTATTGATTTCCTAGAAAAAGGCCTTTGTGCTCACCAGCCCCAGGAGTACTATTAGTTGATGAGGCACCAACTTGATACAGAAAATCCAAGCAAAATACAAAATATGTAGTACAAGACCATTCTGGCCTATGAGTACAACAAATGGTTTCTAGTGATTGATGGCGGAAGCGGTTTGTGGATCATCAGCGTTATGGGACTCCATTTCCCATAGGAACAGCTGACCAGGTTAACTCCTATCTTCGCGAGGCCGCTATCACCATTGCTTAGGTTCCGGGGCTGTCGTCGCAACGCTCCTCTCCAAGCAAGAAATCTGGCCAAGACAATAGCCAGGGATAAGCGAGTGAGTACTTTGAATGTACTCGCAAACATTATGAACACGGGTATAATATAACAAATGATAATCATGCTCTAAAATATTCTATCATCACAATGTTAGTCATAGAAATAAAACCCAAGATGCACGCAAACAAGTTATTCACATAACACATGAATAATGCAATGAGCGGGTAGAGATATAATGCCTGAGTCGGGCGTCTGAGCGACACCACATAAAAGGCTTATAAAGTAAATAGATAACAAACATGGCGTAGTCGGGCGTCTGTGCGACACCACATAAAGGGCTTATAAAGTAAACATATAACAAGCATGCCACAGTCGGGCGTCTCAGTGACACCACATAAAGGTCTTATATGGTAAATAAAAAAATAACATGCCACAGTCGGGCGTCTGTGCGACACCACATAAAGGGCTTATAACAGAATGATCACAGTGAATATCCAGGAGGTAGAACCGTCCCAGGGATACTCAATTAATCAAATAATGAACATAGTTAGTCCATAATAATAATAATCATAATCATCATATGTCACCGGTTATAATAAATGTTCCGATTTAGTAGCTTTTCCTCCGAAGACCGACACTAAGACCGACACTTGACTCAACCCAGACTGTAGTCCTTAACCATGGACACGGCTATTCGAATAGATATAATCTCTGTAGAGGGTGTACTCTTTACCCACGAGTGACGGATTCCTTTAGTCCACCGGGACTAATTCCGTCTATGGTCTTTTAATTGAAAACACACCTGACTTGCACACACCAGTTTAACTTACCGGTGTCTAGAATCACCCACGACAGCTGTCAAGCAAAACTCTAAGTGGGGAGGCTACAACCTCGCGTAGCATGGGATCAAATTTATATCGCGCGCTCTAATGGGTGCTACCCTCTCGGTCCCAACCGGAAACACCCATGCCCCCGGACCAGGTGGCATGCCTACCGGCTGCAGTCGGTATCTTCCACCATGGCCTCTTTGTACGGTGTGTGCTAATAAGGGGTTCACAACCTACTGAACCGTACCCTACCTGCTGCAGGGACAAGTTGCAGTACGAAACAATTATGGGGGCTACTGGAACAAGACTCGATCTACGGTCAACTCAGGAGGTTTAAAAATTCCCTGCATGGTATGTATAACAAAAATATTTCAACCAACAGAATCACCACTCATTATACCTTACTATGCTATATCGTACATAACCATCCCGACAAAGACCGGAGACAAGCTCACGCCTACCCAAGGCAGAGGCTTTCCCGGATTTCTTTCCGGCATGCATGCAAGGCATACGAGGACGATGACCATCACAAGTATATCCACTTCCAACAGCAAGGAAGTCTCCAATATGCATTCATGCAAATGATCGCGTCACCACATAAAATAACGATTTCTCCGTATTAAGGTGGTGTTATAATCGTGTAAACCAACACACAAAAAAATATTATGCCAGGGTTCAGAATGCTTGCCTTCAAGAGTATGCAAGTGGGTGTGCCTTTTGAAGGTTGACTTCTTCTTCAAAAACCTATTTTTGAAATTATTCAAATTAACAGATAGTTTCAAAACAGTGTAAAAAAGTTGGCTGAAATTTTTTGAAAAAAATCTTAAAATAAACTAGACTAAATTTGAGAGAGGTAGGAAAAAGAATCAACTCATTTGGAGTTTTATTTAAAAAGATATAGCCAGTCAAAGTTTAGTCAAATTTCTGGTTTTTAAATAAAACAGAAAAAGAAAAGAAAACGTTTCGAATAGGTACACGTCGAACACGTACTTTAAGATTACGCCTTCACTTATCCAGCGTGGACCGGCGTGAGTCACTGACAGTGGGTTCGGGGGGACCACTGGTCAGGTTTGACTAGTCCACGCGCGCGCTGTCTCCTCCGACCGAACAGAGGCGGAGCTCCGGCGAGGTTCACCGGCGAACGGAGGCATCCCTCAGGGATCTGAGCACATGGGTGTGCTCAGGTGGTCGAGGCGAACCCGTGGGTACCCTCCATGGTCGCCGACGTGGAAGGAGTCGCCGGAGACGAGCTTCCCGGCGGACGGCGACGTCGGGTGAGATGGGGCTTTCGCCTGCAGCGAGTCCTGATCAAAATCGAGCATGGGGATGGATTCCTGGGTGCTGCAGGATGCTGTTGGTGAAGAAAGTGGAGAGGGGGAGGCCCTGGTGGCGTTGGAATGAACGAGACAGAGGCGATGGTTGTGGTTGCCGGAGAAGAAGATGACCATTTCTGGTCTTTCTGCTACTACGGGACGATCAGGGAGGGAGTGAGAGAGGTGGTATGAGTTGCTCGAGGGCCTGGACGAGCTCGGGGGCCCCTTAAATAGGCGAGCAATGGTGGTTCCGCGGCGGCCGGGGATAAGATCACCGGCGACCGCCATTCTGTAGCAGCAGGGGGACGTGGCGGCGACGAGCGCTTGCAGACAAGCTTGTGGATGAGCTTGAGCTGCTCCAGGGGGCAGCTGGCGAGCGCTAGTGGCTCGGGCGGTGCCGTCCATGGCAGGAGCCCACAATGGCCAGTTGCTAGCCGCCATGGCCGACCTGACGGCGGTGCTGCGGGGTTCCAGGGGCGGCTTGGAGTGTTCTGGTGAGTGGATGAGGCCGGGGGTGTGGCTCTGTAGGCGAGCAAGGGCCAGGGGCGCGACGCGGCGGCTCGGGCGCACGCACGTGCAAAACGCACGCTCTGGGCGCGCCCAGCGCATGCACGCTATGTGGTTGCCGGAATGCCAGTGTGTGCTAGAGGGCATAGGAGGGGCTGGTGACCAACAGATCTAGGCAAGTGGTAGCTGGGATGCTAGTGGACATGCTCGTTTGGCTGCTGTGGCAAGTCTGTAATGCAAACTCATGAGCATGTCAATTTTGTTCATGAACTCAAGGTGTTCGACAGAATGTCAGGGGCCTCTAGGAAACTCTTGGGGTGGCCAAAGTCCCCAGATCATAGTCTCTTTGGATGAATAAGAGGGTGGTAAAGTTAGTTTGTTAAAAACAGAAACTTGTTATTTCATGTTTTGCAAATCTTCAGTTTTGGACAGAAAGAAAAAAGGCATGATTGGAAGCACTTAAAATCCTCCAATGGGTACACTCTTCTGGACTTAAGGGTTTTGCAGGGTGGTCTATGAGTAGGAAAGAGAATCATGGGTAAAAGAGCAAGTTAAAATATGGTTGCAGTACAAATCACCAAGCTGGACCAGAATGAAGGTGAGGTTGATTCACTCAAATTTTTCAAAGGACATAACTGGTTTTTTGCATAAAGATGAATAATATACTCCTACTGACCTCCCCTAATTTTGGTGGAAGTTTTAAAGAAGTATTTAAATAGGTTGTAGTGCAAAATTGCCCATTGGACCATATTTGAAAATTTGATGTAGAGCTCAAAATATCCAAAGAATGAAATATATTTTTGCATAAAATTGATTTAAAAACATCACATGACATCCCCAAATTTTGGTGGGATTTTTAAATGAATTTATAAAATGGTTGCAGTGCAAATGGGACCCTAAAACTAAAGAAAAACCATTTTAGAGAGATAAAGCTCAGGAAAAATAATTATATAAATAATCCAACTGATAAAAGAATTGTTTTATTTGATAGGGTAAATAAGCCCAATAATAATTGGAAAGTTTTCACTTGGGGTGAAAACTCCACAACTTAGAAGAAAAGATAGGCTCTATGTTGGTGTACTAGAATAGGGGTACCCTAGTACCCCGAACTTGTGCACGGGCAGTTGCAGCGCCCCGCGGCAAGGCTTGCCGGGCGACCGCCAAGGTCCTCCGTGGTTCCCTTGGAGCCATACAAGAACAAAGTATTTAAGCTCAGGAGACAAGGCCCCGGCAAGAGGAGCTTGCCGGGAAGGCCAACTAAGGCATCCCAAGGAACTTGCCGCGACGCGCCACGCGTCCCGGCAAGGCAACAAGGCCCCGACAAAAGGAGCTTGCCGGGAAGACCAACCAAGGCATATCAGGGCCCGGTCAGCGACAAGCTTCCGGACCCGACAAGACAACGGCCGCGGCAAGGCGCTTGCCGCGGCAGGCGGCCACTCTGCGCCCACGCTCCAGCGCATCCACCAACATGTCGCTCTGGGGGCCTCTCCAGGCGCGCGTGGCGGAAGGCTGTGCAGCCAGCGGTGCGCAGTGGCATGCGAAGCTGACAAGACTGCCATCGTGGCGAGCGGTGGCGTCCCTGACGGTACCTTTCTGCACTGTTTGGGCGATGCAGACGGGCATTTAATGCCCTTGTCCCCTGCAGTCAGGGTTAGGTAGGGTGCACTGTACAAGTAACTGTATCAACCACCTCTCTTTTTACTCTTCTACCCTTCTCTGCGTTGCCACCTGTCGGTGACCCCTTTAGCATATAAAAGGAGGCCCCTGCGCAACGTAGAGGGGGTTCGGATCATTCGGAAGCCAGAAAAACACTTAGCTCACTCTCGAGCAAGAACACAATACAATTAGACAAGCAGCAGTAGGAGTATTATCTCTCCTGAGAGCTCCGAAGCTGGGTAAACTGCTCGTGTGCTTCGCCTCGATCTGCTCTTCGT
>NC_041383.1:57320417-57345500 GCF_002162155.2 Triticum dicoccoides
CATAGGTGTTCGTGGATCAGTTTCCCCGACATCTTTGGCGCGCCAGGTAGGGGGCGTCGAGATTGCGTGAACCTGATCCGGCGTTCACATGAGCTAGATCTTCATTTTCTTCATCAACATGCCACCGAAGAAGAAGGCTTCGGAGGCAGCTCTTCCGTCCACGTCGATCCCACCGCCACCGGAGCAAACGGGTGGTGGGGTAGACATCGGCGGAAGGACGGACGTCGACGAGGAAGCTCACGACGCTGCCAGGTCCAAGGGCAAGGCGGCGCAGACCTCGACGTCCGCGCTTGTTCCGCGCCCATCTCAGGAGGCGCAGGAACGACAGTGTCATGGTAGTACCATACGTTTGTTGGGCCAAGATCAAGCTGGTGGATCCCGGGGCGCTCAAGACCAGCATGCACGCCAGCGTACCAGCACGAGCGAGACACAGTCGCCCGGACGGGATAATGCTCCTTCTAACATAGTTAGAAGTCCGAGCACATCCCGCTCCTCGCGCCGTCCGCCACTGCCACCCACCACTCCGGCAGAAGCTTTGGCGCGAGCCCAACTGCTCCTGGATTACCCTCCAACGTCGGACAAGATCGACGAATGGAGGGCCACCATTCAGAGTCTCATCGGCTACGCCAACGGCGACACTCCGCAGCAGCTGAGCGCGTCACTGCCGCGGCAGGGTTGCCACGCGCGAGCCAGTGGCGACGAAACTGGTGGGGGTGCAACAACCATGCAATCACCACCCCGAAGGCCAAGATCGCCGACTCGTCGGATCCACCTCGACAGTGACTCCACCGCATCGTCGGATCCACGAGCTCGTCGCGATCAGCACCAAGTTCTTCGCGATCGACAACAAGAGGACGCTCATACTCGCATCGAGCGCCAAAGAGAAGCGCGACATCAATCCGACAAGCGCGCTAGGCCTTCTGTTGACATGCATGCGCCAGGGGAACCAGGCGATCTGCCGTATGTGGTAGGTTGCCCTGCGTTCACTCGTGAGCCGCGGGAAGTCCAGTGGCCCAGCACGAAGAACTTCAAGCCAGACGTACCGGAGAAGTACGACGGCAAGACGCATCCGCCGGAGTTCCTCAGCATCTACACCATTGCGGTGCAGGCTGCCGGGGGACGGGATGACAAGATCCTTGCCAACTACTTCCCGCTGGTGCTCAAGCCCAACGTCAGATCCTGGCTCATGCACTTCCCGGACAACTCCATATCCTCTTGGGCCGATCTATACCATCAGTTTGTCGGCACCTTCACAGGCGGCCACAAGCCTCATGCCCAAGAGAGTGACCTTCATCTGCTCGCCTAGAAGGAAGGAGAGCCCCTGCGCAAGTACATTCAGAGATTCAGCAGTGTACAATAAAACATCCCAGACGTCCACCCCGCCACGGTGATCAGCGCGTTCCATCAGAACGTGCGAAACCACAGGATGCGGGAGGAAATGGCGATGTGCAAGATCAGAGACGTCAGTGAGCTATATGCCCTGGCCGACAAGTGTGCACGTGCTGAGGAAGGGAGGAGACTCCCCGGAGAGAATATAGGAGCAGGAGGGTTTGACAGTGAGGATGCTGCCCCGGCAAAGAAAAACCGGCGGCGGAACAAGAGGAAGAAGAAAGGAAAAGAGGTGCTGGTCGTTGAGCAGTCCGGCAAGATGCCCAAAGCTGGTAGCTCCGATAAGGAGGTTGCCGCAGAGGTGGCAGTTGCCGACAAGCAGGACGGTACCAGCAAGCAGTATTGCAAGATCCACCGCACCAAGGGCCACGATCTCCAGAGCTGCAAGAAAGTCGAGCAGCTTGTTGAGCAACAGAAAGCTGAATACGAGCGGCGCGACAAGGAGAAGGCCCAGGAAGGTGCTAGAGGATCCGGCAAGAAACGTCCCGGCAGAGGAGGACGCCGTGGCAAGGCCAAGCAGCGGCAAGGAGACAGACCTCCTCGCGGCCGCAACAAGGATGAAGATGACGACGACGAAGGCATGGATGATGAGGAGACTGACGAGCAGGAGTTCCAGAAAGCCACAGAGGTCCTGTGCGTTGACGGTGGTGCTTCTCTGCATACTTCACACCGCCAGCTCAAGCAATGGGTGCGGGAAGTCAATGCAGCAGAACCACCCGTCGAGTCACGCAAGCCTCTGAAGTGGTCCAGCACGCCTATCATCTTTGATATTGAGGACCACCCTGATCGCATAACTGCGGTCGGGTGCTTGCCGATGTTGGTTTCACCAACTATCCGCAACCTCAAGGTCACTAAGATGTTAGTTGACGGCGGGGCCGGCTTGAACCTGATCTCCTCCATGGTGCTCCAGAAACTCCAGATCCCTGACAGCGAGCTCGAAGAGACCGGTACATTTCAAGGAATCAACCCGGGAAGGAGTAAGCCAAAGGGAAAGATCACGTTGCCGGTAACATTTGGCAGCGAGTTGAATTTCTGGACTGAGAGGGTCACTTTTGACATTGCTGACTTCCCATTGCCTTACAATGGGATACTCGGCCGTCCAGCACTCGCCAAATTCATGGCAGTCTCTCACTATGCCTACAACGTACTGAAGATGCCAGGCCCGATAAGTGTCATCTCTGTCCCCGGCGACAAGAAGGATGCCCTTATTTGCGCCGACAAGATCTACCGGGAAGCAGCAGCCGCAGCAAATCGCCAATCACTTGCCGCTGAAGCTCCCGGAGCGAAGAAGAAGACCATGTCCGGCAAGAGCTCTGATGCCCACTCCGGCAAGCGCACCTCTTCGGAGTGCTGCGCTACCGTCGAGGACGCACCATCGAGCTCCACCGGCAAGTGTATGAAGGTAATGGCAGCTCCACCTGAGACCAAGAAGGTGTCCGCCAAGGAGGACGACACTGGTGGTACCTTCACCATCAGTGCCACTCTCGACCCCAAATAGGAAAGCGCGCGTGTTGCTTTCCTGCGGGCGAATGTCCACGTGTTTGCATGGCAACCAACTGACATCCCCGGTGTTCCCAGGAAAGTAATTGAGCACCACCTTGTCGTCTGTCCTCATGCGCGTCCCGTCAAGCAGAAAGTCAGGAAGCAGGCAGTTGAGCGCCAAGAATTCATCGCAGAAGATATCAAGAAGTTGGAAGCGGCAGGCCTTGTCAGAGGAGTGCTCCATCCTACGTGGTTGGCCAATCCTGTAGTTGTGCGCAAGGCTAACGGAAAATGGAGGCTTTGTATCGAATTCACTGATGTCAATAAAGCTTGTCCCAAAGACCCATTTCCCTTGCCGTGCATCGATCAGATTGTTGACTCCACGGCCGGATGTGATTTGCTTTCATTTCTTGATGCATACTCAGGATACCATCAGATCTTCATGGCAGAAGAGGATGAGGAGAAGACTGCATTCATCACCCCGTGTGGCACGTACTGTTTCGTACGGATGCCTTTCGGTTTGAAGAATGCTGGTTCAACATTTGCAAGGGTAGTCCACCACGCTTTTGAGCCACAAATGCACAGAAATGTGGAAGCCTACATGGATGACATAGTGGTCAAGAGCAAGGACAGGGCAACCCTGATTCAAGATTTAGACGAGACATTTGCAAATCTGTGCAAGATCAACCTCAAGCTTAACCCCGAGAAGTGTGTGTTTGGAGTCCCCTCCGGCAAGCTTCTTGGGTTCTTCGTGTCTCAGCGGGGAATTGACGCTAATCCCGACAAGATCAAGGCCATTGAGTAGATCGAAGCACCAAAGCGCGTCAAGGATGTACGAAGGCTTGCCGGTTGCGTGGCTGCTCTCAGCAGGTTTATCTCTAGATCTACTGAGCGCGCCCTGCCTTTCTTCAAAATTTTGAAGAAGGCAGGTCCAATGAAATGGACTCCGGAGGCGGAGGCTACGCTGCAGGACTTGAAAAGATACCTGTCCTCCACTCCAACACTTGTCGCACCTAGGCCACAAGAGAAGTTGTTGCTATATATAGCGGCAACCAATCAAGTGGTTAGTGCTGCGTTAGTGGCGGAGAGGGAGGCGGATGATGAGCCGGCAACCACGGCAGACGCATCCAGCGACAAGCAGGGGCTTCACCGACAAGCTCTGGTCCCGACAAGGATGGATCTGCGCAGGAGCATGACAAGATGCAGAAGAGAATGGTGCAGCGCCCAGTTTACTTTGTCAGTTCCCTTCTGCAGTGGGCTAGATCAAGGTACTCTGGTGTGCAGAAATTGCTTTTCGGCCTTCTCATGGCCTCGAGAAAGCTGCGCCATTACTTCCAAGCACATGAGATCACAGTTGTCACTCGCTTTCCGTTGAAAAGGATACTGCAAAATCCAGAAGCAACAGGCAGGATTGTCGAGTGGGCATTAGAACTGTCAAGCTTTGGCCTCAAGTTTGAAAGTACTTCAACTATCCAAAGCAGAGCATTGGCAGAATTCATAGCAGAGTGGACGCCGACACAAGATGAAGAAATTCCAGAGACGAGCATCCCCGTCAAGGAAGTGAGCAAAGAGTGGCTGATGTACTTTGATGGTGCCTTCTCGCTGCAAGGCGCCGGTGCGGGCGTGCTGTTTGTCGCACCCACCGGAGAGCACCTCAAGTACGTAGTCCAGATGCACTTTCCCAAGGAGCAAGCAACCAACAATACTGCAGAGTATGAAGGATTGCTTGCTAGTCTCAGGATCACAGCAGACCTTGGGATCAAGAAGCTCATTGTCAGAGGTGACTCACAGCTTGTCGTCCGCCAAGTGAACAAGAACTATCAGAGTCCATTGATGGAAGCATATGTTGATGAAGTGACAAAGCTAGAAGAGCACTTTGACGGCCTACAGATGGAGCATGTTCCGAGAGCTCAGAATGACATTGCTGATGGCCTGTCGAAGTGCGCCGCACTAAAGTTGCTTGTGGAACCAGGGATCTTTGTGCTCAAGCTGACTCAACCGTCCGTAACACCGTCAACTGGACAGAACAAGAAGAGGAAGTTGATTTCTGGTGACTATTTTCCGGCAGAGCTCCCTGAAGCCGCCGCCAAGAAGGTCCCCAAGATCAACGCCAAGGATGCTGAGGAGCAGTCTGCTCCGGCAAGCCTTATGGTTTGTTACGTCGCAGCAGACGCTCCCGACAAGCTTTGCTCCAGCAAGCTTGCCGGGGAACATCAAGCTCCGGCAGAGCCGCAGGTTCTCACCGTAGAAGCGGGTGTTCCCGCAGCAGCAGATGTGCCTTTAGTCCTTGTTGTCGAGCCACAAGCTCCAGCATGGGCACAGCAGATTGTCCATTTCCTTCAGACAGGAGAACTTCCCGAAGAGCAAGAAGAAGCGGAAAAAGTAGCCCGGCAGTCAACTATGTACCAGTTTGTCGATAGCATACTGTACAGAAGAAGACTCAACGGTGTGAAATTGAAGTATATTTGCCGGGAAGACGGACAAAAGCTTTTGGCAGAGATACATGGAGGCATATGTGGTCACCACATTGGCGCAAGAGCACTTGCCGGCAAAGCTTTCCGGCAAGGTTTCTTTTGGCCGACAGCCCTCCAGGATGCAACTGCGCAAGTAACCAAGTGTGAAGCGTGCCAGTTTCATTCCAAGCAGATACACCAGCCAGCTCAAGCTCTCCAGACGATCCCTTTGTCCTGGCCATTTTCGGTTTGGGGGCTCGATATCCTCGGCCCCTTCCCCCGAGCTGTCGGGTGCTTTGAGTACTTGTACGTTGCAATCGACAAGTTCACAAAGTGGCCGGAAGTGGAACCAGTGAGGAAGGTGATAGCACAGTCAGCAATCAAGTTCTTCAGGTCGATTGTTTGCCGTTTTGGGATCCCTAACAGGATCATCACTGACAACGGCACGCAATTCACGAGTCGCACCTTCATGCAGTACGTCCAAGATCTTGGTGCCAAGATCTGCTTCGCTTCTGTTGCTCATCCGAGAAGCAACAGTCAAGCGGAGAGGGCAAATGCTGAAGTGTTGCGTGGGCTCAAGACCAGAACTTTCGATAGGCTGCACAAGTGCGGAAGAAACTGGATCGAGGAGCTGCCGGTGGTTCTTTGGTCGATCAGGACGATGCCAAATCGAGCAACTGGCCAGACACCTTTCGCTCTAGTCTATGGAGCGGAGGCAGTTCTCCCCACGAAACACGTATACAGGTCACCTCTTGTGCTCGCTTATGATGAGCTTGAGCAAGAGCAGCTGCGACAAGATGACGCGCTGCTCCTTGAGGAAGATCGTCTTCAGGCTGCTGTACGAGCTGCTCGGTACCAGCAAGCTTTGCGCCGCTACCATAGACGCAAAGTTAAAGCCAGAAGCTTCGAGGAAGGCGACCTTGTTCTTCGGCGCGTTCAGTCCGCCAAGAATTCCAACAAGTTGACGCCGAAGTGGGAAGGCCCTTATCGGGTGAAACGAGTCACTAGGCCCAGCGCTGTCCGCCTCGAGACCGAAGATGGCACTCCGGTGAGCAACTCCTGGAACATTGAGCATCTTCGTAAGTTTTACCCATAGGGCGCGGTTGCCGGAACCTGTTCCGGCAACCACCTTTTGTACAAGTCTTGCCGATGTTGCATGTAATCCTTTGTACAAAGCCGGGCGCAGATCCCGTGCATAAGTAAAGCTCATGTGCTCCGCACATCTTGTCAATTTCATGCATTATATTCTTTCTTGCATACATTATCTGACACTTTGTGCAGCACCTACCCCCGGTAAGCAATAACGAACCGTAAGGCTCCATATCGTTATTTTCTCTTCTTTCTTTTTCTCAAAGGGAGGAATATTCCCTCGCGCACAAGTTTGCCCGGGGGGAGGAGAAGATAATGATGTGGAACAGGCGTCGTTCAAGAAAGTTTCGCCTTGACGGAAACCTTGCCGGGAAGCAAACGACAGAAAAGCTAAGTTGCCAAAGTTTGAGCAATCAATTTTAAATTTTTAAGTTATCTTCCTTGAACGACCATGCTGTGTATGGAAAACCTGTGCGCGGAGGAACCAACTCGTAGCTAGTTGCGCCCTTACTTTGTTTCGAGTCTGCTCAACAACTTAAGTGTGCTGCAACTAGTCGCGACAAGGTTTCTTGTCGGAAGCGGCACCGCCAGCAGGCTGCTGATGTCCCGCACTCAGCGCTCGCGGCTCGGGTGCCTGCGCTGACAAGTCCCCTAAAAGCGTAGGTTAAAAACATACAAAGGAAGGAATCTAGTAAAGGAAATAACGTAGCAATTGATAACATAAATAGAGTTATATTACGAGATAACTTGTCGCAGCGGCTAACAGATTGATCTCATAATATGGCCAGCAGCAACAAGGAGGAAAGGAAATGGGTGGCCTAGTCTACGCGATCGCCCTCAACCCTCTTGATCTCGCTCACCTTGTCCACGATGGGTGCGACAAGGGCCTTGAGTGCATCCCGGTCAGCATCCAGCGGCAAGGACTTGAGGACGTTGGTGAGGTTGAGGCCTGGATTGCGGAAGGCCACCTTTATCAGCACCTTCTGGAGAGCCCCCGCGCAAATCCTGCGCGACTCGTCGGCCAGCTGCTTTGGGATCCTCTCTCGGAGCCGCTGGAGTGCCGTCGCCACGCCCTTGAAGAACAGGCTGAGCTTGGCGCTGGGTTGGAGATGCTCGTCGGAGGGATACCCAAAATCCTCTATCCCCAGCTGCGCCAACTCCCCGTCAATGGCAGCGGCAGCATCCACAAGACCTTCAGTCCAATGCTCCAGTATCTCCCTGAAGGCGTCGTGGGCGGCAGTAGCATTCGCCAGCAGCGCCTCGTCGGCCTTGACCTTCTCCGACAAGGTCACCTCTCGCTCCCTGGCGGCGTCCAGCGTCTGAGTCAACGTGGCCAGCTTCAGCTCGAGATCCGCCTTGGAATCCTTGGCGGCGCCGAGCTCCTTGCTCCTCTCTGCGAGAAGACCCTGCAGCTCGCCATGAGCGGCAGCGTCCTTCTCGTTCTCACGCTTGAGCACGGAAAGCTCCTCGCCGCTCGCCTTGAGATCTGCCTCCAGCTGCGCCACCTTCACCTCCAGCTCCTTCTTGGCGGCCTCTGCAGTTGCGGCAGCATCCTTTGCTTCCTTGAGAGCCCCGCCAAGTGTTTCCTCACGCGCCACAAGCTCCTCCTCGTAGCTGTCAAGGTTGGCCTTCCTCTGCACCAACTCGCCTTCTCGCGCGGACTGCTTCTCGGCAGCAAGTCTTTGTTCCTCCTCAGCTTCGGCCTTCTCAAGAAGGAAGGCTGTACGCTCCTCGGTGAGTCGCTCCCGCTCCTGTGCCAAGGACCAGAGAGTTTCTTGATTGAGGCCCCAGAGCTCCTCCGCGCGTTTCTCTATATCGACTCCCGCCTTCGCGACAAGCGCTTCCCGGGAAGCTAGCTTGGCTTGTCGTGCGCGGTAGAGTGACAGCAGCTTCCGCAGCAGCTGCTCCTCCTCAGGCTCGCCACTGCTGCTGCTTGGCACGTCGACCAATGATAGCCCGGCGGAGGCGAGCAGCTCCTCATCGAAAGTTTCTCCTTCGACCGGCACCCTGGAGCTCGATGCCTAGGGGAGCTTGATGAAGATGCCGTCGCCGGCCTTCAAGTAGGCGCCAGGCTGAGGCTCTTCGGAGCCTGGCTCCGCAGCAGCGGCGGAGGGATCGGCGGTCAGTGCAGCGCTTGACGCTCCAGCGGCCTCAGGGCCGTCAGTGCGATCGCCCGACCCCTCGCCAGCTTCTACGGCGGCAGCCTTGGCGGCCTCTTCGCCGGTGGGCTCATCAGCCCCGGCCCCTTCTTCGTTGGTGGCAGCGTCGTCGTTGCTACCGCGCGCGCCTTCCTCGCCGGCGTCCTCGATCTCCATTGGCTCCGTGGCAGATGGATCTGAAGAACGAAGAAGGGAGAGAAGTCAAGCAAAAATCCAAGAAAGGAAATTCAGAAGAAGAAGAACCCAAGGGACGTTCTTAGGAAAAAGGGTTACCTGTGCTAGGATCTGCGGTCGCGGTCTCGACCGCTGGAGGATCGCTGGTGCCATCCCTTGCCGGAGAATTGTCCCTTGCCGGGGAGTTCTCCCTTGCCGGAGAGCGCTCCCTTGCCGGGGAGTCCTCCCTTGGCGGCGTAGACGAAGCGGATGGCACTTCGAGGGCGACTTTCGGGCCCTCCTGGTGAGGCTGTTCTGCTCCTGCACAAATCAACAAGCAAGATATTAGTAGAGAAAAGAGCACCCATGCGCGCCCGACAGCAGGAAGTAAACTACAAACTTACGCTGGGGGCTGCGCTGGGGGCTGCTTTGGGGAGTGGCTGCAGGGTCCGTCAAGGTGGTCTCAGACACACCACCTGCTGACACGGCGGGATCATCTTTGATGACAATCACCGGGGCCTTGGCTCTCTTCGCCGCTCTCTGGGCCAGCGTCCTGAAAAGGAATGGATTCAGATCGAAGCAAGTCAGATACAAGACAAAAACAGCAAGAATTGAACAACTACAAGAGCACCAAAGAAACTTACTCTTCTTCCTCCTCGTCGGAGCTGAGAGCGGAGAGATCGAAGTCCGGCTCCCCTCCGGTGCGGCGAGGTGGAGGAGTAGGATCCCTTGCCCGCTTGGCAGGGGCGGTGGCGGTGGACCGGGAAGATCCCGCTCCAGTTGCCGCTGCAGCGTGAGGCGCTCCCGCGACAACATTGCTTGCCACGGTAGAGCGTGTCGCACGGCTTGGCGGCTGTTGGCTCGTTTGCCGCCCCGCTACGTCCCCGGCCCTGCGGAGATGCCTTCTTGGCGGGGCCGAGGGCTCCACTTGCAGCACGGTATCTGAAGATTCGGGCCCGACAAGGTCTCCCTCGCCGGGCTCGCTCGGTTCATCTTCAGGACCGGCAAGCTCTTCCTCGCCGACAAACTCCGCGCGCTCGGCAAGGCTTGCCGCCTCTGCTGCCTCTGCCTCCTCCATGGTGAACCCGAACTCGCCCGCGGCAACTGCTGCCGCCACCTCTTCCAGCCTGGTGGCGATGCGCTGCATCTCATCATCAGTGGTGTCGCGGGTGAGGCTCTTCTGCTCATCAGTGCGGACCAGCACTTATACCAAGTCGTCGAAGAACGCTTGTACGACGTCATCCGCAGGTTCTTGCCAGGTTGGGGCGATTCCGTGTGAATCACACAACGGCATCACCGCGCGGGATCCGGTCCAGTGAAGAATTGTTGCACAGCGGGACGACTGTCCGCGGCAAAGTAAATGGGTGCTGAGGGTCGCGCTTGAACAACTCCAGGAGCATCGCATCCAGCTCCAGGACGGTGAAGTTGAAGTTGAGGCCCGGACGCAGCCTCATGATATCCGCCGAGTTCTTGAACTCCCAGGCGGGTCTCCCCCTCTCCTGCAGGGGGGCGATGCGGCAGCGAAGGAAATCTGCACCGACGGCGCCTACAGTGAGCCCGGCAAGCCTAAGGCGAAGGATCCTGGTGACGGCGATCTTCAGCCTGTCGTCTTCCGAGGCCACGTTGCTCCAATCGTTGCCGCGTACTATTGGGGCTTGGCGCAGGGCAGTGAACGGCTGCGGGTTCTCCTCGACGATCCAGCACCACTCCGCTCTCCACTCCTCCCACTTGCTCCGGAGCTCACCCTCCAGATACGCCTCCTTCTTGCCGACTCTCGAGATCCAGGCGATCCCTCCGGCAAGCGGCTCTCCTCTCTCGACCCGAGGCATGAAGAAGTGGCGGAAAAGGGCGACATTTGGGTGGACTCCGACAAAGTTTTCGCACAAATGTGCGAAAACTGCCATGGTCAGAACGGCGTTGGGTGTGAAGTCAAGGAGGCGGAACCCGTAGGTGTTCATGATGTCGCAGAAGAAATCAGAAAAGGGCGGGCAGAGCCCGCAATAGAAGAACAATGCGAAGAACGGGTACCCGCTTGGAGCCAGTGCCGAAGCTGCAGCCGGGAGTACCCTCGTGCGCAGATGTGCACGCGTCTCCGTCGACCAGAAGAGGTAGTAGTACTCCCTCAGCTCCTGCGCACCGAGCTGAGGGGGGAAGAGGGCCCGCTCCTTCCACAGCGCCGCGAGCCGTTGCGCCTCGGCCGACTTCACGCCCTTCCCCTTGTCGCCTTTTGGAGCCATGGAGGAGGTGGTGGGGGAGATCGGCGGCGGTGGTGATGCTGGTGGCAATGGGGAGCGGGGCGCTGCTCTCTTTCTGCTTCGAGAAGAAGGGGGGAGCGGCGGAGATTTCTGGAGATTGAAGCAACAAACGGCGAGATGGGCGAACTGCCCCTGTTTCCCCTGCTTATAAAGAAGGAGGGGCGGACGTTTCGCCCTTCCGAATAAAGAAACCACCCACGATCTCTCCCACGACGCCGCATTCGACGCATGCCGTTAGGGAGGGCGCGGTGGATACGGAGTCAGATTCGGCGTAACCCAGGCCGCGTGTGCCCGTGCGCTGTTTTGGGCCTGGCCCAACAGCGCTCGGCACCGTGTATGGCCCAGGCCCGGGGCCTCCTGTCGGTGTACTAGAATAGGGGTACCCTAGTACCCCGAACTTGTGCACGGGCAGTTGCAGCGCCCCGCGGCAAGGCTTGCCGGGCGACCGCCAAGGTCCTCCGTGGTTCCCTTGGAGCCATACAAGAACAAAGTATTTAAGCTCAGGAGACAAGGCCCCGGCAAGAGGAGCTTGCCGGGAAGGCCAACCAAGGCATCCCAAGGAACTTGCCGCGATGCGCCAAGCGTCCCGGCAAGGCAACAAGGCCCCGGCAAGAGGAGCTTGCCGGGAAGACCAACCAAGGCATATCAGGGCCCGGTGAGCGACAAGCTTCCGGACCCGACAAGACAACGGCCGCGGCAAGGCGCTTGCCGCGGCAGGCGGCCGCTCTGCGCCCATGCTCCAGCGCATCCACCAACGTGTCGCTCTGGGGGACTCTCCAGGCGCGCGTGGCGAAAGGCTATGCAGCCAGCGGTGCGCAGTGGCATGCGAAGCTGACAAGACTGCCATCGTGGCGAGCGGTGGCGTCCCTGACGGTACCTTTCTGCACTGTTTGGGCGACGCAGACGGGCATTTAATGCCCTTGTCCCCTGCCGTCAGGGTTAGGTAGGGTGCACTGTACAAGTAACTGTACCAACCACCTCTCTTTTTACTCTTCTACCCTTCTCTGTGTTGCCACCTGTCGGTGACCCCTTTAGCATATAAAAGGAGGCCCATGCGCAACGTAGAGGGGGTTCGGATCATTCGGAAGCCAGAAAAACACTTAGCTCACTCTCGAGCAAGAACACAATACAATCAGACAAGCAGCAGTAGGAGTGTTGGCTCTCCGGAGAGCTCCGAAGCTAGGTAAACTGCTCGTGTGCTTCGCCTCGATCTGCTCTTCGTGCGATCTCCGCCCCCCGCCGAACCGAAAGGGGCCCGGTCCGCCGGCCCCATAGGTGTTCGTGGATCAGTTTCCCTGACACTCTAAGATCAAGAATAAATCCAGGAAAAATAAAAATTTAATTTCCTGCCAAAATTTTAATAATCAAAACATGGTTAAATTTTTGGGGTGTTACAACCTCTCATGATGGGCAATTCAAACAACTCACAAGAAGAAGATCTGAACCAAATTTGCCAACACGGATAGGAAGTAAGATCTCCTCTTGTGCAGTTCCACTAAGATCAAGCAATCAAGCAACGTTGTCGGTGTGACATTTTGGTTGAACTGCACAAAACACTCTTAAAACAAAAGTGTTTTGTGCACTGCAACAAAAGGTCACAATGGCAATGAGGTCAAGTAGATAACCCTGTTTACACAGAGGTGCAAAGGAAACAACTAGTGGTCAATAACGGTGGATGACACAGAAGCCAACAAAAAGAAGCATCTACCTTATCTAGATGGGAAAGAAAGCAAGACAGTAGCATTTCTCAAATGGTGGCATTGATTAATATTAACATAGAGATTATATTAACAATAAAATTCGTTAAACATGTAATTTGCTTTGGGCGAGGTTGGGTGTCTGCCCTACTTTGATTTCGTAAGTAATCTTTTATACCCGTATGCATACCAAACAGGGCCTTAGATTAACAACAGCTAAAGAGTTGCACGGGACAGTGGACGCACCAACACCATGTGCATTCACAGTCTGTTGCAACAAAGAACAAACAACCAAGCAGCATATTTGTGTTGGTCCCAGTTTTGTTATCTTTAGACACCTTTCCCTATGTGAGCGCAGCAAATCTAGTCCTGCTCAAACTCTACAGCCTTGTCCCCCAAAACAAAAGATCAGTTTGTTACAGATGTGCGTACTATGTTTGTCGTTGTTTTCCCTTTTCGACCAACGTAGGTGCTGGATAGCCAGTCTGTACTAGTACTTTCGCCCCTTCCTTTCCTCTTTGAACCACATCCTAGATTTATGCAATACAACTTTCCCCACTACTTTCCCACACTCCTTTCCTCTTTGAACCACATCCTAGATTCATGGTATACATGCAGCTAGAGCAATGCATGTGGAATAAGTAAATTATACATAAAGGTTCTTGGGGCGTGGTTCGGTGGGCGACGGGACGGCGGCGAAGAAGAAGGGGTCGGAGGCCCTCCCGCGCCGCCGCTGGGTAAAAGTGAATAGCTGCGCCGGTAGTGGATTCCCTCCCTCGCCGACGGTGATAGCGTTAAGCCTCCTTCCCTTCCCGGCGGACGGATCCTGCCGGCTCTTTGAGCCATAGTGCGGGGAGAGAGAGGCCAACGAAATCTTGTTTAGATCAGGAGACGGTGAGAGAGTGTAAAGAGAGCAACTACAAGCGCTAAGGCTCCAGCGTGTATATATATACTGGAGAGAGTGTGTGAAGCGTGCAAACCCTAGAAAACAAGCGCCGAGGCTGCAGCTTATAGAGTACGTGATGAGGTGATTATATGGTCACTACGAGATCGTATAGCTCCGTATCCATCCATTTTGACCAGTCAAAGAATCCTCCTGGCACAAATTATGCTCAAGTGTAGTTATCGAACCCGAGACCTCAAGTTTTTTTTGAGTGGAACCCAGGACCTCAAGTTTGATGAGCGAACAGGCTAACCAGCTACACAACCCTCCCATTATGTTCAACGAGAGGAAAATAACCTTTTATACATTCCTGCATCCGTGCAACAAGCATGCCGTGTTTTGTGTGTGTGTGTGTGTGGGAGTCATTGGGATTTAAATCATAATCGTGTCATGTGGCTTTGGTGGTAAGACTATCCACACTGGTGCAGAAATAATGCAGCCTTAGTCACCTTACCTCTCTCCATGTAGTACGTTGGGTCCCACCAGTCAGAGGGTGAAACAAACAAATTAATAAGAAAAAATAAAAGCGCCAGCGGTGTATCTTTCCTCACACATCTCGCTACTGCTCGGGAACACTGTCCAATTGATCCCTCTGTTTGCTCATGTACTATTTTAAGTGAATCCTTATTATAACATGCACACAATTTTGGGCACTTGTATTCGACCTAAGTCTGTGTGCCTCCGTATCTCATACTTACTACTCCCTCTGTCTAGGTGTACTAAGTCACGTTGGAAGGTACAGCAAGACCAAGGTGCGTGTGTGTGCGTGCGTGTGTGTGTGTGTTTAACAGCATCTGTGTGTTAGAGAGAGCGACGGATCGACCTACTCCTATAGAGAGATGGTGTGTAGTGTACGATTTTAGCCGCGAGAGTCGGTGCATCCTATCGTTTCCGGGCGTGTCCGGTAGGGACAGGCGAACAACTGCCACGCCCGCTCCTGACCAGCCTGGCCCACCCAAAGCCCCTCCATCGCCTGTGCGCGCTTCCCGCCTGAAACAGTTAGCGCCGCTCCAAAGAATCGGTGCCGCATTCATGCCCGAGCAGAGCGGACGTGACCTCTCACTGGCACAAGAGTGATGGTTGCTTCGTCCGTCCAACTTACTGCTGGGTCTATGTGATTTGACGGCTCATTGGTCTTTATTACTAAGGTGGTAGGACTGCTGGATGTCCCACGCTTTCGGCGAAAGGAGGTACTACTAGATTACAAGTTTCTCCATTCTTAAAGCGGAGGAGTGCAAGAGCAATGAAAACACGTTGGCTTAGTGATTACATGGCCCACCTCATACTACCACCATATTTTCTGGACACCGTGCGACACCTAACTCTTTACATAGTACTCCCTCTGTTCCTAAATACTAGTAGATAAGTCCCCGCGCGTAAAATTATCGATTTCATAGAACTAAAAAAAACTCTATAACCGCATGACAAATGTGGTAGCCAAACTAAAAAACTCACATCATCAAGAGATCATCCGACGTAAGGAAAAAAGATCAACCAACTCCTACTGCATAATGGGATTATATTTTTCTTTTTGACATGTTAATGGGACTTAAAAGCTCACTTACATGCATGCTACCGGTGCATGCTTGCGTGCAGACATGTTGATGTGATTTAAAACCCACTCACATGCATGCCATGGTATTTATGCATGCTTGCATGTGGCTTAGCGCGGAGCCTCTCAACGTCTAGATTAGACGGCTATTATGGACTGATTTAGTTCATCTAACGGCTACATTAATTTTGATGATGTGGCTCTAGGAGAGGATAGTGAATTCCTAGTAGTGGGGGCCAGCTATTACTAGTAAACAAGTCTTTGTAGAGATTCCACTAGGTGAACTACGTACGGAACAAAATGAATGAATCTACACTTAAAATGCATCGATATACATCCGCATGTGGTTCATGGTGAAATCTATACAAAGACTTATATTTAGGAACGGGGGAAGTACTAGTATAGTATGTACTGTAATTTATCAGCGAGACAAATTTGTACAATGCTGTGAAGCTTCCAACTTCTGTTACATGTATCTTGCGTCCAAGGTTGCCCGTTGCAACATTTCATCAAATACAAAGGAGAATAACATGCATGCTATTGTATCTTAATGATTGACAGATCATAGAAAATATGTACTCCCTCCATTCCAAAATAAGTGTCTCAACTTTATGCAAAGTTTAGTACAAAGTTCTACTACTACTAAAGTTGACACTTATTTTGGAACAGAGGCAACTAAATAAAAAACGATCCATGCAGTCCCTAGCCCTTGAACCGTGAACCCTAACCAGGTTTCAATTTGCTAGCAACGTTCAAGCTTCCTAAGAAATGAAGTTTGCAACCTTTTGACCATCGGATCATTTCGTGCAGTTTCACCAAAATCAAGATGAGCATCCATGTGGCAAAGAAATTGAAGAACCGTGATTAGAATAAGATTACTGAGACTAGTTGATGAGACATAAACTCATCACAAATATAGTACGTAGAAGCCAGTAGAGGTATGTGCGGGGCAAAGAAGATGTCGGTGGGAAATTACACCTATGGGATCACTGGAATCCCTTCTACGGTTGTGGGGCGGGGGATCGTGAGAAGAGCGGGACTAGAGGACGGCACCAAGGGGATTTACCCAGGTTCGGGCCGCAAAGATGCGTAAAACCCTACGATCCTGCTTTGGTGGTTGTATTAGTGTTCTTGAGCTCTTGAACTAGCTCTGGATGTTGCGGGGTTCAAAAGAGCCGAATCACTTCTCAGTATGCCATGGGCCTCCTTTTATAGGCAAAATAAAGGGGCTGCCATAGTGGCACACAGGAGGTGTAAAGTGCTACAGTGCTGCGAGGTTATCGCTAGCATTACAGGACGAGGCGCATTAAATGCGAGGCTTAGGTGTCCTTCACTTTATTGGGGGACGGGGATGAGGCCTGTCCCGTCCGTCGCCGCCCCTCCTGGCTTTGACACGCGCCCTGGCCAGCAACGCATGCAGCGCCATGTAGGCAGGCAGGCAGCTGAGGTGGCGCAATGGTGGAGCCTCCATGAAGGTTTGCATGCTGCCACGCAGGAGACTGCCCAGCTGGTTGGGTCGGTGGCTGCGTACGAACGGCGGTTGGAACCTAGCTGGCGTGGGCCTGGCAGTGGCCTTGCCGGTGCGCTTGGCGATGGTCTTGACGGGTGGCCCGGCAAGGGTCTTGCCGTGGCGCGTTGGCTTCCCGGCAAGGACCTTGCCGAGGGGTCTTGTGGGTTTCTTTGGTGAGGATGGTTGGTTGCCTTCCTATCCTCTTTTGGTCTAGATTGCTCTTTGTCTTCACAAAGATCTGCATGCCACTACGGAGGTGCCTCCCGAACCATGTCCCAATGTGTCTGCTCAACGTTGGTGGGCTTGAAGGTGGCTTGCTCAGCTGATGGGGGCGAGCTTCCCCGGCAAGGATCTTGCCGGGGCTGCTGTGGCTGCCCTCGGCAAGGGTCCTTGCCGAGGCAACCTGCATTGACCGTGCGACCTTTGTGGTCTTAGTCCTTGGTTGTTTGCTTTGCTTGTTCCTGTAGTCTTGGCTTCTCTCTGGCTTCCCTCTCTTGCCCTGCTCATGTGTGGCCGTGGTAGGCGACTCTGACTGCCCGTGCACAAGTAAAGGGATCAAAAGTTGGGCCCCTACTTTTGTACACCAACAGGATCCCCCGGGCCTGGGTCACACATAGGCGCAGCATGTTGTTGGGCCAGGCCCAGAACGGTGCGCGGGCAGTTGAGGCGGATTTTTACCGCGGCCACTGTTCCGCCTGCTGCGCTTCCCCACAACCCGCGTTGAACGTGCGACGTGGGGGTCGTGCGCGTGCGTGACATGGGGGGCATGCATGGGATGGCGACCGCACGCATGCGTCGCGTCGCAGTTAATGGGAAAGGAGGCGGCCCGCGTCTTCCCCATAAAAAAGGATAACCGCGGGCGCGCTGCTCGCTTTTCCCCTTCCCGCGCCTCCCTCCATCTTGAAACCGCCGCCCTCTTTCTTGTTCCTCAAGCCCTCTGCTTCTGTTCATTGCTGACGCGCTCCTGCCATCCCTTGCCTTTTGCGACCGCAATGGCGCCCAAATCTTCCAAAGGAAAGGGGGCAGCCAAGGATGCCGGCGCGGTGGAGCCGTCGGAGAGTGAGCTCATGGCACGACGGGCGCAGTTTGCCCTCTTTCCTTCAACGGTCGACGTGCCCATGCTCCGAGAGTACTTCAAGTCCCTGTGGGGCATGAAGACGGGGGGAGAGACGATGGGGCATCCGGCCACACGCGTCATCCCTGCCAGCGACGGCGCCGCTCCAAATCGGCACCCCTTTTTCGTCGACTACTTCTCCTGCGGGCTCTGTCCCCCTTTTTCTGATTTGTTCAAGGATATCATGTATACCTTTGGCTTCAGCCTCCTGGATTTCACCCCAAATGCCGTGGTGTGCATGGCCCTTTTCGCACACCTCTGCGAGGGCTTCGTCGGGGTGCATCCCAACACGGCGCTCTTCCGCCACTACTTCTCCCCTCAGATCCAAAAGGGGGGCACCATCACTGGCAGCGTCACTTGGATCCCAAGGGCCAAGGGAGCATACCCGGACGGCGCCACGAAGGAGAGGTGGGAAGAGTGGCGGGGCCGGTGGTGCTTTATCGAGGAGGAGAACCCACCGGCATTCTGTGAGGTCCGTCAGGTGACGCCGGTCCGTGGGAATGACTGGGACAACGTCGACGTCGACGACGTGAAGCTCACGGTTGCCACCACTAGGATCCTCAGGCTTACCTGGGCCGGGCTCACCCTCGAGCTAATCAGCACGGACTTCATCCGTCGCCGGATCGCCCCTCTGCATGACAAGGGGAGGCCGGCCTGGCTTTTTGTGAATGCCCCCGACATCATGAGGCTCCACCCTGGCCTTGACAATAATCTGACAGTGCTGAGGCATGCTCATCTCTACCAGTGAATCTTCCAGCTCGAGGTCAATGAAGAGGGCGAGGTGGAGCGGTCCGGCAATGCGGCAAGGGCTGCCGCGAAGGCCGGCAAGGTGGACAAGGAGCCCGTCTTCAAGTTGCCGGCGGGGGTGGTCCCGCTCAGCAACAACTCTCGTCGGTCGGATATCATCGCCATGATGCCGCTCTTCAACGCGCATGGCGTCAACCCGAGCTGGGTCGAGCCTGACGAGCTCATGGTGCAGGAGTTTTTCGACACCTTGCACAAGGCATATGACGCCGACGAGCCGCGGCTTGTCCAAGACACTTCTCAGGAGGAGTTGGACTACATTGCCCGCAGGTTGCGAGAGGTGAGGCGTGCCGATGAGTCGGCAAGGCTTGCCGAGGAGGCCGGCAGCGCCAGCGGCACGGTGGACAGCGTCGCGGCGGAGGCGGAGGAGGAGAACCTTTCCCGGTGGGCGGCGGCCGCTGGGGAGGGCAGCGGCGCCGGCGCCGGGGCCCCCCTTGTCGAGCACATCGTCGACGGGGCCTCGGAGTATGATGAAGAGGAGGAGATCGCGGCCTCCGTCCCTCCGGCCACTGGGAGGGGGCGAGTTCTGCGGCGTGCTGCCTCTGGCGAGCCAGCTCGCCCTGGCCGGGCCGCGCAGCTGTGGCTGGCTTAGGGAGCGGCGACGCGCCAGACAAGGGCCGCGGTGACAAAGAAGGCGGCAGAGGCCGAGGCAGCGAGGAGGAGGACACCTGTTTCCTCGTCGTCCAGGCATGCCCAGACGCCACCGCCCTCCCCGCCACCGGCAGATGTTGGCGCGGGGATTGCCTTCGACTTCGGGCCCCTCAGCTCGAACAGATACTCTAGGTCACCCAGCCCCAGCCCGGCGAAGAAAAGGAAGGCACCAGAGGAGGAGGAGGAGGAAGGAAATGACGAGTAAGCCTATGCTTTCCTCCCTCATTCCTCGTACTTCCCCCGATGGTGTTATTCACTTGCCTTCATTTTGCAGGGACGTGGAAACGCTGGCCCAGAGGATGAAGAGGGCCCGGACTTCGGCGAGTGGCCAGCCCCTGCCAGGCACCTCCGACACGCCACTGGTGGTCTCGAGTAGCTCGGACAGCAGCCCCCAGCCCAGCCCCCAGCGTGAGTCCATCACCCGCCCTCCATCAGCGTGTGTTATGTGTGATGCTCCAGTAATAACCATGTCATGGATGTAGGAGGGGAGCAGCACCAAGGGGAGCCACGAAGGGCTTCTCCTATCGTGCCTTCTCCGTCAACCACACCGCCCCGAGGGGCGTCCCCGGCAAGGGCACCAAGCCCTGAAGCCATGCACGCGGAGGAGGAGGAGGAGGAGGAGAACGCAAGCGCCGGTGGCTTTGCTTCGGCGTCGGATCTTGGCGGGGGGAGGGCTTCTGCCTCTCGGCCTGGCACTGGTAGGTTACTCTTTTTCTTCTTCTGTTTGCATTCTTATTTTTCTCTTTTCCTTACTGGCTTTCGATCTTGGCTCCACCCCGTCTCTTTCTTGGTGTCCAGGCCCCTCTTCGGAGGATGTCGACGCCACCATCAAGGACGTCGCCGCAGAGGCCGCGGCGGAGGCGGAGAAGATTGTGCCGAGGAGAGCGCCAGGGTGCCGCCGAGGATGCTGCCAGGGAGGGCGCCAGGGGCGCCGCCGAGGGTGCTGCCAAGGGGCCCACTGAAGGCCCCGACAAGGGGCGTGCCGAGGAGCCCGGCAAGGAGCCCGCCGAAGGGATCGGCAAGGCTGCTGCCGATGAGGCGGTGGTCGACGACCAGCCCTCCTCCTCCGCCGCCTCTGGCTCTGGCAAGTACATGAAGGTGGGCGATGATCTCTTCGTCCACCGTCCAGGCGCGTCAAGCTCCAGGGCCCCCATCGAGGGGGAACTGCTCGACAGCGAGGTGCTCGCCGCCGCTGGTGTTGACGTTGTTGACGAGCCGAGCATCGACGGCGATGGCTCCCAGGAGGAGCAGCTGCTCCGGGCCATGGGTGCCATCTTCCGGAAACTCCAGGCCCTCCATCGCGCTCGCCTGGACAAGGCCAAGTCCAAGATGGCGGCGGTGGAGAAAGTGGAGGCAGACTTCGAGGGGTACGTCGTCGAGGCACAAGATTGGTGGCGCCAGGCTCAGGACGAGCTGAAGGCCGCTCAGGGCGAGCTGGCCAGGCACGACCTAGAGCTCACCATGAGGTTGGCCGACCTCGAGAAGGCCCTGGAAACAGCAAAGAGGCTAGCCGATGAGGCCGCAGCCGTCCGGTCCCAACACAAGGCCGCCCTGAAGACCCAGAAGGAAGACCTTGCCGCGCGTGAGGAGAAGCTTGCCGCCACGCTTCGCGGCAAGGCTGAAGAAGTGGACAAGCTTGTCCTGCAGCGGACTCAGGAGCTGGAGCGGAGGCATCAGAAGGCACTCAACGCCCTGGCTCAGGCCCATGCCGACAAGGTGGAGGAGCTGGAGGATCAGACTCTGAAGCTATCCCAGGAGAAGGACACGCTCAACGGCACCCTGATAGTGGCGCAGGGCGAGATCATCGGCAAGTCTGGAGAGCTCTACAAGGCCAACACCTCCGTCAAAGATCTCAAGCTGAAGCTGGGAGAGCTTGAGGAGAAGCTGTCGGGGGCCTTGACCCGGGAGGGACTCCTGACATGGGAGCTGGAGATGGAGAAACAGCTGCTGAGGAACGAGACCGCCAACCTCGGGGATCACAAGGTGGACGAGAAACGCTGGCTCGAGCGCCTTGCTGCCGTCGCAAACTCGGTCGCCGATCAGCTGGCCATCATGGGGGTGCCGAGCATGGAGTACGCCCCGGAAGTGAACCTGAGTGCAACGCCAGCCTGACCATATACTTTGAGAGGTTCGTTGGCGCCCTGAAGCGGCCCGAAGAGTCCCGGATTCTTTGCCAGGGGCCATCAGCAGGGTGCTCGTCAAGATAGCGCATTGGCATCCTAACCTCGATTTCAAAGCGGTGCTGAAGAGCTTGCCAGAGGACGCTGACATCGCAGCGCTCAACGAGCATATCCAGCCCATCCTCAGCCGCATCGACAAAATCAAGAGGTTGGGGGGCGCGCGCCGGGACTGAGCACCCCGTTTCTTATCGCCGTTGCAGGTTCATGACCAAGAGAGTGCTATCTTTAGTTAGAACCACGGCGGCAATTTATGTAATATAACTCTGCAATACCCCTAAAACTATGCATGTTATTTTCCTGTTAGATTTTCCTTTGTATGTATGCCCCACGTCGACTAGGTAAGCTTGCCGGCGCGTAAACCTAGGGCGGTGCCTTGAGGACGGATCCTCATTGGCCTGCCGGGTGCGCTTGCTGCCGGCGAAGCACCTCACCGCCGCCAGTGCGGCCGCTCGATCTGTCGAGCTCGACTCGAGTCAGAAACGAGTGTAGCTGGTGGCTAAAGGTTACCCTGCCGCTCTCGACGCGGCCGCTCGAACTGTTGAGCGAGCTCGAAATAGTACAAGGGCGTTGCCAATCGCATGAGGGCCCCTTCGCGTACAGGTTTCCCATACATAGGCAGAACCATCGAGGATAACAACCTTATATTTAAGCATAAAAACTTAAAGTTTAGCATGACTTAGCTCTTTCGTCGCAGCCTAGGCGTCCCTCGTGCCAACGGGCAGCGCCGCCCTCTTGGCCACTTTCTCTGCAGGAGCCGTGGTGATGATAAACTGCTAGGCCTATCCCCAGGCCAGATTCTCACAACAGCGCCCCCTACCTGGTGCACCAAAGATGTCGGTGGGAAACGAAACCTATGGGATCACTGGAATCCCTTCTACGGTTGCAGGGCGCGGGATCGTGAGAAGAGCGGGAGTAGAGAACAGCACCAAGGGGATTTACCCAGGTTCGGGCCACAAAGATGCGTAAAACCCTACGATCCTGCTTTGGTGGTGGTATTAGTGTTCTTGAGCTCTTGAACTAGCTCTGGGTGCTGCGGGGTTCAAAAGAGCCAAATCCCTTCTCAGTATGCCATGGGCCTCCTTTTATAGGTGAAAGGGGCTGCCACAGTGGCACACAGGAGGTGTAAAGTGCTACAGTGCTGCGAGGTTATCGCTAGCATTACACGACGAGGCACATTAAATGTGAGGCTTAGGTGTCCTTCACTTTATTGGGGGACGGGAATGAGGCCCGTCCCGTCCGTCGCTGCCCCTCCTGGCTTCGACACGCGCCCCGGCCAGCAACACATGCAGCGCCATATAGGTAGGCAGGCAGCTGAGATGGCGCGGTGATGGAGCCTCCACGAAGGTTTGCATGCTGCCATGCAGGTGCCTGCCCAGCTCGTTGGGTCGGCGGCTGCGTACGAATGGCAGTTGGAACCTGGCTGGCGTGGGCCTGGCAGTGGCCTTGCCGTTGTGCTTGGCGATGGTCTTGCTGGGTGGCCCGGCAAGGGTCTTGTCGCGGCGCGGTGGCTTCCCCGGCAAGGACCTTGCCGGGGGGTCTTGTGGGTTTCTTTGGTGCAGATGGTTGGTTGCCTTCCTATCCTCTTTTGGTCTTGATTGCTCATTGTCTTCACAAAGATCTGCATGCCACTACGGAGGTGCCTCCCGAACCCTATCCCAATGTGTCTTCTCAACGTTGGTGGGCTTGAAGGTGGCTTGCTCAGGTGGTGGGGGCGAGCTGCCCCGGCAAGGATCTTGCTGGGGCTGCTGCGGCTGCCCTCGGCAAGGGTCCTTGCCGGGGCAACCTTCATTGCCCGTGCGACCTTTGTGGTCTTAGTCCTTTGTCGTTTGCTTTGCTTGTTCCTGTAGTCTTGGCTTCTCTCTGGCTTCCCTCTCTTGCCCTGCTCATGTGTGGCCGCGGCAGACGGCTGTGAGTGCCTGTGCACAAGTAAAGTGGTCAAAAGCTGGGCCCCTACTTTTGTACACCGACAGAAGTAGAGAAATATCCAGATGAAGTGATGTGGGCAGCTGGAGCAGTGGTGCAAGCCGGCTGTAAAGGGAGTTGTACCTGAGGGACGTAGCTCAACCTTGAGGAGGGCGTCGGGAGGCGGCAACTACCCACGTTGCGGTAGTGAGCAAGGGATGAAGGTAACCTCACCGGCTTTGTGAGAGAGAACGGTGGGGACCCCTGATCGGGACGTGCCGATAGTGGGTTTTCGCCGTCGGCGACGGCGACCGGATCTACACTAAGCATCCACCCCTTCCCCCGGCGGACGTGATCCGCCGGGATGTTAGAGATGTGGCCACAGTCGTTTGGTGCGAGAGAGTGTGAAGAGAGCAACCCCAGCAAGCAACCGTGTAGGCTGGCCCGTCCTGACTATGTATATAGTGGAGCGGTTTCCTTTTCTCTCCATATGAACCTATCATATTGCATACATGCCACTGAAGAAAAAAACTTTACTTATAAATGACACGGCACCTACTACTTGTTCTCCTATAACCTTGCGCTTGGCATCTCCAAAATATTAACCTTGCGATTGGTTGTTCGCCTCTTCGGGAAGTCGAGCAATAATGGTAGTTCAGTGTATATCATTCTGGCTATATGAGACCGAATGAATTGTTGCATGTCCACCACGTGGGCGAGGGTCGAGGGGCGAGGGAGAGTGCTACATACGGAGCAAAATGAGTGAATCTACACTCTAAAATACATCTGTATACATCAGTGTTTGGAGTATGTACTAGTAGTTCATATTGAAATCTACCAAAGGACATATATATTCCAAACAATATGATATAATCTCTATAAGGAAGGTAGTAGGGACGAAGAGTAAACGGAGGGAGTAGTAAATTTTTCTCCTCGTCCTGCGAGCCACCGCGCGTATGGGCGAGGGAGCGGGCGTAAGGTGGACAATACTAAGCAAGCTTCACCTCATCTTGCGAGCCACCGCACCCGTGGGCGGGGGAGACGGCGTACTAAGCAAGCTTCTCCTCGTTCTGTGAGTTGACGGGACACATCAAAAGTACTCCAGTGCATAGAGCCTTGCCTCTAAGGTAGGCCCCACATGGTTTGCCTCTTTTTTTAACATAACGCGTCAAGTTGCAATTTGTTTTTTCACCCGTGGTAGACGATCCTCCCTCCACCAAGTGGACAACCAGTACATGTGCCAAATTACCACGTGGGCTGCCTTTTTCATACAGAAATGAGCTCCACAGTGTACCCGCGCGGGTGTGGTCAGGAAAGAGACGGGAGTACGTGCGCCATGCATGCACCTCTTCTCTTCATGCACGCCCCCACCTACGTGGGTGTGTGTGGGAGATACAAACCGCATTCGCCAGTGTTTTTTGTTTTTTTGGAGGGGGGGTTTGATTTCGTGAATGTATTTGTGGGAATATGTGTCGATGACATCTCAAACAAAATTTTGCATGCAATGTGTGTGAAATGGAGGCCTATCCATATAATATATAGAGGGTCGGGGAATCCACAAGAAGAGAGGGAGGGGTCATAGATATCGATAGAGTCGAAGAGAGGATCAAGTGGGTGGGTGCGAGATCGATGAAGAGAGCCATCGAAATTGTGTGTGTGTGTGCAAGTCAAAGATATAGGGCGACTGACCTACCGGAACGTCAGAGGGCACATGTCAAGTTTGTATGTGGCAGGGAGACATCACTAAAGC
>NC_041383.1:57345721-57360947 GCF_002162155.2 Triticum dicoccoides
AGGGAGAGGGAGGGAGGGAGGGAGAGGGGTAGAGTGTTGGATGGGTGATGGAGTTGCTTCTCGTAGATGGTGGGAGAGGCCTACTAGACAAACTGAGGGTGGAACTGCAATGTTATCAATAAGAGTGGGGATGTGTTTCTGTGTGTGCCTGTGTGTGATAGATCTGTTGGGACGCATCCATGGATGATAAAGGGGAACCATGTGTTTGGTAAGCAAACCTAACTAGATCGGTAGATCAATTGTTGTTTGTCGGAGGAAGGGAGAGACATAACTAATGAGGTAGATCGATCGACGCGCCAGTAAAAACGAGTTATAAGGACCTAGCTAGCTATATGTATAGCGAGAGATCGGTCGGTGTACGTCCATTTGTTAGAGGCAAATAAGGCCCAGCGAGACAGATAGACAGAGAGAATGGAGCTAGGAGGTGGTGTGAGAGGCCCAGCTACTAGCTAGATAGGGGGAGGAGTGTGCGGTTGTGAGATTGGTGAAAAGAGGGGCGAGAGTTTACACGTGTGTGTGACCGTATGAGAGACACGAGGCAAGGACACATAAAGGAGGAGATTGAAGGTGTGTGTGTGTGTATGTTGTAGGCAGGCATCGCTGGAGAGGTTTATCGATAGGTGTGTGTCGGAAAGGAGTTGTGGAGACTCTGGGACAACGACCTAAAGAAAAAAATGAATGTGCCCGGTGGATAGAATGCCGAGGGAGGGGGAGGGCGAGGAGGGCGTGTACATGCACGAGAGAAAGTTAGTGGTAGCTACAAAGGTAAGAGGATTGTGTGGGTGTAAGAGACTAACAAAGATCATAATTTGATATGAAAGCGGATTCATATATTTGAATAGGACATCATAGTGTTTTAAACATATGGATGCATGAATATAGCGATGATACACGTGTTGTGCACATGTTATACCATAATGTGATAATGCATGGCATTTGCAACTCACAGCTAAATGTCGAACAATCTAAACCATACTATACATCAAACAATCTCACATTTTATTTGAATTTGTGATAATGTGTGGCATTTGCAGCTTACAACTAAAATCGAACAATCTAACCAATACTATATATTGAACATTCTAACATTTTATTTTAATTTGTGGTAATGTGTGGTGTTTGCAACTCACATCTCAATACTTGTAGGCGTAGGGGGCGGGGCACCATACATAATGTGATAAACACATTATACATCCGAGACATGGTTTAGATTATGAGGATCTAGCTAGAGCTAGAAATGTAATGTGATTTGAAATCAACATAAAGTGGATTCAAAAAATCGAGTTCGAGTCCATATAGTACACGTAGTTCATATGTAACTCGAGACTAATCATGTGGTGTACTGTGAAGATAATACACAAACGATGGTTTAACTTGACAATAATGATGATTGTAGATCTTATTAAAACAGAGAAACGAATTCAAATGCTTTTACTTCACAACAATCATTACTGTAGATCTTATTCAAATAAAGAAACGAATTCAAATCTAGTTCATATTGAAGCGGTAGTATATACGTTTGGAATGCACTAAAACGTTCATTTGAGTAGTAGGTTGCATGCATTATACACGTAGCGAAATATTTTAATTGAACATAACATGAATTCAAAGTTTTGAATGACATTTGTAGTGGGCATTGATTTGGTATAGTACACGTTAGGCTTGTCCGGAAATTTCAACCCGCGGCTTGTTAGCCCTAAATATTTAAGATATATCTTTGTCTCGTCGTGCTCAGACAACTCCCTCCATCTCAACCCGCGCCTTGCTATTCCGAAATTACAACGCGCGTGAAAACTCCCACCTCCTCTGAAATCTCGACACGCGAAATACCCGTGGTAGCCCTGAACCGAAAGAACCACCTCAAATCGGTGGGGGTACTTTCGTAACTTACCCCACATTTCGGACAAGCGCGTCCCTAAGCCATGGTTCCCCACTGCCATCCCATCCGCCCACCCATTCGTACACCGAGGCCGCGAAAACCCGCAAGGAAGCCCCACACCCTGCTCCGTCCGCCACCCAGCCGGAGCCTCTTCCCCGACGACGTCGTCCACAGCAACACCTCGACGTCCCTCATCCACCGTACCGGATGAGGATCCGTCATTGATCGCGTGGTCCCGCCGATTCAGCCACCCCGTCCTCCACCTCCAAGGAGCTGCCCCAAAGTTCCCCTCGTCTTTCACGCCACCTCCATTCCCACACCGCCGTCTTCACCTGCACCACCGGAAGAGCATCATCATCATCGTTTCCTCAGATGAAGTTGCGGCCTAATCGGCGCCACCAAAGAGGTTGTACACTAATCGCCGCATTTTCTTCTTGATTCGATCTCACGGTGCTGCCGGTGCTCGGTCCCGAGCCGACATGGCGCGGCTCCATCCACGACGGCATCATCGGGCACTTCCTCCACGGTGTCGCTCCCTCAGCGGCGACGTCCACATCAGTAGGAGTTGTTGCTCCTTTAGCTCTCGCTCGCGTTGCTGCTCTGCTCTTGCTCTCGGTCCCATGCCTGGTCTGCTCTTGTTATTGCTCTTGCTCGCCCTGCTGCTCTCGCTCTTGCTCTTGCTTGCGATGCTGCTCCTATTTAGCTACACTTCAGTCGACTGAATCGACTTTTGGGTTAGTCAATTTTCAGGGGGTGGGGGGCTCGCCGGGGTGAAGGAAGAACCAGCTGCAGCGGGGAGGGGGGCTCGCCGGAGAGGTACCCCACTATCTATCTTAGGGTTCAGGGTGGGGGCGGTGGTCGCCGGCGGTGGCGGAGCAGTGGCGTGGGGATCCCCAGAGAAAAAGCTCGGCATAGGGGGACCTAGAGGGATGGCCAGGGCGGTGGTAGACCGGCGGTGGGGAGTGTTTTCGGGGCGGGCGGGGCGGCGCACCGCTGGCCGTGGGCGGTGGGGGGCTACTGTTTGGCCGGTGGTGGCTGGCGGCTCAGGGGGTGGAGGTTGAAGATGAACCGCAGGCCCTTGATTTCGTATCCAACAGCTACAAAATCGACTGACCAGAGATGAAAAAGTCAGTCGACCGACGTGTAGCCTCACCTTGCTAGTGCGTTCAGTTTCGACAGCAAAATTCAGTTTCGACAGTTAAGTTCAGTTTCGATAGCTAAGTTCAGTTTCGACAGTTAAATTCAGTTTTGACAGTTAAGTTCAGAGATGAGCGGCTGATGTATTTTACATCTAGCACTTTGTGGTTACGTATTTTACCTCATGTATTGGAGATGCTATTAGAATTGCACTCAGGTTAACATTGTCTCTCTTGTCCTGCTTCAGCCTCGGCGTCGTACAGCTCATCGGAGCTGCTCCAACGACGAAACCCTCCATCACAGCGGAGCAGTACCTCGGGATCCATCTCCATACGCCTAAGATCTTCTTCCCCTCCTCCGATAGCCAAGTCAGCCAGAGCATCCTCACCGCCCAACCCAATCACGCTGAGATCGACATGGCTTCGCCAAAGAGGTTGTACACTTGTTGCATCTCTTTTTTACTCTACATGTTACATATATTATCCACTGAGCACACATAGTAATGGGAAATACGATTATTTTATCCTGCTATATGACAAGCAGTGAGGTACCAGGCAATTTAGCTATCCGTGATGTGCTTTTTGGAATGCCATCATTACTTATCTCTGCGCGTTTGAGCTGTGCATTTGTCGATGGCCCTGGGAGTTGAGCTAGTAGGGCAGTAGCTCGGGTCCAAAGTAATACAAGTAGCACAAAAACATTTTTTTAGTGTAGGCTTTTCCTTGCTCAAGCCTGCTTACTAGAATCGCCAGTGTTTGAAAGGAAAAGTGAATGAAAAATATAGGAATTGAAAGTTTCCTATAGTACTACTATTCATGAATTTGGTAGAAAGGAATGGAGCAAAGGAAAACTGTAGGATTTGTTCCTTTAGTCTCACCATGCTTCTTTGCATCATGTGATCTTCCAATTGTTGTGAATCAAACACCCAGATTGGCAGAAATCATGTGTTTTAAAATTCTCTATTTTGCACGTGCATTCCTATCATATTCTTGTCTATTTCCTATCCCTACATTGTTGGAATCCTCCACTTCAAACGAGCCTTTACAGAATTACTTCTCTTACAGATAGTTGTCAAAGAAAACCTTGTGTGGTTTGTCCCGCTCCTGTTGCGCCGTCGTCCACCCCAGCTCAGCTGCTCCAATGATAGAAGGGTCCAGCACAGCAGGGATCCGGCCTCCATCAGATCTTCTTCCCCGCCGCTGGCAGCCATGAAAACTGCATTACCATCATCAACCGAGCAGATGACCTCGAGGACTTCACGGGTCCGCAAGAGAGGTCACACTCTTTCGTGTCTACTTACGTTATGCATCACTTAATATTACATGCTACATTATCGTCCTGTTCACCGATTAGACTCTGAGTCAGCTCCAAACTAATGGTTAAACTTGAGTTTTTAAATGGTTGTGGGGTACATATCGGGGCCGCAATCAATAGTATCTATCTACTATCTGGTTAATCTCCGGTGTCTACTATGAGTTTCATGTTGGGTGGGAAACGAACAGTAAAGAAGCCATTATCTGTATTTTTTAACTGAAGCCATTATCTGCCTGCTATCATTGGTTTTGGGTCTATCCATAGTTTGCTACCATCACTCTGGATTTGTGCATGCATTGCTTACATAATCTCACTATGTTTTATTCCTATGCATGCCAGTTATTGTACACAATGGAACTGATCATGTAGAGCAAAAGAGACGAGCCTTGCGTGGCAATAAAATTTCATGCAGACGTCGTTCCATGGTGGGCGCAAAGGCAGCCCCCCCCCTCCACCCATTTCAGATCGTAATCAAGAGGAAGATAACTGCTCTGAGGGGGATTCAGAAGGAGAAGACCACTCCTATTTACCCCATGAGGTCTTCGCTCTAACTTGGCATGCTGATGTTGGTAATATCATGCATATGGTGCCTTGCATTGCTTACTGTATACATTAAAGATGTCATCTGCTTAGTTTAGACATGCTTTGTGTCAATGCCATCTGTTTAGTTTCTTTATCGTATATGTGAATCATGCAATGCCATCTTGTTTAGCCAGGCATCATATATGTGAATTTTGCAATGCCACCCTGGTTAGCCAGTCATCTTATATGTGAATTATATCATGCCATCATTTTTTTATTACGTGTTAAATTTGTCAACAATTTTAGTACATTCAATTACTCTTCCTGTGCATCAGCCATTCGGCACGGTCATGGAAACATATGGAGTGGAAACAAGGTCTTCAGAGCAGACAATGCTATCTGACGAAGTGCATGTCTTGCTGGTTACGGATAGCTCCTCAGAGGAGGATTCAGACACAGATGACCAGTCATATCCCCCCCCCCCCGAGGTGCATGCTCTAACTTGGCAGGGTTATGTTGCTCATCGTGCGTATGGTATCTTGCATTGCTATGTCATTAGCTTAGTTTAGACATGCTTTGTGTGAATGCCACCTGTTTAGTGTCTAATTACCATATATGTGAATTATGCAATGCCATCTTGTTGCAAGACATTATATATGTGAAGTATGCAATGTTATCTTGTTGCAAGGCATTATGTATGTGAATTATGCAATGCCATGCTGTTTAGGCAAGCGTCATATATGTGAATTATATCATGCCGTCCTTTTTTTGTATTTCTCATTGCTTTTGTCCACAATGTTTGTATATTCAATGCTACGTCTTGAGCTTGCGTTGGTTTTCCTTGAAGAGGAAAGGGTGATGCAGCAATAGTAGTGTAAGTATTTCCCTCAGTTTTTGAAAACCAAGGTATCAATCCAGTAGGAGGCTCCTCAACAAGTCCCATGAACCTACACAAACAAACAAAGAACTCGCAACCAACGCAATAAAGGGGTTGTCAATCCCTTCACAGCCACTTGAAAAAGTGAGATCTAATAGAGATAATAAGATAAGATAAATATATTTTTGGTATTTTATAATATAGATGCAGAAAATAAAAGATGCAAATAAAGTAAATTGGAAGAAAATATGATAAAGGATAGACCCGGGCGCCATAAGTTTCACTAGATACTTCTCTCAAGATAGCATAAGTATTACGGTGGGTGAACAAATTACTGTCAAGCAATTGATAGAAAAGTGAATAATTATGAGATTATCTAGGCATGATCATGTATATAGGCATCACGTCTGCAACAAGTAGACCGACTCATGCCTGCATCTACTACTATTACTCCACACATCGACCGCTATCCAGTATGCATCTAGAGTATTAAGTTCATAAGAACAGAGTAACGCATTAAGTAAGATGACATGATGTAGAGGGATAAACTCAAGCAATATGATATAAACCCCATCTTTTTATCCTCAATGGCACCAATACAATACGTGTCTTGCAACGCTTTCTATCACTGGGTAAGAACAACGCAAGATTAAACCCAAAGTTAAGCACTTCTCCCATGGCAAGAAAGATCAATCTAGTAGACCAAACCAAATCGATAGTTCGAAGAGACTTGCAAAGATAACTCAATCATATAAAATAATTCAGAGAAGATTCAATTATTATCCATAGATAAACTTGATCATAAACCCACAATTCATCGGATCTCGACAAACACACTGCAAAAAGAGATTACATCAAATAGATCTCCACAAGAGAGGGGGAGAACATTGTATTGAGATCCAAAAAGAGAGAAGAAGCCATCTAGCTAATAACTATGGACCCGAAGGTCTGTGGTAAACTACTCATAACTCATCGGAAGCGCTATGGTGTTGATGTAGAAGCCCTCCATGGTGGAATCCCCCTCTGACAGAACATCGACGACAGCTCCAAGATGGGATCTCGCGGATACAGAAGGTTACGGTGGCGGAAATATTTCTTCGGTGGCTCCCTGGATGTTTTCGGGGTATGTAGGCTTATATAGGAGGTAGAAGTAGGTCGGTGGCCACCCGAGGGGCCCACGAGATAGGGGGCGCGCCCTACCCTCTCGTGTCCGCATCAGCTGCTTCTTGACTTGCACTCCAAGTCCTCTGGATCACGTTCGTTCCAAAAATCACGCTTCCGAAGGTTTCATTCCGTTTGGACTCCGTTTGATATTCCTTTTCTTCGAAATACTGAAATAGGCAAAAAAACAACAATACGGGCTGGGCCTCCGGTTAGTAGGTTAGTCCCAAAAATGATAATAAAGTATAAAATAAAGCCCAAAAGCATCCAAAACAGGTAATATAATAGCATGGAACAATCAAAAATTATAGATACGTTGGAGACGTATCAAGCATCCCCAAGCTTAATTCCTGCTCGTCCTCGAGTAGGTAAATGATAAAAACAGATTTTTTTGATGTGGAATGCTACCTAGCATAATTCTCAATGTAATTTTCTTTATTGTGGCATGAATGTTCAGATCCAAATGATTCAAGATAAAAGCTAAAAATAATAATGCTTCAAAGCATACTAACAAATAATCATGTCCTATCAAAATAACATAGTCAAAGAAAGCTTATCCCTACAAAATCATATAGTTAGGCCATGCTTCATTTTCATTACACAAAATACTCCCATCATGCACAACCCCGATGACGAGCCAAGCAATTTGTTCATACTTTTTAACGCGCTTCAGCTTTTCAACTCTTACGCAATACATGAGCGCAAGCCATGGACATAGCACTATGGTGGTCTAATGTGGTGGTTGTGAGGACAAAAAGTGGGAGAAGATAGTCTCACATCAAGTAGGCGTATCAACGGGCTATGGAGATGCCCATCAATATATGAATGTGAGTGAGTAGGGATTGCCATGTAACGGATGCACTAGAGCTATAAATATATGAAAGCTCAACAAAAGAAACTAAGTTGGTGTGCATCCAACTTGCTTGCTCACGAAGACCTAGGGCATTTTGAGGAAGCCCATCATTGGAATATACAAGCCAAGTTCTGTAATGAAAAATTCCCACTAGTATATAAATGTGACAACATATGAGACTCTCTATCATGAAGATCATGGTGCTATTTTTGAAGCACAGGTATGGAAAAAGAGATAGTAGCAATTGTCCCTTCTCTCTTTTTCTCTCATTTTTTTTCTTTTTCTTTTTTTTCTTTCTTTTCTTTTCTTTTTTTTCTTTCTCCCCTTTTTTTCTTTTTTTTGTTTGTGGGCTTCTTTGGCCTCTTTTATTTTTATAAAGTCCGAAGTCCCATACCGACTTGTGGGGGATAGTCTTCATCATCCTTTCCTCACTCGGACAATGCTCTAATAATGAAGATCATCACACTTTTATGGATTTACAACTCAAGGATTACAACTCAAAGCTAGAAAAAAATATGACTCTATATGAATGCCTCCGGCGGTGTACCGGGATATGCAATGAATCAAGAGTGACATGTATGAAAATTATGAAGGTGGCCTTGCCACAAATACGATGTCAACTACATGATCATGCAAAGAGCAATATTACAATGATGAAACGTGTCATAATAAACGGAACGGTGGAAAGTTGCATGGCAATATATCTCAGTATGGCTATGGAAATGCCAAAATAGGTAGGTATGGTGGCTGTTTTGAGGAAGGTAAATAATGGGTTTATGATACCGGAAAAAATTGCACGTTATAATAGAAGCTAGCTAAGTGGAAGGATGAGTGTGCGTATATCCATGGACTCACATTAGTCATAAAGAACTCATATACTTATTGCAAAAATCTACTTAGCCCTCGAAGCAAAGTACTACTATGCATGCCCCAAGAGGGATAGATTGGTAGGAAAAATCCATCGCTCGTCCCCGACTGCCACTCATAAGGAAGACACTCAAAAGAGCACCTCATAAAACAAATTTGTCACACAACTTTTACCATACGTGCATGCTACGGGACTTGCCAACTTCAACAAAAGTATTTCTCAATTTCATAATGATCCACTAGCATGACTCTAACATTACTACCTTTATATCTCAAAACAATTATCAAGCATCAAATTGATCCTAGCATCCAATTCACTTTCTATGATAGTTTTTATTATACCCAACTTGGATGCTCATCATTCTAGGACCAAATTCATAACCAAAGCAAATACCATGTTGTTCTAAGAGCCTCTCAAAATAATATAAGTGAAGCATGAGAGACTAGCAATTTCTTCAAAATTAATCCACCGCCATGCTCTAAAAGATATAAGTGAAGCACTAGAGCAAAAACTATCAAGCTCAAAAGATATAAGCGAAGCACGTAGAGTATTCTAGCAAATTTTAATCAAATAGGCTTCTCCAAAAAAGGTGTGTACAGAAAGGATGATTGTGGTAAACTAAAAAGCAAAGACTAATATAATACACGACGCTCCAAGAAAAACACATATCATGTGGTGAATAAAAATATAGCTCCAAGTAAAGTTACCCATGAACGAAGACGAAAGAGGGGATGCCTTCCCAGGGCATCCCCAAGCTTAGGCTTTTGGCATCTTTGAATATCTTGGGGTGCCTTGGGCATACCCAAGCTTAGGATTTTGCCACCCTTTATTCCATAGTCCATAAAAGCTTTACCCAAAACTAGAAACTTCACAACACAAAACTCAACAGGAAATCTTATAAGCTCCGTTAGTGAAAGAAAACAAAACCACCACATAAGGTACGGTAATGAACTCATTATTTATTTATTTTGTTGTTAAACCTACTGTATTCCAAGTTCTCTATGGTTCATACCCTTACATACTAGTCATAGATGCATCAAAATAAGCAAACAACACACGAAAGGCAGAATCTGTCAAAATCAGAACAGTCTGTAGAAATATGTAACTAAATCAAACTTGTGGAACCCTAAAACTCCTACCAAAATAGGACGTCCTAAACAATTTGTTTATTGATCAGCATAAAAAGAATCAATGCAAAAGCACGTTCCTGTGATTTATTGAAATTTTTTTCTGAGCGCAAAGTTTCTGTTTTTCAGCAGAATCAAATCAACTATCATCATAGGTTATCCTGTAGGGTCTACTTGGCACAAACACTAATTAAAAGATAAAAACACATATAAACAGAAAGTAGAAGCAAAATTTATTACTAATCAGGAACAAAAACAAAAAACATAAAGAAAATTGGGTTGCCTCCCAAGTAGCGCTATCGTTTAACGCCCCTAGCTAGGCATAAAAGCGAAGATAGATCTAAGTAGTGCCATATTTGAAACTTGGTTCATAGGTAGCTCGCATGATAGATTCATAAGGTAATTTGACTTTCTTTCTTGGAAAGTGCTCCATGCCTTTCCTTAATGGAAATTGGAATCTAATATTCCTTTCCTTCATATCAATAATCACACCAATCGTTCTAAGGAAAGGTCTACCAAGAATAATAGGGCAAGAAAGATTGCAATCTATATCAAGAACGATAAAATCAATGGTCACCAAATTTCTATTTGCAACAATAAGGACATCATTGATCCTTCCTATTGGCTTTTTAATGGTGGAATCCGCAAGATGCAAATTTAAAGAGCAATCATCAAGATCATGGAAACCTAGAATATCACATAAAGTTTTTGGAATCGTGGAAACACTAGCACCCAAATCACACAAAGAAAAACACTCATAATCTTTAATTTTAATCTATATAGTAGGTTCCCACTCATCATTAAGCTTTCTAGGTATAGAAACTTCCAAATTAAGGTTTTCATCAAAAGATTGCATCAAGGCATCAACGATATGTTTGGTAAAAGCTTTATTTTAACTATTAGCATGTGGAGAATTAAAAACGGATTGCAACAAGGAAATACAACTTTCTAAAGAACAATTATCATAATCAAATTCCTTGAAATCCGAGATAGTGGGTTGAATCCTATTTAAAGTCATGACCTCTCCAATCCCACTTTTACCAAATTTAGCATCAAGATGTAAAAACTCTGAATTCTTGGGACGCCCTCTAAATAAAGTTAACTCATCTCTAGTCTCATTATTTTCAAGATTCATATTGCAAAAAAAAGATCTAATAGGGGACACATCAATAACTTTAAGATCTTCATCATTATTTTCATGGAAACTAGAAGAACACGCTTTTATAAAGCTATTTTTCTTAGCACGCAATCTAGCGGTTCTTTCCTTGCACTCGTAAATGGAAATTCTCATTACTTTGAGAAACTCATTGATATCATGCTTAGGAGGAGAAGATCTAAGTTTAAGAGAATCAACATCAAGTGAAAGTCTATCAACGTTCCTAGCCAAATCATCAACTTTGAGCAATTTTTCTTCAAGCAAAGCATTAAAATTCTTTTGAGAAATGATAAATTCTTTCACACTATTCTCAAAATCAGAGGGCATCTTATTAAAATTACCATAAGAATTATTGTAGGAATTTCCATAATTATTAGAGGAATTACTAGGGAACGGTCTAGAATTAAAGTTTCCTCTATAAGCATTGTTTCCAAAAACTATTCCTACCAACAAAATTCACATCCATAGATTCATTATTATTCTCAATCAAGGTAGATAAAGGCATATCATTGGGATCAAATAGAAGAACTCTTAGTAGCAAACAACCTCATAAGCTCATCCATCTTTCCACTCAAAACATTAATTTCTTCTATAGCATGCACTTTTTTACTAGAAGATCTTTCGGTGTGCCATTGAGAATAATTTGCAATAATATTATCAAGAAGTTTTGTAGCATCTCCTAACGTGATTTCCATAAATGTGCCTCCTGCGGCCGAATCTAAAGATTTCTAGAAGCAAAGTTCAAACCGGCATAAAAATTTTGTATGATCATCCATAAATTCAAACCATGAGTAGGGCAATTGTGAATCATCAATTTCATTCTTTCCCAAGATTGGGCAACATGCTCATGATCAAGTTGTTTAAAATTCATAATATCGTTCCTAAGAGTAATGATCTTAGCGGGAGGTATACTTAGATATAAAAGCATCTTTGCATTTGTTCCAAGAATCAATACTATTTTTAGGCAAAGACGAAAACAGAACTTTAGCATGATCTCTAAGCGAAAACGGAAATAACTTCAATTTAACATTATCATTATCCATATCTTTTTTTCTTTTGCATATCACACAAATCAACAAAGTTGTTTAGATGAGTAGCGGCATCTTCACTAGGAAGGCCGGTGAATTTATCTTTCATAACAAGATTCAGCAAAGTGGTATTGATTTCACAAGACTCAACATCATTAAGAGGAGCAATCGGAGTACTAAGGAAATCATTATTATTGGTATTCGAGAAATCACACAACTTGGTATTATCTTGCGCCATGGCAACAAGTAATCCAACACACAAGCAAACAGAAAAGGGCAAGCGAAAGAGAGGATGAGATTGGGAAAGAGAGGGCGAATAAAACGGCAAGGGTGAAGTGGGGGAGAGGAATTTGAGAGGCAAATGGCAAATAATGTAAATGTGATGGAGATGAGTTTGTGATGGGTACTTGGTATGTCTTGACTTGAGCAAAGACCTCCCCGGCAACGGCGCCAGAAATCCTTCTTGCTATGTCTTGAGCTTGCGTTGGTTTTCCTTGAAGAGGAAAGAGTGATGCAGCAATAGTAGCGTAAGTATTTCCCTCAGTTTTTTGAGAACCAAGGTATCAATCCAGTAGGAGGCTCCTCAACAAGTCCCACGAGCCTACACAAACAAACGAAGAACTCACAACCAACGCAATAAAGGGGTTGTCAATCCCTTCACGGCCACTTGCGAAAGTGAGATCTAATAGGGATAATAAGATAAGATAAATATATTTTTGGTATTTTATAATATAGATGCAAAAAATAAAAGATGCAAATGAAGTAAACTGGAAGCAAATATGATAAGAGATAGACCCGGGGGCCATAGGTTTCACTAGAGGTTTCTCTCAAGATAGCATAAGTATTACGGTGGGTGAACAAATTACTGTCGAGCAATTGATAGAAAAGTGAATAATTATGATATTATATAGGCATGATCATGTACATAGGCATCACGTCCGCAACAAGTAGACCGTCTCCTGCCTGCATCTACTACTATTACTCCACACATCGACGGCTATCCAGCATGCATCTAGAGTATTAAGTTCATAAGAATAGAGTAACACATTAAGCAAGATGACATGATGTAGAGGGATAAACTCAAGCAATATGATATAAACCCCATCTTTTTATCCTTGATGGAACAATACAATACGTGTCTTGCAACCCTTTCTGTCACTAGGTAAGAACACTGCAAGATTGAACCCAAAGCTAAGCACTTCTCCCATGGCAAGAAAGATCAATCTAGTAGGCCAAACCAAACCGATAATTCGAAGAGACTTGCAAAGATAACTCAATCATATAAAAGAATTCAGAGAAGATTCAATTATTATCCATAGATAAACTTGATCATAAACCCACAATTCATCGGATCTCAGCAAACACACCGCAAAAAGAGATTACATCGAATAGATCTCCACAAGAGAGGGGGAGAACATTGTATTGAGATCCAAAAAGAGAGAAGAAGCCATCTAGCTAATAACTATGGACCCGAAGGTCTGTGGTAAACTACTCACAACTCATCGGAAGGGCTATGGTGTTGATGTAGAACCCCTCCGTGGTGGAATCCCCCTCCGGCAGAACGCTGGGGATGGCTCAAAGATGGGATCTCGCGGATGTAGAAGGTTATGGTGGCGTAAATATTTCTTTGGTGGCTCACTGGATGTTTTCGGGGTATGTAGGCTTATATAGGAGGAAGAAGTAGGTCGGTGGCCACCCAAGGGGCCCACGAGATAGGGGCGTGCCCTATAGGGGGGGCGCCCTACCCTCTCGTGGCCGCCTTGGCTGCTTCTTAACTTGCACTCCAAGTCCTCTGGATCACGTTTGTTCCAAAAATCACGCTTCCAAACGTTTCATTTCGTTTGGACTCCGTTTGATATTCCTTTTCTTTGAAATACTAAAATAGGCAAAAAAATACAATACGGGCTGGGCCTCCGGTTAGTAGGTTAGTCCCAAAAATGATAATAAAGTATAAAATAAAGCCCATAAGCATCCAAAACAGGTAATATAATAGCATGGAACAATCAAAAATTATAGATATGTTGGAGACGTATCATTCAAATTATGTTCCTGTGCATCAGCCATTTGAATTGGTGATGGAGAAATCTGGAGTTAAAACAAGGTATTCAGAGCAGACAATGCTACCTGCTGAAGCAGACATCTTGCTGGTTACAAAGAGCTCCTCAGAGGAGGATTCAGAGACAGATGACCAGTACTATTTCCCCCCTGAGGTCTATGCTCAAACTTGACAGGGTTATTTTACCCATGTCATGCATGTTGTCTTGCATTGCTTAGTTTTTACATCATATATGGATTGCCATCTGCTTACTTGCTTACTATATAAATTGTCGGATTTCGGGTTCCGGCAGACCCTTGAGGTTCGAACTCTGGGATGCGCGCAGTGATCTCTCCTCTACCAACCCACGTCCCAAAGCGTCGCAAGGAATCTAAGCTAGAAAGATGAACACACGAGGGACACGGGGTTTATACTGGTTCAGGCCACCATTGTGGTGTAATACCCTACTCCAGTGTGTGGTGTGGTGGATTGCCTCTGGGGCTGATGATGAACAATACAAGGGAAGAACAGCCTCGTGAGGGATGTTCTTGTGGTGGTGTTGTCCCTTTGGAAGGGTAGATTCCCGATCCCCTCCTACTGTGGTGGCTAGCCCTATATATAGAGAGAGGCCCTGGCCCTCTTCCCAAATATTGAGCGGGCAGGGCGCCAACAATTGGCCATTTCGAAGGGGAACATCTAGTACACTTATCCTGACTAAAGTTAGCCTTCATCTGCCAAAGACTCTGACGATGACGTCGTCTTGCACTACAAAAAAAAGACACATCCGTGACATTTTGGGCCGAACGGAAAAAAATTCTGTCATAGATATGACACTTCTATGACGATAATTGTGACAAAACCCGGTATCATCATAGATGTGGTGGGCTCCTACTTCTATGACAAAAAATCATGACAAAAAATGGGCTTTTCGTCCTGGGCGGGCCGGAGACGCAGCTGCATGACATTCTTTGGGCTGTCCATGACAGAAAAACCATGGTAGAAGCAAGGGGGGAGGAAAATTTCGGGGAGTTGCCGGTTAAGGTGGGAGGTCGGGGGCCGAGCGATGCGCGTTTCTCTCGTACACGTACGCACGTGTGTGTGAGGCGTTGGCTCTAACTGAACCCGAGCGAGGCGTTGGGCTCTAACTGAACCCGAGCGATTGCACTGCAGGCTACGCGTTACTGAACCCGAGCGATCGATCGATGGCTGTTAACTGAACCCGATGGAGCGATTCCTTCGCTACTGCTGCTAACTGAATCCGATCGATTG
>NC_041383.1:57361444-57372783 GCF_002162155.2 Triticum dicoccoides
AAGTCCGTTTCGTCCGTTTTGCGGTACGCCACACCCCTCCCGATGAACAGGACCCCCGTTTCGACCATAGCGCTCCAACACAAGTCCGTTTCGTCCGTTTTGCGGTACGCCACACCCCTCCTGATCAACAGGACCCCCGTTTCGACTGTAGGAGGTCCGTTTCCTCCATTTTGCGGTATGCCACACCCCTCCCGATCAATAGGACCCCGTTCCGAACGTAGGAGGTTCGTTTCCTCTGTTGTGCGGTATGCCAGGCCTCGTTTCCATCGCCTGTTCCATCCAAGCCCTCCCGACGAACACGACCATGCATTCCGTTCTGACCCAGCTGGTTAGCTCCCCATGAACACGACGACGATGATGTTTCTCCGTTCCGACCCAGCCATGTACGTATGCGCGAGTAGGTGTTTGAGACCCTGCCTGTATGTACGTATGTGTCCGTATTTTCTTTCTTGCACCCTCGCCGCTGTAAGTACGTGTACATGCTACGTGCGTGCCTCTACTACGACACGTGCGCGCCTCTACATCCACCAGTATATATGTACGTACACATTCGCGACCATAATGACAATGCTACATACGCTTCGACCAGGTGGGTCCCGACTGTCAGGCACTTCCTTGCCTGCGAAGATGTAGCTGGTGGGTCCCAGCAGTCAGGGGGCCGAATCATTTTTTTGCCCGGACGCACTTCCTTGCGTGCGAAGATGTAGCTGGTGGGTCCTAGCAGTTAGGGGGGTGAATCATTTTTTTTTGCCCGGACGCACTTCTTTGCGTGCGAAGATGTAGCTGGTGGGTCCCAGCAGTCAGGGAGGCGAATGGTTTTTTTTGGACGCACTTCCTTGCGTGCGAAGGTGCAGCTGGTGGGTCCCAGCAGTCAGGGGGAAACGTTTTTTTCATGAAATACGGTGGCCCGTCCGGTGGGTCCCCGCTGTGAGGTGGAGGAATAATTATTTTCCGCATAATAAGAAGGCACTTCCTTGCTGCGGCCATGGACCCAACTGTCAGCTTCTCCATATACATTCCACGTCCGATGGAATTCGTTCCTTGACCATGTTGACCACGCCGCGCTGAGAGCACCAGGGCGGTGGACGACGGTGAGGCCTAGGAAGGGGACGACAGGGAGCCGGGGAAGACGCGGCAGTGGAAGCCCGCGTGGAGAGGAGTACGAGGGTTCACTGGTTCGGCTGTGGTGTGAGGCTGCCGTCGCCGCAGGGCCTGGCCAGTGGTGGGAATAGTAGGGGGCGGCGAGGCCTCCGCGGCAGCACATCCGGCCACGGGAAGCAGGAGCATGCGGCACGACCGGTGCTGCTTTGGGCGACTGGAGCAAGAAGACCAGAGGTTGAAGAAGCACTACGGCCGTTGGATGGAGATCGTACGGTCACTGGAGCTAGAATCGTTTATATTGACTAAGTTGACAAAGCCCTCCGTCCCCGTCAACTTAGTAGGCCCACAAGTCAGCCTCCCACAAAGGTGGGTCCCAGCTAGCAGAGGGGGTATTCATTTTTTTTGTGCGTAATAAGGAGGCACTTCCGGTGGGTCCGAGCTGACAGCAGGGGGAACGTTTTTTCGTGAAATACGATGGCCCATCGGGTGGGTCCCAGCAGTCAGGGGCTAACGTTTTTTTCACGAAATACTGGTGGCCCGTCCGGTGGGTCCCTGCTGTCAGGTGGAGGAATAATTATTTTCCGCGTAATAAGGAGGCACTTCCTTGCGGCTGCCGTGGACCCAACTGTTAGCCTCTTCACGTATAGTATTCTTCCGATGGAATTCGTTCGTTGACCACATTGACCACGCCGCGCCGAGAGCAGCACGGCGGTGGACGATGGCGAGGCCTAGGAAGGGGACGACGCGGAGCCGGGGAAGACGCGGCAGTGGATACCCACGCGGAGAGGAGTACGAGGGTTCACTGGTTCGGCTGCGCTGCCGTCGCCGCAGAATAACAAGGGGTGTGGGTGAGTGCAGTGGAGGGATGACCTGGCCAACAGTGGGAGTAGTATGGAGGCGGTGAGGCCTCCGCGGCAACACATCCGGCCACGGGAGGCAGGAGCAGGCGGCACGACCGGTCACAGGAGCAAGAAGACCAGAGGTTGAAGAAGCACTACGGCCGTTGGATGGACATCGTACGGTCAGTCGAGCTAGAATCGTGCATATATTGACTAAGTTGACAAAGCCCTTCATCCCCGTCAACTTAGTAGGCCCCGTCAACTTAGCGGACATTGTATGGGGAGTATTCTTTTTTTGGGCGTAATAAGGAGGCACTTCCTTGTGTGCGAAGATATAGCTGGTGGGTCCGAGCTATCAGCGGCGCTAACGTTTTTTCCACGAAATACAGAGGCCCTTTCGGTGAGTCCCAGATGTCAGGTGGAGGAATCATTATTTTGCGTGTAATAAGGAGGCATTTCCTTGCGTGCGGCCATGGACCAAGCTGTTAGCCTGTCCACGTACAGTCCACTTCAGATGCATGTCGGTCGTTGACCACGCCACGCCGAGAGCACCAGGGCGGTGGACGACGGCAAGGCCTAGGAAGGGAACAACATGGAGGCAAGAAAAACTCGGTAGTTGTTTCCCACGCGGAGGGGAGTACGACTGTACGAGGGTTTACTCGTTCGTCTGCCATCGCCGGAGAATAACAGCAGGTGCGCGACTGTGGGTGAGTAGAGGGATGGCTAGGCCCGCGATGGGAGTACTATGGGGTGGTGAGGCCTGGGCGGCAGCACAGCCGGCCGCGTGGAGGAGGGAGCAGGCAGTCCCGCCGGCGCTTGTTTGAGCGGCTGCAGCAGGAAGAGCAGAGATTGAAGAAGCATGACGGCCGTTGATTGGACATCCAACAGTATACAACCATCTGTAGAAAGCCTCAATATGTCGAAAACAGCATACAACCCATCTGCCATTATTTCAAATAGTTTACAGCCCATTTGCTAATTCGTACGGGTTTTTTTGGAGCCCATATTCTTTTTGTTAGCATTACAGCCCATATTGTGGCCACGGTTAAAAAATTATACGAAATTTTGCATATGTCGGTGCGGTCTGAACTGTTTTTAATCCCGAAATTTCGAGTCACATTCAGACTGATTTTAAAAATAAATGTATATCAATATAAAATCCAATAAATTGTCCACGCATAAAAATCAATGCAATTTAAAATGTCGAGACGAAAAAAAGATATTTGAAACTAATTGCCGGTTTGATGTGTTTTAAAAATGTACAACCCATTTCTCATTACTGATAGGCCATTTTCTCGGCCAGTCGAATGAAGCTCTCCTCGTCTTAAAAGATTTGCAGCCCAATAGGCCTGATAAAGCGACTTACTTGACAAATCACAAAAAAATTGGGCTAGCCATTTTCAGAAAGAAAAAAACTACTGGGCTGGTCTGTGGTAAACATAAAAGAAAAGGCTGTCTAGACAGGCCAGAGTGTCCCGCATAGCCAGTTGACACCCTGCTTCCGTCTCAAAATCAAATTAGATAAATGCCACTCCAATTATGGCGATTCATAAAAATGCCACTGCAATTTCCAAACTTTGAAAAATGCCACTGCAATTTTTGCAAACTTTGAAAAACGCCACTGCAGTTTGCATACTTTGAAAAACGCCACTCCAGACTTCGAAAAATGCCACTAGAAATGGCATGAAATGGCATTTTTCAAAGTCTGGAAATTGCAGTGGCATTTCTCGGAGGCATTTATCAAATTAACCAAAAACAAAAATAAATGGGCGAGCTGTTGGGTCCCTGGTGTCAGCCGCTCGTTGTGCAATTCTCTCGTTTATTGACTACGTTGACAATGGCATGGGACCCAGATGTCAGAAATCCACTAGGAGGAGCCATTTTTTTATTGGCTTGAAATAAGGAGGCACTTGCTTGCGTACTGCCATGACCTTGGCGGGTCCCTGCTGTCATCCTCTCCACATACAATCACTCCTGATTGTGTACACGTCAACTTGCTAGGCCCACAAGTCAGCCTCTAAACCCGTGGAGGACAAATACAACCCATTTAAAAAAATAACAGCCCATTCCGTACGTTCAAATGGAAAGTTCAACATTCAGAGCAAAGTAACAGGTCTGATCCATATATAAAGTACTGAACTTCCACGTTGACAACCATCATAGCCAAGTTAACTATCTACTCCCACTAGACAAGTACTAACTTACTCTTAGCTAACTAGACGATGCCGGCCGCCATCTGTGGTACACGCTAAACGCCAGCACCGGCGTCCTGCGCCTCGCCTCGGACTTGCCAGAGGTGCGATAGGGCGCGTTGCTCGCGCGCGTTGGCCCTTTCAATGCTGGCTTGTTCCACCGAAGCTTCGGCTTCCAAGCGGGAAACCCACTTGACGAGCTAGTAGTAAAAATCGGCGTCGCGAATGCGTGCGTGCCCGACAGCCTCCAGGGCTATTTGTCGGGCGTCGGCCTCCATGTAGTCGGCCCAGTTGCGGGCACTCTGCTCGCGACTCAAAGCGTCGGTGCGCTGCTGCTCCATGTCCCGGTGGCAGCGCAAATCGGCGATACGCTGCTCCTCCGCCAAGCGGTCGCGCCCCAACAACTCCTGCTCCTCCGCCATGCGGTCGCGCTCCAAAAACTCCTCGATCTGCGCATTGCCATCTAAAGACAGATAGAATGCCTCCTCCCTCCGTCTGCCTTCCGGTGAAAAACCGAATACTAGTTCCGGTGGTGACCGCCTCCAGCGTCGTCAACCGCGGACGGGCGGGGGCATGGAGGACGTGGCAAGCGACGTCGGGCCGGTGGGGGCTTATGAGGATATGGCGAGTTGGGTCATGGTGGCACCGGAGAAGGCCGGGAAACAGTACTTATAGGGGGAAGGTAGTGCGACGGTCATCGGAATTCAATGCATAATGGCTTAGCGTGCCAACTTGCCGTGGAAAACTAGGGAAACTGAAATTATGACTGTGTCGTCCCGTCCCGTCTGGGTCGCACACCGGCATGGTGGTCAAACAAGTGCACTCAAATCATCTCCCTCCTTATCAATAAAGATTCCATGGATTTAAAAAGCCCGCAACAATTAAAGTGTATCTTTTTTCATATCAGTTAGCTGCCTTAATTATGGCCGGCTGCATGCAGGCACTCAGAATCACTCGCAGGCAGTAAGCGAAGCAGCATGAAACAAGTCGCAGCCGAGGGCACGCATGCAGCCACTTAAATCGCTGGAATTAATTAGGCTTAAACTTCAGCATGTCGTTAATTATTGGCATGCCTTGGTCTTGCTGCTTTGCTCACGGGACTAATAAACCCGGATGGAGGGAGTACCTTGGTTGGTGAGAGGTTTGAAGTAAGCCCTGCAAACCGGAAAGGAGGTACTAGTATGTGCGTGACCCGCTATTTATTCGTGTAGGATCAAGTAGGTCGTTTCTTGGATTGAGCCCTGCAAACCGGAAAGGAGGTAGTACGTCCGTGATCCGCTATTTATCCGTGTAGGATCGATAGTGTAGCTTGTCAGTTTCTTCAGAGGTAGGCGTTTTTATCCGTGTAGGATCGATAGTGTAGCTTGTCAGTTTCTTCAGAGGTAGGCATTTTTATTCAAAAAACTGCCACTTCGCATCTTGCATCGCAAATAAAACTGCCAGGAGCGCATTTGTAGGCTAGCTAGTGATCGATCAGTAACATGTAAACACTGAGCGAACTGAAATAATTAACTGTTAATGCATCTCAATGATTCACAGATCATATACAAATATGTAGCTCCAAAAGCAAAGATCAGTCACTTCGGATCTTGCGTCGCAACTAAAACTAACTAGTACGATTCCCATACATAAGATCAACATGTTAATGCATCTCAATGATTCACAGATGATATACAAATATGTAGCTCCAAAAGCAAAGATCTAGAAAAAACATCTGTTCTTCCTACTAACATGGATGCTTCTATTGGCGAACATTCAGTACAGACTAAAAGACAAATTTGTTTGTGAAGTCTACAATTCCTCTTGCAAACGTAAGTGGTTTCACCAATAGCTGGAACCATGAGAATGAACCACACATGATGGAGGAACATCCACTACAATATGATTTGATCTTCTCTCGATCACACAGCGAGACTATTTTCGGAATACAAACTTTAACTTAGGCAAAATGATGCACATTGTATAATCAGACCAAAGCAATGAAGCACCAAGTGTTGGCCAGTAAATAGTATAGTACTACTTTTCTGCAGTCCATGAAGTGACTATCCAATCTTTGTGTCTATTTTCAAATGGCACTGCATGCAGTGACTATACTATTCTCTTGTGCAGTTCAACCAAAATTGCGGACACTTTGTTTGTTTGCCAAATAGCAACGGGCAGACATCTCTGTCTGCACAAATATCAAGCAGCTAGTAACATATCAAGCAGCTAGCAAACCACTAGTATTACTATCTAATGACAGTACAAAAAGAGTAGCAAGATAGTAGCAAACCATGCCTTCGTAATGAACAGCTCATAGTGCCACCAATTGGATATAAAGGTTTGGAAAAAAACATGCTCCTAATGGTGAACCAGTTGGACTTTTTGTGCAGCTCCACTAAAATCGAGCATCCATGTTTGCATAGATATTGAAAGTGTGATTATTATAAAAGTGGCACTAGTTGAAGCATAGACTCACAAATATAAGCATTCCAATTTCTTAATGGGAAAAGGTAGCAAGACTGTTTCTGACAACCTGTTTGAAGGAATAAATAAAGCAACAGCGGCTGATGCCAGGAAGGCATACATAGTTTTTTTCTGAAAAACTGAGCCATTCCTGACCTTTCCTCTTCTTTTAAGCAAATTTTGTGCAGTTCTACTAAAATAAAATGCCATCACCGCCTTGACAATTCAGTGACACTGTACAAAAGGAAATGACTTAACATTACATCATGATGTCAGGTATGTAGTCGACAAGCATTAGAGACAAACATACAGACCTCCTCTGATAACATAATGAACATTAATTTTAACAAAGGTGTGACTAGCTTTACCGGGATAATTTGAGTGAACTCTACACCATTCGAATACTACAAATATACACTAATCCAATGGTTAGTGCAACAGTAGAGTAGTTAGTTTATTATAGGGTACAATACAATGGTTTTACTGAACAGATTTCAATAAACTCGAGCACTGGGAGGTTTCTATAAGAATTAACAATACAAAATGTAAAGGTAACAAGTTTCAGCATTGGTATACTAGTGGCATTAGACAAAATGTAAAGGTAACAATACATCCACAATCAACAGCTAACCCTGAAATAATCCAGTGGCATTAAATGGCATTGCTTAAATTTATCCGTGGCATTAGACTGAGAGCGGCATTAGTTAAATGTGGCTTCACTTTAGCAGTAGCATTGCTTGACTTGACTGCTGGCATTATACTAACAGCAAAAAAGTGGCAATAAGAGCATGGGAGGCCCATTCGGACAGTGGGCGCACCAGTACGATGTACCTCCACGCACGCAGAGTGGTGATGGAGGTATGGTTGCCCAGAGCAACAAATATCCAGGCAGCATATGTGGATTACATCCCATTTTTGTTCTCTTTAGCCACCTTTTTCCTATGTGAGGACAACAAACCGATCGACCTGGTCATTCTCTATTGCATTGTCATGTCTTTCTACCCTTCTTCAACCAAGAGACACGAGACTCGTTCCTTACCTACTGATTTTCCCCTTTTCAACCTAGATGCGGGTTCGATGCCTACTCTCTTGGACAGTACAGTCTCCCTTCCTTTCCTTATTCAACCCAGACATGGATTAGTCTGCATGAAGTAGGGTTTCCTTTAATAGTGCAAATTATGGTTTTCGTCTGCGTGGTGAGCAGGGCAGAGGATAGCAAATTGGGAAGATGGTGGAGTGGAAAAAGATCCACATGCAACGACGTGCCAGATGGGGCAATAGAACAAGGGTATAGTTCGAAAAGAGGTAGCATACCTGAGGGTCGACGGGAAGTGGCTTCGCTCGTGGTCGTCATCCTCTGCGCACACTATGGCAGCGAGCTTGGGGACGGAGGCCATCCAGCGCGGGCGCTAGGTCTGAGAGCACGGCCTTGTCGTCAGTGCATGACCTCGCTCGCCGATGACGAGTGCGTCAACGCTGCACGTCCTTTTCTTCCCCGGAGGATCTGTGACAACCGGTGAGGAGGGAGAGAGGGGCCGTCTTTTTTAGATCTGGAGAGAGGGTGGTAGTGTGAGAAGCAAGTGGGCAGCCCTTGGCAAGAAAGCGCTGAAGCTCTAGCCTATATATCTTTTTTATACTACTAGTACTGGAGGTGGAGCAGTGGTAGAGTAGTTTATATTTTCTCTGTGTACAGTACCAGTTAGTCGTGCTTCAAAACTGAATGGCACGCCATTAAAAAATAAAGGTCGATAACTAATGTGGCACCTCAGGCCAACGCGGCCAGATCGCATTTTGCACGAGAAATTACACACCATGTTTCATTGACATGTGGTCCCGTTCCAACATATCAGTGAGACGACAGCGAGTAGTAGGAGTATTTCCGAACTGACGTGTAGGCTGGGGCGCCCCTTTGTGAAAGGTGGCAAAATGGAAACCGCCCACCGACTCTTCGCCTTTCCCTCTCGATTTGGAACTGCTGTCGCACACTCTTCCTCTCCCTCCTCCATTTTCCTTCAGCCCTTCACCCTTTCTTCTGCCATTGTTCGATCATCTTCTCCATGGAGGGAACAGGACGGAAACGACCCCGTTATTCTTGCCCCGATCTGAAAGATGACGTGGTGGAGGAACTCATTGATCGGTGCGACGTCATCACCTCGGCTAGCATGGCAGGTTCGTTCAAGCCCATTCTTGACTCAACTAATAACATCATTACAAGGAACCGAAGAGTCAAGGAGCAGTTTGATCTCCCCTATCTTCTTCGTCGTGACCCTGATGACTGGCACCGTTACGGCGGAGGCCTCGCCCTGGGCAAGTTGATGTCGCTTGATAATGATACATATGATGTTAAGATGCCATCGCTTGAGGCCAAGGCTTGGGCAGGCGCAAATGGAGATTGGGTTGTTTACATTGGGTCCAACTGCAAGTGGGAACTTGTGAATGTGTACACTCGTGACCGGGTTCCACTTCCAAAAATCTCAGCAGACTACCGAGAGATTGAGCACACCGGTATTGTACGCACGTTCAAATACAATCATGGTGACTGTCTTCTACGGAAGATAGCAATTTCTCGAGTTCCCAACCGCTCTTGTAATTACAACAACTATGAAGTTGTTGCTATCTTCGACAAGCTTGTTGTCGTCCTTGCTGGTTTGACTCGATGGATATTGCTCAAAAATCAGTTTCTGTACACGGATGAGTACTCTGATGCAATCGAATACGAGGGCCTTGTGTTTGCTGCCATCACTCGTGGCACTATTTTTGCATGGAGTCGTTGTTTCGGTATGTTTGTCTTCCACCGTAATTATAATTGTTTCATCCACATGCATGCTTGTTAGCAAGTTTTCCTTTACTAATTAACCTTCTTCTTGTGTTTCCAAGGTCCTGCAAACATTCCACCACCTATACTTGAAGATTTTTATAACGAAGGGGGAGATGACGATGGTGATGATCACTAGCATGAGGACGAGCAGCGCCCATATACTATTTGGCGCCTGGCAACTAATTCCGATGGATCACCTCTTCTCGTGTGTATACAGCCCACTGGTGATGTTACTGCTAAGGAAGCAGGTGTAGTCTCCCATGGTCGCACTCTCCAGACCTATTCCAACACACGTTGCATGGTATTCGGGATGGATACTAGTGTGCTAGCGCCAACTCCTTCTCCCTGGTATAGAATTGATAGTCTTTGAGAAAACTCGCTCTTCCTTGGACAAAACTATCCAATGATGGTGAAAGGCAATCCAACTGTTGTTGACACAACATTACTACCATTTATGAGAAGCAACTGTGTCTATACCTCGGACATTCGGGTGGTTCCCTACCCTGGTACTGATATAGTAGGCCGCTTCAGCCTGGATGATCAGTCCTGCATTGGTCTCCAGATTGACAATGGATGGCCCGTCCCAGAGAATCACTTGTGGTTCAAAGCAAGCGTTTCCAACGCCGAGCAATGGTTGAGTTGAAGTTCATTTCATTGCTTGTTATTTGTTGTGTGGTGAAAACTTTAGTATTTATAATGTATCCTCGTTGTCGATGTGGGTTGATGACCTGTTGTATGTAATAAAATGATATGCCTGTGATAAACTTACTAAATTTATGAATGGATTTTGAGTCGCTTCTGTGAGTGAGTGGTGCGACGAGGCAAAAAAATATTTTCTGAATACATAATTGTACGTGCATTGCAACAGGTTATCGGATGAGGCCAATCAACAATAGTAGTACACTATTTGTACTCCCTCCGGTCCTCTTTTGTTTGCATCTAAGGTGAAGCCAGGATACCAAGGAGCGATTGTTTCATTTGAAATTGGACAGTTCTATCCCTGATGTGCTACCGAGAGAGGCTGGGGTTAGTTTTTCTAGGCATGCATACCATTGGTTGAGCCTGCCGCACACCGGAATTCCCGCGCTGCATGCATCTCTCTCTCTTTCAAGTCTGCATGCATCTCACTCTTCCATGCCTGCATGTGTGTCACTCTACACAACAAAAAAGACACATCCGTGACATTTTGGGCTGAACGAAAAAAATCTGTCATACATATGACAGTTCTATGACGATAATTGTGACAAAACCCGGTATCATCATAAATGTGGTGGGCTCCTACTTCTATGACAAAAAATCATGACAGAAAATGGGCTTTTCGTCCTAGGCGGGCCGGAGACGCAGCTGCATGACATTCTTTGGGCCGTCCATGACAGAAAAAACCGTGGTAGAAGCGAGGGGGAGGAAAATTTTGGGGAGTTGCCGGTTATGGTAGGAGGTCGGGGGCGGAGCGATGCGCGTTTCTCTTGTACGTACGCGCGTGTGTGTGCGAGGCGTTGGGCTCTAACTGAACCCAAGTGATTGCACTGCAGGCTACGCGTTACTGAACCTGAGCGATCGATCGATGGCTGTTAACTAAACCCGAGGGAGTGATTCCTTCGCTACTGCTGCTAACTGAAGCCGATCGATTGGATGAACAGTGAGCGTTGCGGGGGGGGTGGATGAACAGTGAGCGGTGGCGTTGCCTCTGGATGAACAGGAACCCGTGGTGTGGAGGGCTGGATGAACAGTAGACAGTGGAGGGGTGGCCGTGGAGGGGTGGTTGAACAGGACCCCGTGGTGTGGATGGCTGGATGAACAGTAGACGGTGGAGGGGTGCCCGTGGAGGGGTGGTTGAACAGTAGCCGGTGGAGTAGCACGCGGTGGAGGCTGGAGGAGGTCGATGGTAGCCCATGGAGGCTGGAGGAGGTCGACGGTGGAGATGAACGTTATCCCGTGGAGTCC
>NC_041383.1:57373104-57413570 GCF_002162155.2 Triticum dicoccoides
CCGATCAACAGGACCCCCGTTTCGACCGTAGGAGGTCCATTTCGTTCGTTTTGTGGTACGCCACACCCCTCCCGATCAACAGGACCCCTGTTTCGACCGTAAGAGGTCTGTTTCGTCCGTTTTGTGGTACGCCACACCCCTCCCGATCAACAAGACCCCCGTTTTGACCGTAGGAGCTTTGTTTCCTCCATTTTGCGGTATGCGCGACTAGGCGTTCGAGACCCCGCCCGTATGTACACATACGTGAATGTATTTTCTTTCTTGCACCCTGGCCGATGTACGTACGTGTACATGCTACGTGTGCTCCTCTACTACGACGCGTGCGCGCCTCTACTACGACACGTGCGTGCCTCTACATCGACCAGTATGTACGTACACGTTCGCGACCAGGATATCAATGCTACGTACGCTTTGACCAGGTGGGTCCCGACTGTCAGGCACTTCCTTGCTTGTGAAGATGTAGCTGGTGGGTCGTAGCAGTCAGGGGGGCGAATCGTTTTTTTATTGACATGACACACTTCCTTGCGTCCGAAGGTGTAGCTGCTGGGTCCCAGCAGTCAAGGGGGGGCAAATCGTTTTTTTTTGCCCGGGCGCACTTCTTTGCGTGCGAAGGTGTAGCTGTTGGGTCCCAGCAGTCAGGGAGGCGAATCGTTTTTTTTGCCCGGACGCACTTCCTTGCGTGCGAAGGTGTAGCTGGTGGGTCCCAGTAGTCGGGGGGCGAATCGTTTTTTCGGACGAACTTCCTTGCATGCGAAGATGTAGCTGGTGGGTCCCAGCAGTCATGGGGCGAATCGTTTTTTTGGACGCACTTCCTTGCGTGCGAAGATGTAGCTCGTGGGTCTCAGCAGTCAGGGGGCGAATCATTTTTTTCGTGAAATATGGCGGCCCGTCCGGTGGGTCCCCGCTATCAGGTGGAGGAATAATTATTTTGCGCGTAATAAGAAGGCACTTCCTTGCGGGTGCCGTGGACCCAGCTGTCAGCCTCTCCACGTACAGTCCACGTCCGATGGAATTCGTTCCTTGACCACGTTGACCATGCTGCGCCGAGAGCACCACGGCGGTGGACGGCGGCGAGGCCTAGGAAGGGGACGACGCGGAGCCAGGGAAGACGCGGCAGTGGATGCACATGCGGAGAGGAGTACGAGGGTTCACTAGTTCGGCTGCGCTGCCGTCGCCACAGAATAACAGGGGGTGTGGGTCAGTGGGTGAGTGGAGGGATGGCCTGGCCAGCGGTGGGAGTAGTAGGGGACGGTGAGGCCTCCGCGGCAGCACAGCCGGCCACGAGAGGCAGGAGCAAGTGGCACGACCGGCGCTGCTTTGGGCGGCTGGAGCAAGAAGACCAGAGGTTGAAGAAGCACGACGGCCGTTGGATGGACATCGTATGGTCATTGCAGCTAGAATCGTTTATATTGACTAAGTTGACAAAGCCCTTGGTACGTCAACTTAGTAGGCCCACAGGTCAGCTTCCAAAACGGTGCGCCCAGATGTCAGGGGGATGAATCATTTTTTGGGCGGGTGAAGCTAGAATATCCGAGATTGAAGAAGAAGCACGGCATCCGTTGGATAGACATCCAACGGCCACTGCTGCTAGAACCGTGTGTTGACTATAAGTTGACAAAGCCTTGCATACCCGTCAACCTCTTTTTTTAGGGGACGCGTCAACTTAGTAAGGCCAGAAGTGTGTGGCAGAGAACTTATAGCCCATTTGAGATTTGTAAGAATGTGTAGCCCATTTTTGAATTCTAATGGAATTTACTACAACCCATTTAGAGTTTGTTAAAAGTACAGCCCATTTCAACCAACCGTTCAAAACAGAATTCAATAAAATTTCCCACATTTTGATGGGATCCGAATATTTTTATCCCGAAATTTTAGTCAGATTAAATACAATTTCAATATAAATTTATATTGCGTAAAAATCCAACGAAACATTCCGATCGCAACAATTAATGAAATTAAAATTTTCAATATTCCAAAAGTAATATTTTATAAAGTAATCACTGTTTGGTGCATTTTTTATAGTTACTACCCAGTTTTTATAATTACATCCCATTTATTATTTCTTAAAGCCCATTTTCTTGTTAAGCCTAATGCATCCCTCCTAGGAAAGATTTCAGCCCAGCGGGGCGGAGAATAACAACTTGACCTTGCCTGGGTATTCCGAAAAAAGTATAGCTGGGCTAGCCATTTTCAGCTTGAAAAAAATTAATATCTGGGCTGGATATCTGGCCTGGGCTAGACGGGCCACAGCCCGCCCAGTTAATACCTGCAGCGATGTTTTCGTTGTTTTTCAGAGGAGAAAAATTAATATCTGGGGTAAACATCGAAAAACTATGCAGTGCTCACACCCCAAAAACACAAATACTGCTCGAGCTGCTTGGTCCCAGCTGTCGGCTGCTTCTTGTGCAATTCTCTCGTTTATTGACTACTCCCTCCTTTCCGGTTTAGAATGCACAATTCAAAAATCTCACCAATCAAGGTAGATGGCGAGTGGTGGAATACTTTTTCTAGTTTTGCAAAAGCACCTAATTAGTGCTCTTGTTATCCTCAAAAAATTATGTTTAGCAATGCATTAATTGCAATGCATGCATGCATAAAGTACATGCATTGGTCAATTTTCTCTTAATACTTGCAAGCAATGATTTAATGCACCTTAGAATCTGAACATGTGATGGAAAACAACCAAATTGAGCCTTATAAAATGGAAAAACTAAAATTTTGAGATAAGCCCTATAAACCGGAAAGGAGGGAGTACATAGGTAGATAATGGTGTGGGATCGTGATGTCAGGAAACCAGGAGGAAGTAAAATAAATTATAGTTATATATATATATAATAAGGAGGCACTTGCGTACGTGAGGCTATGGACCTGGTGGGTCCCCATTGTCATCCTATCCAAGTAAAGTGATCTCCTCGCCCGCGCGCGCTTTCCGCCCGAAACAGTCAGCGCCGGTCGCCCCGCTTCCCGGTGCAGGCGATTGCTCCGCCTTCAAACGACACAAGTGTCATCCGTCCGTCCATCTGCCGCACACATTAATGATACGCGGTTGCCGAGGCGGCTACTCCGGCATCACACGTCCGTCCCTCCGCCCGCCCACCATTGCTATATAAACTATTGCGCCGGCCATAGCCGCAGTCATCTGCAGTTGTTGCCTTTCTCCTGTCCACAGCACTACTGCCCACCATGGCTTCCTCGCGCTCCAGCGCTCTTCGGGACGGGCGAACGACGGACCACAAGGAGATAGCAGCCATTGCTGTCGACCGGCTGGCCGGCAGATAGCCGGAGGACGACGATGTCCTAATGGAGAACATGGTAGTCGACGATCCGGCGCCAACCCCCTCCTCCGCGCCATCCTCGCCAGTGCATTGCACCATGACCATCGGCGAGGCCCGTGCCCAATATATGGACAGGGTGAGGCAGATGCGTGAGGAGCAGTTCCGGGAGGTGCAGGCTGACGCCGCCTACAACCACCATCTCCTCCAGGAGAACCTGCAGGCAGAGGAGCAGATCACCGCGAAGCAGGCGGAGCAGGAGGCGATGCTCGACTAGTACCGCTCTGCCCGCAAGGTCCGCCTCAAGCACTGGCGATACCGCCTGCGGGTGGCGGAGGCTGCGGCTATCTACAAAGAGGCTAGCAAAGAGGGCGATGAAGCGGGCAAGACGCTGTTTGGCGAGACCGAGGACGAGGCAGAGGACAATGCCGGCTCCGACGAGTCCCCGCTTCGCTGGCGTCGACGATGCCTCATGGCGCCAACAATGAGGCAGAGGACACCGTCGGCTCCATCGAGGCCCCGCGGCACCAACAACGAGGCAAAGGACACTGCCGGCTCTGCTGAGGCCCCGTCCCGCCAACAACGTGGCAGAGGACATCACCGGCTCAGCCGAGGCCTCACCGTGCCAGCAACATGGGGGAGGATTTCCACCGCTCCGCTGAGGCGCCGCCCGCCGGCAACGAGACAGAGGCATCGCCGGCTCCACCGAGGCCCCGCCCTGCTGCCAACGAGGCTGCGCCACACAGAAAATGAGGAAGAGTAGAACACGGTAGGTCGCCGCCGCTCGGGTCCAAGTAAGGCCACCGCTGCTACCCTCCGGTTGAAACCAAGCTAGGCGGGTTGACCATTGATGGCCGGTTAGCTTCTTGGCGGCGACGTGGAGTCGGAGAGCTGCGCTGGAGAAGAACGATGCTTCTACTTAACTGCTGGTGCAGTTGGTTGACTGACACGTGGGCCCAACAGGCCACATGTCAGTTACACAACTGCACCTGTAGTTAAGTCATTGAAGCTTCTGTTCGGCTCAGCGGGACACAGGTGGGTAGCTTAGGTTAATTAATTATACCTCCAGCGCACCCCTTTTTAGTTTTTTTTAGAAAAGGAGGATGACCCCCGGCCTCTGCATCTGGGAGATGCATGCAGCCACAAACACCCCTTTTTAGTTGAAGAATGCATGAAATGTAATTAAATCCGGCATGTTTGTATGAAATCCGACCGTGTATGAATGAATTTATTTTGATTAGTTTGAATTCCTGTATCACTGGCATTGGATGAACATGCAAAACAATACGTACTAGCATATTCCCAGGGTGATCACCTCATTTGCAGCAGTTTCATATGTACTCCCTCCGGTCCTTTCTATACAAGTTTTGTCTGCAGTCAAAGTATCTCTACTTTGAGCAATCTTATACAAAAAAGTATGCACTTTCACAATGTGCGAAGTAAAAAAGGAACAGAAGGAGTACAAAGAGTTTGAGCAGCTTTTTAGCGTTTATGTACATTGCAATCAAACACACAGGGCTGGCAATTCATAGAGAACATTCAAAACAATCGATGATTATGCATCTCAGTGACTCATATGTTAGAGGCAATATTTACTTCACAACTAAAGAATAAAGAAAAAATTGATCGACGCTGCTGACAGCAAGGGCATCCCATTTGAAAATATCAAACGCATGTCTTAAAATCAATGAGAAAAATTTGACAAGGTTGTCCCATTTCAAAATATGAAATGCCTACGATTGTGGAATGGGCAGGGTTTGCCATCAGTTTGGACATTGACATGGCACCTCGTGCTAAATAAACCAACTGTTCTTTTTGTGCAGTTCCACCAAAATCAACCAAATTCACGCGTAGCTTGTATGATTTCGCCCTTATATGTTGCAACGCCTTGAACTTATCGGCACCTCCTTTCTTGTGGTGGAAATGAATGATTCAATGTATTCGTGAACATTTTATGCAGTTCCCGTTGAAATCAAGCCGATCACCCCTGTTTGCACAAATACAAAAAAGTGATGAGTATAAAGCAAAATGTACTATTAATTGACAGTTTAAATAGGCACCTACATGGTCCATGTAGAGCACACTTTTAGAAAAATGGAACTCACCAGAAAGAATCCTAGAACAACATTGTACTCGCGCATCACAGCAAAAAATGGAGATTTGTCAGTCCTTCTGAGCTAAAGTTAGTTTGGCCTTATGGGGAGTAATGTAACCATCCTTCAACTGCTCCTTCTGATGAGAAGATAGACAGTGCTTCTTCATCCTGGCATAATCGGAACTAGTCACTTCACGTACTCCATATTCTTCTTCAGAGGAAGATGATCCTATTGTGCAAAGACAAGAGGACAACTAAATGCTAGCATCCCTATTTGCTCGAAAAAAAGGAAAGGAAATACTTAAAATAGCACAGATGAAGCACTTCTCAAGGACAACACCACTTTTTCATGACAGTAGCACAACGCTAATAGAGAGGACAAAGCTCAATCATATGGATGAATTAGTGGGCGAGTACCAACCTTTGTCAGGAGTCTGATTGTGTAGAGCATACAGATGAAGCACTTCTCCGGAACCATCTGTTGCTATCTACTATGGTGGCCATGCTTACTATATAATCCTCGATTAGTTTAATGTTTCCAACATCTTTTTGTGCAGTTCCACTAAAATATATGGTATCTTCAAAGAAGATCCCTGTTTGCACAAGTAGAGATAATTACGTATGGCATCAAATCAGTGGCAAAACAATTGCTCGTTCCAGCCATAGCAATAAATTAAGATGCAAAACTATATCATTACTTGTGTCATCACAGTTCCAGTGCTTCATTACAGCACCGGGAGTTGATTTTTGTTTTTCTTCCGCTTGTTCTTCCCCTTCATCACTTGGTTCAATAACAGACAAACTTCGCCTTCAATGTAAGATTTGGCATGTCAATTAGGGAGCACAAGTATAGTACTAAACTTAATTTTCTGATGAAAGTGGCAAAATACAGGCCAGCAGTTGTGAAATATCCTTATCTTACCTCAATGGGATATTATGGTGCACATACAGATTGGAAGTCTTATCTCCATTTGTGCAGTTCACTAAAATCAAGGAACATTATCATACAAGTAGCACAACATATGAAAGCACACTTCAGAATCATGTGAAAGAAGGCTAGTACTGACCTCTCATGATGCGGAATTCAAACAACTCACAAGAAGAAGATCTGAACCAAATTCGCCTTAACGGATAGGAAGTAAGATCTCCTCTTGTGCAGTTCCACTAAGATCAAGCAATCAAGCAACATTGTCGGTGTGACATTTTGGTTGAACTGCACAAAACACTCTTAAAACAAAAGTGTTTTGTGCAGTGCAACAAAAGGTCACAATGGTAACGAGGTGAAGTAGATAACCCTATTTACACAGAGGTGCAAAGGAAACAATTAGTGGTCAATAACGGTGGATGACACAGAAGCCAACAAAAAGAAGCATCTACCTTATCAAAATGGGAAAGAAAGCAAGACAGTAGCATTTCTCAAATGGTAGCATTGATTAATATTAACATAGAGATTATATTAACAATAAAATTCGTTAAACATGTAATTTGCTTTTAATTGTGGCATTGCATCAATTTTCCAGTGGCATTATTAGAGGGTGTTTGTTTACAGGGACATTTTGGTGTAGGGACTAAAAAAACTCCGTGTCAGTCACATCTAAACCAAACAGGAGGGACTTTTTGGGACTAAAAGTGGGCATTTGGGACTAAAGAAAGAAGACCCCGAGGGAGTCTTTTTGGGACTTTTTCCAACAGTTGCCCCTGCCACGCATCGCACCTTGTTTCTATTAGTTCATTACTAGAGGTAACATGGTCTTTTATCATGTCATTTAATAACCTCTAGTCCATGTTTAGTCCCTGGAACCAATCAGGTAGGGACTAGGGAGTTTTTAACCAAACAGGGCCATAGATTAACAACAGCTAATGAGTTGCACGGGATAGTGGACGCACCAGCACCATGTGCATCTACCGATGTACTGTGGTCATGCATAGTCTGTTGCAACAAAGAACAAACAACCAAGGAGCATATTTGTGTTGGTCCTAGTTTTGTTATCTTTAGACACCTTTCCCTATGTGAGCACAGCAAATCAAGTCCTGCTCAAACTCTACAGCCTTGTCCCTTCCTTTCCTTTTTGAACTAGTACTTTCGCCCCTTCCTTTCCTCTTTGAACCACGTCCTAGATTTATGCGATACAACTTTTCCCACTACTTTCCCCCATTCCTTTCCTCTTTGAACCACGTCCTAGATTCATGCTATATACAACTTTTCCCACTAATTTCCCCCACTCCTTTCCTCTTTGAACCACGTCCTAGATTCATGGTATACATGCAACTAGAGAAATGCATGTGGAGTAAGTAAAATATACCTTAAGGTTCTTGGGGCGTGGTTCGGTGGGCGACGGGACGGCGGCGAAGAAGAAGGGTCGGAGGTCCTCCGCGCCGCCGCTGGGTGGAAAGTGAATAGCACCTCCGGTAGTGGATTCCCTCCCTCGCCGACGGTGACAGCGTTAAGCCTCCTTCCCTTCCCGGTGGACGGATCCTGCCATCTCTTTGAGCAGCAGTGAGGGGAGAGAGAGGCCAATGAAGTGTTGTTTAGATCTAGAGAGGGAGAGAGAGTGTGAAGAGAGCAACAACAAGCGTTGAGGATCCAGCAGGAGAGGGCGAGACAGTGTGAAGAGAGTAACTACAAGCATTGAGGCTCCAGCGTGTATATATATACTAGAGAGAGAGAGAGTGAAGCGTGCAAACCCTAGAAAACATTTTGACCAGTCAAAGAATCCTCCTGGAAAAAATTATGCTCAAGTGTAGTTATCGAACCCGAGACCACAAGTTTGATGAGCGAACAGGCTAACCAGCTACACAACCCTCCCGTTATGTTCAACGAGAGGAAAATAACCTTATATACATTCCTGCATTCGTGTGACAGGCATGCTGTGTTTTTTTTGTGTGTGTGGGAGTCATTAGGATTTCAATCATAATCGTGTCATGTGGCTTTGGTGGTAAGACTATCCACAGTGGTGCAGAAATAATGCAGCCTTAGTCACCTTACCTCTCTCCATGTAGTACGTTGGGTCCCACCAGTCAGAGGGTGAAACAAACAAATTAATAAGAAAAATTAAAAGCGCCAACGGTGTATCTTACTACCTCACACATCTCGCTACTGCTCGGGAACACTGTCCAATTGATCCCTCTATTCGCTCACGTACTATTTTAAGTGAATCCTTATTATAACATGCACACAAATTTTGGGCACTTGTATTCAACTTAAGTCAGTGTGCCACCGTATCTCGTATACTTACTACTCCTCCCGTCTAGGTGTAATAAGTCACGTTAGAAGGTGCAACCAAGGTGCGTGTGTGTGCTTAACAGCATGTGTGTGTTAGAGAGTGTGACAGATCAACCTACTCCTACAAAGATATGGTGTGTAATGTATGATTTTAGCCGCAAGAGTCGGTGCATCCTCTCGTTTCGGGGCATGTCCGGTAGGGACATGCCGATAGCTGCCATGCCTGCTCCTAACCAGCCTGGCGCACCCAAAGCCCCTCCACCGCCCGCGCACCCTTCCCTCCCGAAACGGTCAGCACCGCTCCAAAGAATCGGTGCCGCATTCATGCCCGGGGAGAGCGGACGCGACCTCTCACTGGTGCAAGAGTGATGGTTGCTTCGTCCGTCCAACTTACTGCTGGGTCTATGTGATTTGACGGCTCATTGGTCTTTATTACTGAGGTGGTAGGACTGCTGGATATCCCACGCTTTCGGCGAAAGGAGGTAGTAGATTACAATTTTCTCCATTCTTACAGCGGAGGAGTGCAAGAGCAGTGAAAACACGCAGGCTCAGTGATTACATGGCCCACCTCACACTATCACCGTCCGACACCTAACTCTTTACATAGTACTCCCTCCGTTCCTCAATATTACTAGATGAGTTCACGCTCGTTGCCGCGGAACAGCGGTATATCTCTCTACGCAAAATTATCGATTTCATAGAACTAAAAAAAATCTATAACCGCATCACAAATGTGGTAGCCAAACTAAATAAACTCCCATCATCATTTAGATCATCCCACATAAGGAAAAAAGATCAGCCAACACCTACTGCATAATGGGATAATATTTTTCTTTTTGACATGTTAATGGGACTTAAAATCCCACTTACATGCATGCTACTGGTGCATGCTTGTATGCAGACATGTTGATGTGATTTAAAACCCACTCACATGCATGTGCCACGGTATTTCTGCATGCTTGCATGTGGCTTAGTGCTGAGCCTCTCAACGTCTAGATCAGACAGCTATTATGACTGATTTACTTCATCTAACGGATACGTCAATTTTGATGATGTGGCTCAAGGAGAGGATAGAGAATTCCTAGTAGTGGGGGCTAGCTATTACTAGTAGATAAGTCTTTGTAGAGATTCCACTAGGTGAACTACATACGGAACAAAATGAATGAATCTACACTTAAAATGCATCTATATACATCCGCATGTGGTTAATGGTGAAATCTCTACAAAGACTTATATTTAGGAATGGAGGAAGTACTAGTATGGTACTAGTACGTAGTGTAATTTATCAGCGAGATAAATTTGTACAATGCTATGAAGCTTCCAGCTCCTGTTACATGTATCTTGCGTCCAAGGTTGCCCGTTGCAACATTTCATCAAATACAAAGGAGACTAACATGCATGCTATTGCATCTCAATGATTGATAGATCATAGCAAATATGTACTCCCTCCGTTCCAAAATAAGTGTCTCAACTTTGTGCAAACTTTAGTACAAAGTTGTACTACTACTAAAGTTGACACTTATTTTGGAATAGAGGCAGCTAAAGAAAAAACGATCCATGCAGTCCCTAGCCCTTGAAACATGAACCCTGACCAGGCTTCAATTTGCTGGCAACATTCGAGCTTCCTAATAAATGAAGTTTGCAACCTTTTGACCATCAGATCATTTTGTGCAGTTTCACCAAAATTGAGATGAGCATCCCTGTGGCAAAGAAATTGAAGAAGCGTGATTAGAATAAGATTACTAGGACTAGTTGATGAGACATAAACTCATCACAAATACAGTACGTAGAAGCCAGTAGAGGTATTAGGTATGTGCGGGGCAAACAAGTAGAGAAATATCCACAGGGAGTGATGTGGGCAGCTGGAGCAGTGGTGCAAGCCGGCTGTAAAGGGAGTTGTACCTGAGGGACGTAGCTCGACCTTGAGGAGGGCGGCGGGAGGCGGCAACTACCCACGTCGCGGTAGTGAGCAAGGGACGAAGGCAACCTCACCGGCTTTGTGAGAGAGAATGGCGGGGACCCCTGATCGGGACGTGCCGACAGTGGGTTTTCGCCGTCGGCGACGGACACCGCATCTACACTAAGCATCCACCCCTTCCCCAAGCGGACGTGATCCATTGGGATGTTAGAGATGTGGCCACAGTCGTTTTGTGCAAGAGAGTGTGAAGAGAGCAACCCCAGCAAGCAATCGTGTAGGCTGGCCCGTCCTAACTATGTATATAGTGGAGCGGTATCCTTTTCTCTCCATATGAACCTATCATATTGCGTACGTGCCACTGAAGAAAAAAAATTATTTATAAATGACGCGGCACCTACTACTCGTTCTCCTATAACCTTGCGCTTGGCATCTCCAAAATATTAACCTTGCGATTGGCTCTTCGCCTCTTCGGGAAGTCGAGAAATAATGGTAGTGCAGTATATATCGTTCTGGCTATATGAGACCGAATGAATTGCTACACGTCCACCACGTGGGTGAGGGTCGAGGGGCGAGGGAGAGTGCTACTACATACGGAGCAAAATGAGTGAATGTACACTCTAAAATACGTCTATATACATCGGTGTTTGGAGTATGTGCTAGTAGTTCATATGGAAATCTACTAAGGACATATATATTCCACACAATATGATATAATATCTATAACCAAGGTAGTAGGGACGAGTAGTAAACGGAGGGATTAGTAAATTTTTCTCCTTGTCCTGCGAGCAGTGAGAGCAAGCTTCACCTCATCCTGCGAACCACCGCACCCGTGGGCGGGGGAGACGGCATACTAAGCAAGCTTCTCCTCGTTCTACGAGTTGACAGGACACATCAAAAGTACTCCAGTGTATAGAGCCTTGCCTCTAAGGTAGGCCCCACATGGTTTGCCTCTTTTTTTAATTTAACATAATGCGTCAAGTCGCAATTTGTTTGTTCACCCGTGGTAGATGATCCTCCCTCCACCAAGTGGACAACCAGTACACGTGCCAAATTACCACGCGGGCTGCCTTTTTCGTACAGAAATGAGCTCCACCGGGTACCCGCACGGGTGTGGTTGGGAAAGAGATGGGATTATGTGCGCCATGCATGCACCTCTTCTCTTCGTGCACGTCCCCCACCTATGTGGGTGTGTGAGAGAGATACAAACCGCGTTCGTGAGTGTTTTTTGTTTTGTGGTGGGGGGTGGGGGTGGGGTGGGGGTTGATTTCGTGAATTATTTGTGGGAATATGTGTCGATGACATCTCAAACAAAATTTTGCATGCAATGTGTGTGAAATGGAGGACTATCCATATCATACATAGAGGGTCGGGCAATCCATGAGAAGAGAGGGAGGGGTCATAGCTATCGATAGAGTCGAAGAGAGGATCAAGTACGGGTGGGTGCGAGATCGATGAAGAGAGCCATCGAAATTGCGTGTGTGTGTGCAAGTCAAAGATATAGGGCGACTGGCCTACCGGAACGTTAGAGGGAACATGTCAAGTTTGTGTGTGGGAGGGAGACATGACTAGAGCGCTTGATGTATTGGTGTGTGGGGGGTGGGGGAGCGGGAGGCAGAGGCCTAACTATAGAGGTAGAACGAATCGTATATGTGTTGAGAAGGAGAGACCCAGCTATGTCATGAGTGAGATCGGTCGACATCCATACATAACTGAAGGACGGGAAATATGATGGGACAGAGAGAGAGGAGAGAGAGAGGGAGGGAGAGGGAGGGAGAGGGGTAGAGTGCTGGATGGGTGATGGAGTTGCTTCTCGGAGATATTGGGAGAGGCCTACTAGACAAACTGAGGGTGGAACTGCAATCTTATCAATAAGAGTGGGGATGTGTTTCTGTGTGTGCCTGTGCGTGATAGATCTGTCGGGACGCATCCAAGGATGATGAAGGGGAACCATGTGTTTGGTAAGCAAACCTAACTAGATCGATAGATCAATTGTTGTTTGTCAGAGGAAGGGAGAGACACAACTAATGAGGTAGATCGATCGATGTGTGGGTAAAAACGAGTTATAAGGACCTAGATGGCTATATGTATAGCGAGAGATCGGTCGGTGTACGTCCATTTGTTAGAGGCAAATAAGGCCCAGCGAGACGGATAGATAGAGAGAATGGAGCTAGGAGGTGGTGCGAGAGGCCCAACTACTAGCTGGATAGGGGGAGGAGTGTTCGGTTGTGAGATTGATTAAAAGAGGGGTGAGAGTTTACACATGTGTCTGACCATATGAGAGACACGAGGCAAGGACACATAAAGGAGGAGATAGAAGTTGTGTGTGTATGCTGTAGGCAGGCATCGCTGGAGAGGTTTATCGATTGGTGTGTGTTGGAAAGGAGTTATGGAGACTCTGGGAGAATGACCTAAAGGAAAAAATGAATGTGCCTGGTGGATAGAATGCCGAGGGATGGGGAGGGTGAGGAGGGGGCGTGTGCATGCACGAGAGAAAGTTAGTGGTAGCTACAAAGGTTAGAGGACTGTGTGGGTGTAAGAGACTAACAGAGATCATAATTTGATATGAAAGCGGATTCATATATTTGAATAGGAGATCATAGTGTTTTAAACATTGCATGCATGAATACAGCGGTGATACACGTGTTGTGCACATGTTATACCATAATATGATAATGCATGGCGTTTGCAACTCACGGCTAAATGCCGAACAATCTAAACCATACTATATATCAAACAATCTCACTTTTTATTTGAATTTGTGATAATGTGCGGCGTTTGCAGCTTACAACTAAATATCGAGCAATCTAAACAATACTATATATTGAACATTCTCACATTTTATTTGAATTTGTGGTAATGTGTGGTGTTTGCAACTCACATCTAAATACTTGTAGGCGTAGGTGGCGGGGCACCATACATAATGTGATAAACACATTATACATATGAGACATGGTTTAGATTATGAAGATCTAGCTAGACCTAGAAATGTAATGTGATTTGAAATCAAAATAAAGTGGATTCAAAAAATCTAGTTCGAGTTCATATAGTACACATAGTTCATATGTAACTCGATACTGATCATGTGGTGTGGTGTGAAGATAATACACAAATGATGGTTTAACTTGACAATAATGACGATTGTAGATCTTATTAAAACAGATAAATGAATTCAAATGCTTTGACTTCACAACAATCATTACTGTGGATCTTATTCAAATTTAGTTCATATTGAAGCGGTAGTATATACGTTTGGAATGCACTAAAACGTTCATTTCAGTAGTAGGTTGCATGCATTATACACGTAGCGAAATATTTTAATTGAACATAACATGAATTCAGTGAATGACATTTGTAGTAGACATTGATTTGGTACAGTACACGTTAGGCTTGTCCGGAAATTTCAACCCGCGCCTTGATAGCCCGAAATATTTAAGATATATCTTTGTCTCGTTGTGCTCCGACAACTCCCTCCATCTCAACCCGCGCCTTGCTATTCCGAAATTACAACGCGCGTGAAAACTCCCACCTCCTGTGAAATCCCGACATGTGAAATGCCCGTGGTACCCCTGAACCGAAAGAACCGCCTCAAATCGGTGGGGGGTACTTTCATAACTAACCCCACATTTCGGACAAGCGCGTCTCTAAGCCATGGTTCCCCACTGCCATCCCATCCGCCCACCCATTCATACACCGAGGCCGCGAAAACCCACGACGAAACCCCACACCCTGCTCCGTCCGCCACCCAGTCGGAGCTTCTTCCCCGACGACATCGTCCACAGCAACACCTCGACGTCCCTCATCCACTGTACCGGATGAGGATCCGTCGTTGATCTCATCATCCCGCCAGTTCAGCCACCCCGTCCTCCACCTCCAAGGAGCTGCCCCGACGTTCCCCTCGTCTTTGGTGCCACCTCCATTCCCACACTGCCGTCTTCACCTGCACCACCGGAAGAGCATCATCATCACTGTTTCCTCGGATGAAGCTTCGGCCTAATCGGCGCCACCAAAGAGGTTGTACACTAATCGCCGCATTTTCTTCTTGATTCGATCTCATGGTGCTGCCGGCGCTCGGTCCCGAGCCGACACGCCGTGGCTCCATCCACGGCGGCGTCGCCGGCCACTTCCTCCACGGCGTCGCTCCCTCGGCGGCGACGTCCACATCAATAGGAGCTGCTGCTGCTTTAGCTCTCACTCGCGCTGCTGCTCTGCTCTTGCTCTCGGTCCCCTGCCTGGTCTGCTCTTGCTATTGCTCTTGCTCGCGCTGCTGCTCTCGCTCTTGCTCTTGCTTGCGATGCTGCTTCAATTTGGCTACACTTCAATCGACTGAATCGACTTTTGGGTCAGTCGATTTCCAAGGGGGGCTCGCTAGAGAGGTACCCCACTATCTATCTTAGGGTTCAGGATGGGGGCGGTGATCGCTGGCGGTGGCGGGGCGGTGGGGGCGGTGGCGTGGGGATCGCCAGAGAAAAAGCTCGGCATGGGGGCCTAGAGGGATGGTCGGGGCGGTGGCGGACCGGCGGTGAGGAGTGTTTTCGGGGCGGGCGGGGCGGCGCATCGTCGGCCGCGGGCGGCGGGGGGCTGCTGTTTGGCCGGTGGTGGCTGGCGGCTCAGGGGGGTGGAGGTTGAAGATGAACCGCAGGCCCTTGATTTCGTATCCAACAGCTGCAAAATCGACTGACCAGAGATGAAAAAGTCAGTCGACCGACGTGTGGCCTCATCTTGCTAGTGCGTTCAGTTTCGACAGTTAAGTTCAGTTTCGACAGTTAAGTTCAGAGATGAGCGGCTGATGTATTTTACATCTAGCACTTTGTGGTTATGTATTTTACGTCATGTATTGGAGATGCTATTAGAATTCCACTCAGGTTAACATTGTTCGTTGTCTCTCTTGTCCTGCTTCAGCCTCGGTGTCGTACAACTCACCGGAGCTGCTCCAACGATGAAACCCTCCATCACAGCGGAGTAGTACCTCGGGCTCCATCTCCAGACGCCTAAGATCTTCCTCCCCTCCTTCGACAGCAAAGTCAGTCGGAGCATCCTCACCGGCCAACCCAATCACGCTGAGATCGACATGGCTTCGCCAAAGAGGTTGTACACTTGTTGCATCTCTTTTTTACTCTACATGTTATATATATTGTCCACTGAGCACACGGATTTGTTCCTTTAGTGTCTCCTTGAAAGAAAAAACGTAGGAATTTTAATTTTCACTTGTCCTCCTTTTCAAATTCCTATTCATGAAGCACAAGACTAAGAGATAGTAGCATAATAGCATTATAACCATACATTTTCTTGTGGTTTGAATTAATCTCACCATGCTTCTTTGCATCCTGTGATCTTCCAATTGTTGTGAATCAAACACCCAGATTGGCAGAAATCCTGTGTTTTTAAATTCTCTGTTTTGCACGTGCATTCCTATACTATTCTTGTCTATCTCCTATCCCTGCATTGTTGGAATCCTCCAATTCAAACGAGCCCTTACAGAATTACTTCTCTTACAGATAGTTGTCAAAGAAAACCTTGCATGGTTTGTCCCAGTCCTGTTGCGCCGTCGTCCACCCCAGCTCAGCCGCTCCAACGACAGAAGGGTCCAGCAGAGTAGGGATCCGGCCTCCAGACTGTCAGCCATGAAAACTACATTACCATCATCAACCGAGCAGATGACCTCGAGGACTACACGGGTCCACATGAGAGGTCGCACTCTTTCGTGTTTGCTTATGTTATGCATCGCTTAATATTACATGCTACTTTATCGTCCTGTTCACCAATTAGACTCTGATTCAGCTCCAAACTAATGGTCAAACTTGAGTTTTTAAATGGTTGTGGGGTACATATCGGGGCCACTATCAATAGTATCTATCTACTATCTAGTTAATCTTCGGTGTCTACTATGAGTTTCATGTTGGTGGAAAACAAACAGTAAAGAAGCCATTATCTGTATTTATTAACTGAAGCCATTATCTGCCTGCTATTATTGGTTTTAGGTCTATCCACAGGTTGCTACCATCACTCTGGATTTCTGCATGCACTCCTTACATAATCTCACTATGTTTTATTCCTATGCATGACAGTTATTGTAAACAATGGAACTGAACATGTAGAGCAAAAGAGATGAGCCTTGTGTGGCAATATAATTTAATGCAGACGTTGCTCCATGGTAGGCGCAAAGGCAGCCCCCCTTCCACGCATTTCGGATTGTAATCGAGAGGAAGATATCTGTTCTGAGGGGGATTCAGAAGGAGAAGATAACTCCTATTTACCCCCTGAGGTCTTCGCTCTAACTTGGCATGCTGATGTTGGTTATATCATGCATATGGTGTCTTGCATTGCTTACTTTATACATCAAATATGTCATCTTCTTAGTTTAGACATCCTTTGTGCGAATGCCATCTGTTTAGTTTATTCATCGTTTATGTGAATTATGCAACACCACCTTGGTTAGCCAGGCATCATATATGTGAATTTTGCAATGCCATCCTGCTTAGCCAGTCATCTTATATGTAAATTATATCAGGCCATCTTTTTTTCGTTACATATTACATTCGTCAATAATGTTAGTACATTCAACTGCTCTTCGTGTGCATCAGCCATTTGACACGGTGATGGCAAATTCTGGAGTGAAAACAAGGTCTTCTGAGCAGACTATGCTATCTCACGAAGCGCATATCTCGCTGGTTACGGATAGCTCATCATAGGAGGATTCAGAGACAGATGACCAGTCCTATCCCCCCCCCCCGAGGTGTATGCTCTAACTTGGCAGGGTTATGTTGCTCATATCGTGCATATGGTGTCTCGCATTGCTATGCCATTTGATTAGTTTAGACATGCTTTATGTGAATGCCACCTATTCAGTGTCTAATTACCATATATGTGAATTATGCATTGCCATCTTGTTGCAAGACATTATATACGTGAATTATACAATGCTATCTTGTTGCAAAGGCATTATATATGTGAATTATGCAATGCCATGTTGTTTAGCCAATCATCATGTATGTGAATTATATCATGCTACCTTTTTTTGTATTACGTGTTCCATTTGTCGACAACGTTTGTATATTCAACTACTCTTCCTGTGCATCAGCCATTTGAAGCGGTGATGGAAGTATCTGGAGTGAAAACAAGGTATTTAGAGCAGACAATGCTACCTGCTGAAGCAGACATCTTGCTGGCTACAGAGAGCTCCTCAGATGAGGATTCAGAGACTGATGACCAGTCCTATTTCCCCCCTGAGGTCTATGCTCAAACTTGGTAGGGTTATATTACCCATGTCATGCATGTTGTCTTGCATTGCTTAGTTTTTACATCATATATAGATTGCCATCTGCTTACTTGCTTACTATATAGATCATATATTTGAATTATATCATGCCATCATGTTTACATAGTACATACACATCATCTATCTGAATTATGGCATGGCAACCCATTTAATAAAGGGAGAATTACATTTTTACCCCTAGTTGGTTCCTACCCACGGGTTTTGCCCTTACTTTTCGAGCTTGCTCAGTTTTGCCCTTACTTTTTCCATCGAGGTCCCTCGAATGCCCTTTGACCGTTTGACCAAAACTTTGAAAATTCATAACTAATTCATATGAACTCAGAAAAATGCAAATAAGATATCAAAATGTTCAGATAAACATTACCTTTCCGGGCATATCATTTGCAATCAGGATAAAAGCATCGTTTAAACTACACGAGGTAATTAATGTTATTAACATTATTAAAAATAAATAGGTATAAACAATATTTTTTTTGTGAATAAAAATTATATGCAAATGTAGGTGATGTTTTCTGAGCATCCTGATACCTTATTTGCATTTTCCTAAGTTCGTATCAACTTGTTATGAAGTTTCCAAATAATGGTCAAAGTCGTTAGAACATTCATAACAAGTTGATATAAACTCAGAAAAATGCAAATAAGTTATCAGGATGTTTAGAAAACATCACCTACATTTGCATGTAATTTTTATTCATGAAAAAAATATTGTTTATACCTATTTATTTTTAATAATGTTAATAACATTAATTACCTCGGGTAGTTTAAACGATGCTTTTGTCCTGAATGCAAATGATATTCCATAAAGGTAATGTTTATCTGAACATTTTCATATCTTATTTGCATTTTTCTGAGTTCGTATGATTTAGTTATGAATTTTTAAAGTTTTGGTCAAACAGTCAAAGGGCATTCAAGGGACCTCGATGAAAAAAGTAAGGGCAAAACTGAGCAAGCTCGAAAATTAAGGGCAAAACCCGTGGGTAGGAACCAACTAGGGGTAAAAATGCAATTGTCCCTTTAATAAAGACATCATATAGTTATATCATCTCATCATGTTTAGTGTTTACAGTCATCATATTTAGAATTCTGGCATTCTCTCCATGAATGTATGTGAATTATGGCATGCCAACCTATTTAATAAATACATTATATAGTTATGTCATGTCATCCTGTTTACATAGTCTCATATTTTGAACTATGTCTTTCCATCTTTTTTAGTTAGCCATCATAATGTGAAATTGTGTCATGCTATCCTGTTTAGTTAGCCATCATATATGTGAAATTGTGTCATGCTATCCTGTTTGGTTAGACAACATAAATATGAATTATTTCATGCCCTCTTTTATTCCCCACTATCCATTGCACATGTCTATCATACAACGTCTATACTTTCAATTACTTTTCTTGTTTATCAGCCATTTGAATTGGAGAGCGTGATGGCAGTATCTAAGGGAGTAAGAACACGGTCTTCAGAAAAGATAGTGCTATTGATGCAGATAGAACCACGGTTGTACTTGCCCAAGGACCAGATCCACCACACATAACCCAGACTCTCGCAGATTGTACCCCTACCCAGTTGGACAGAGAACCAGCTACACCCCTTTTAACCCCAACCCCGGCAGATAGTAACCCAGTTCCAGTTGACACAGCACCGTCTCCACCACAGAGCACCCAAACACGAGCGGTTAGTAAGGGAACTGCAGTACCCAAAGCACGAGGACCACCACTCTGAATCCCAACTCAACGCTTAAAGGAGAAGAAGATTTGTTCTTAGGTCAGGTTCTGTAGCTATGGTTCATACTCCTTTGCTCTTGCATTACTGTATTTACTCATACCAACTATTTTCAAATTTAAAGGATGGAATTGAAACTCCAATGGCGCAACAGGTATGTTTTAAACCTGTTTCTTTAACTGGTTTGCTGTTGTAACCTGCTCTATGTTGATTTCAGTTTCAATTGAATAAACAGTTATGTTCTCATGCCATGCACATTACAAGTGTTGTTATTGCTCTATAGTTACCCACACTTATATTATGTCTATTTTGCTTTGTCTTGAACAAATATTATTTGAACTGTGTCTCTATCTTGATTTGGCAACAAAAACTAGAATGATATAGACCATATAGTGACCATGGCACATAGATATATGTTTTTTCATGTTGTTATCCTGTCCACTTTACTACTGAACTCATTTACCAAAATGATTTTCATATACATCATGGTAAACATGTGATGTGTCTGCTTGTTTCTCTTTTAGAATGCGGACAAAATATTGGAGAACAGTACCGCGTTATCCAATGGTAAAGGAAGTAATGCAGATAAGGTTCAAGATAGTGAGACATCCCTGTTGGTCTCCAAGAAAGCTAACAAAAACTATCTTGACGACAGTGAGGGAACCCAAAAGTCCTGTCTTGATGTAGTGTTCGAGTTACTGGCCACTACTGCTGGCACAAGCTCTTCGAACTCGCTGCCTGAATCAGTTCGTATTCTTGAGTCTCAACTTCAAGTTGAAAGACATTGATCAGATGTGCTACGACAGGAAGCTGAAGGACTGAGGAAATCCCTGCAGAATTCAGATGCATATTTTCTGGTGCAACAGCAAGCGCTGGAGGATTTAAGCGCCAAACAAGAGAAAGTTAATAAGTTGGCTAAGCATCTTGCCAGCATTATGGGTACCGAGGATATTGTTTCTTGAGATCTTCTGAAGTGGTTTCAGTTCTGGATTTGTTTTGCTGCGGCGTTTATTTGCGTTGTGTAACATCCCAAAGTTTCAATTTGGAATGTTATACATTAGATCATCCATGCATATCATATTTTCTTTGCTTTTGGTCCTAGAAATTCTACGCAACTCAAGGACCCACGGAGAGAGTTGGGGATTTCGTTATTTTCATATTTGAGTTTTCTCAAATTTTGGGAATATGATCATTTGATTTTATTTATTTTATCATCAATTATTTCTATTACAAAAATATTAGAGAGGGAATAAAATAACCTTCCCAAAATAAAGAAATATTGAGGATTTAATAATAAAATCAAATAGGATTTTATTTCGGAGTTTTTCGTTATTTTATTTGAATTTAGGAAAAATATGCGTTTTCCAAAATTGCATTTAGGCCCCAAATAAATGTTCATCTTGTCCGTCTTGATTTTAGAAGCCGGGGGAAATTTATTTTGGGATTTTTGGAGTCCGTTTAGTATTTCTTTCATTTGATTTTCTGCGCGAAATTATTTTAAAAAAACGAACCGACCTACAGGTCGTACCCGAGCGGGACTCCGCCCGGGGGAAGCCTATATAAAGCGCTACCCCGAGCCGCCAGCCCGCCCCGCCAGCCCACCGAGCCGCCGGCCCATCGCCGCCCAAACCCTAGCCGCGTCACCGCCTCGAGCCCCGCGACGCCGCCGCCATCCGCCTCCCCCGCCGCCAACCACCGACCTCGCTGGAGCCGCCGCCTGCTGCCTCGCCGACCCACCGCCCGAGGTGCCTTGATTTCCGCACCGCCGGTTTTCTCGAAAAACCGTTCGGTTTTTCGCCCATTTTTTTTAGTTCCCGTTTTTTTATTAGATCGGTTTAAAATTTTTTTTGGTTCGGTTAAATAGTGAGTGTTCGCTCGTTCGTTCGTTTTAGCGAACGTGTTCGTCGTTTAGATCTAGTTAATGAACGTTCGTTCGTTAAGCTGTTCATCGTTTTTCTTTTTCTCGGATTTAATCCGCGATTTTCTGATCGCGATTTCTGATCCGATTTTCGTTCTGGTATAACTTTTCGCTCGTTTATCGGAATCAAGTGATTCAAGCGCCTGGAGTTTCGTCTTGAAACCCTCTTTCAGAATAACCAACTTGAACAAGTTTTTGCTACTGTAAAAATTGAATTAGATCCAGATTAGTAAAACGAAGTTGTTTTCTTCACCGTTTGATTTTCGTATCTTCGTTCGATTTGTTTCTTTTTGCAAACCGGAGTTCTTAAGTTGAACTTTCTGGTTAGATCTCTTACTTGAGTTTTACCTGTGCATTAGATGAGTACTTATTGTATGCTTGTTTGTTTGTCTGCGATAGAATACCCGGAGTGCGCCGCCTGTTATTTCGAGTCTCTAGGTTTCGCGGATCATCAGCAAGGCAAGTAACACTTTGATCATTCTTTTCTCATACCCAGTTTTTATGCATTAGATCGATCCTCAAACATTGCATGATTAGGATCTAATTAATTTGCGGGTTTTGGGAAGTAGTTGAGGTAGTACCTATTACCTGTTTTATTTTCAAACCTTTGGGAGTTACTTCTACGTTCGCTTATTATGCCATGCTATGCTAGTAGACGTGGATTGGGTGAGTGTATCCATGATAGATGTGAGATTGTTGATTAATGGTTTATTTAAGGTGGCAACTTAAACACACATCTGGGTGGATTGAGGCACCTGGTTTCCGTCAGGACTTGCCTGTATTTCTTCGGACCGCCACCCAGGCTCAAAGGGATCATAAGATTTTTCATGCTAGAAACTTCCGTGTGCAGCCACATGCTACTATGGGCTCTAGCATAGTTGACTAAGTCGTGCGAACTCTTACAGTGGTAGACTAGCTAATGTAGGGGTTGTAGGTTGGTACGGTCTACCCGTTACGTAAGGTGCAAGCGCTTCTGAAAGACTATGTCTCGGTCATCTGTTTCTCTAACACCATGAAGTGCGGGAAATCAAACGGAGGAGATCGAGTCATGTGGGGAAAAGTGTGCAAACCTCTGCAGAGTGTAACAAACTAATCATGGTTAGCTGTGTCCCCGGTTATGGACATCTTGAGTATCTAGTACTTGGATATCATGTGAATCTCATCATGTTACTTCTAATTAATATTGATGGGCTGTTAATGAGTACTTTTAATTGGGATTGAGAATGCTGTCAACCATTCTCAATGTTTAACAACCACCATGATAGTTAAATAAATTTATTCCTTTGTAGTAGGGGAAAATTGGCTTTACGCAAAACTGTAACCATAGAGCTTTCCACCAGCCAAATATGCATGTAGCATAGCTTATTCCATCATATTTCTCTATGTGTTACATTGCCAGCATATTCCATGTGTTGGCCCGTTTTCGGGCAACGTTTCATGTTGCAGACTTTTCAGACGACGAGTAAGGTGCCTTTAGGTCGTGGTTCTATACTCAGTGATGCCGTTGGAGTTGATGGACTCACTTATCTTCCAAGCCTTCCGCTGTTATCATTATTACATGGCCTTAAGCCATATTTATTTTAAAGTGTTCTCTCTTGAGACATTCGATGTAATAAGTGTGTGATTGCTACTCTGTTATAAATCCTTCAAGTACTGTGTGGTGTTAGCATTACTGATCCAGGGATGAAACCTGAGCACAGAGATCAGACTGTTTGAGGTCTGGTCGCTACAAAGATGGTATCAGAGCACATGCTGTCTGTAGGACACGACCACTAAGCAAAAGCCGTAGAATGCTACCCTCTTCTCATTTTCTGACTCCTCATCTTTTCTATTCTTTAGGATGGCGGATGCAAGGAACAAGTTCATGCAACCGGATGAAGATACACCCTTTGGACGACACCTGAAGGAAGTCACCAAGTACTTGAAGATCGGAGTACCAAGCTTCACCGGAACCTACAACGCCACTTTACCTGAAGAGGAGCATTGGATGATTCAAGTTCAAATTCCAGGAAGGACGTTCATGCCCGTCACTGAGACCATAGAGTTTTCCTTTGATGCACCAACCTGGAACCTAGGAAAGAGCATGGCAGCCCACATTTCCATGGGACGTATTGGAGAAGTCTATCACAAGGAACTTAAGGATACTATCTACCAGATTTGTGGGCGCCGAGATGAGCAATGGGAGATGATCAGCACCCGGAAGGACCGCTCAATTGCAGCTTTCATCCAGGAGTTGAACCTGCACATCCGACGCCAGGAGAACCAAATGTGCACAGGGATGATGGATCTGAAGAAGGCCATGGCCAAAATCACGGAACTGGAGGAAGAACTCAAGTCTACACGTGATGGATATGAGGAGGAAATAGCAACACTAGTTGAGAAGAGCGATGATCTGAAGAAGCTAAAAGTCTTTATGGGATTTCCTGTGATAGAAGGAGAAGACGAAGATTTCACATGCCCAGAGAACTACATCATCATTGATGACACCGACTCGGACCCAGATGATAGTGATGATGATTATGTTGATGAAGCTGGAGCAGATATCATGGAGTCTTCAACGGAGCAGTTTTTCTAGTCGACTACCATAACAGCAGTAGTGTTCCACCATGTATCTAGTATAGTCCACACACTTTTGTGATAGTTCTAGACCGATTGTATGCCCTTGTTTGATTGAATGAAGTGATTTTGTGTGCATTTGCCTCATGTGCAATTGGGTAGTGTTTTCTCTTTAGACCTCATTCTATTCTTAATTCTCATCTTTTCTAAACCCTTAGATGCCTCCGAGACGTGACAATGGGTTTCCACCGGAGCTCACCCAGTTGATCCAGCAGCAAAATGCATTGATGCAGATATTAGTCCAGAATCAGAATCAGGGAAACAACAACAACAATCCACCACCGCCACCACCTGTTGATCATTTAACCTGTTTTCTTAGGCTGAATCCGTCGATAGTAGCAGATGATTGGCTCCGCAAGACAGGGAGGGAGTTGACCACTTCAGGTTGCACAGATGCGGAGAAGGTGCAATTTGCCGCACACTAGCTTGATGGACCCGCAGCAGCATGGTGGGAAAATTTTACACCCACTTATCCTGTAGACACTGTCACATGGGATCAGTTTCAGCAGGCATTCCGTACTGCCCATGTTTCAGTAAGAGCTATGGCCATGAAGAAGCGTGAGTTTCGCAACTTGCGCCAAGTAGGACAGACAGTTGGCCAGTATGTGGATGACTTTAGCAAACTAGCACGTTATGCTCCAGATGACGTTGCTACGGATGCGGCTAAGTAGGAGAAGTTTCTGGAAGGGCTGAATGATGAGCTGAGCATGCAGTTGATGGTGGAAAATTTCAAGAACTACCAGGAGTTGGTAGATCGTTCTCTTATGATTGAAGGGAAGTAGCAGCAGATTGAAAACCGCAAGCGGAAGCATGGACAGGGGAAGTATAACTCTAGAGCCCAACAAAAGCCCCGTCTTACCCCTAAACCGGGAGGGCAATTTCAGCATACTCATGGAGGAGGTAGCTCGCACAATCATAATGGCCCAAAGAATGGAAACGGGAATGGAGGAAACAATGGACAAAACCGCACCAACCCGTCAACACCATCCAAGGTAGACCTGAGCCATATCACTTGTTTTAAGTGCCGTAAGACTGGGCATTATGCAAATGAATGTCCAGAAGCCCAAAATGGTAACGGCAATGGAAGCTCAGGAAAGAAGCCGAACCCTTTCAACAGGGGACAGGTGAACCACGTTACCGTGGAGGAGGTTGAAGCTCAGCCAGACGCAGTAATAGGTAAGTTTTTGGTTAAGACATTTACTGCAGCTGTTCTTTTTGATACTGGTGCATCGCATTCATACATATCAAGGGGATTTGTGCATAAGTATAAATTACCAACCCAAGCCCTTAGGTCACCCATGCTAGTAACCTCACCCGGAGCAGAATACATGGCTAGTATATGGTGTGATCGATTACCATTAAGGATTGGACACTATGTTTTTCCCTCGGACCTAATAGTTCTGGAATCGCAAGGATTGGATGTGATATTAGGTATGGATTGGTTATCGAAGTATGGAGGGAACATAGATTGCGCCAGTAAGTCGATTTTGCTTACCACCCCAGAAGGAAGGAGAATCAAGTATGTATCACGGCATGAGCCGAGGAGGGCACATGTAAATTCCTTATCAGGAGTTGTGCAGGAGGAAGTACCAGTGGTAAGGGATTTCCCGGATGTGTTTCCAGAAGAGTTGCCAGGCATGCCACCGGACAGAGACATTGAGTTTCTGATTGAACTACTGCCAGGCACTGGGCCAATATCTAAGAGACCGTATAGGATGCCAGCCCAAGATTTGGAGGAAATTAAGAAACAGATTAAGGAGTTGCTGGACAAAGGTTTTATCCGCCCAAGTTCTTCACCTTGGGGATCGCCAGTACTTCTAGTGGAGAAGAAGGATGGATCATTAAGAATGGTTGTTGATTATCGAGGATTGAATGAAGTGACCATTAAGAACAAATACCCGTTGCCGATGATCAATGATCTGTTTGACCGCTTGCAAGGAGCAAAGGTGTTTTCCAAGATTGATTTGCGATCAAGATATCATTAGTTGAAGATTCGAGAGCAGGATATACCTAAGACGGCTTTTACCACCAGGTACGGGTTGTATGAGTATACCGTTATGTCATTTGGTCTGACTAACGCCCCGGCCTATTTTATGAACATGATGAACAAGGTGTTTATGGAGTTTTTGGATAAGTTCGTCGTGGTATTCATTGACGATATTTTGGTCTACTCAAAGAATAAAGAAGAACATAAGGAGCACTTGTGTTTGGTACTCGAGAAGCTCAGAGAACATCAGTTGTACGCCAAGTTCAGCAAGTGTGAGTTTTGGTTGAAGGAAGTTGGATTTCTCAGACATGTTATATCCGGAGAAGGAATAGCAGTAGACCCCACTAAAGTTGCCACCGTGACAAACTGGGAAGCACCAACAATAGTTGGAGAGATCCGGAGTTTCCTTGGACTCGCAGGATACTACCGGAGATTCATTGAGAATTTCTCGAGAACTGTGAAGCCTATGACGGAATTGTTGAAGAAGGATACTAAGTTCATATGGACTGAGGAGTGTGAGGCTAGTTTCCAGGAGTTGAAGAAACGTTTGTTTACCTCGCCAGTGTTAATTCTGCCAGATCAGACCAAGGATTATGAGGTGTATTGCGACGCTTCACGTCGATGACTTGGAGTAGTGCTCATGCAGGAGGGAAGAGTTGTTTCATACGCTTCACGACAACTGAAACCTCACGAATTGAATTATGCCACGCATGATTTGGAGTTAGCAGCCGTAGTGCATGCATTGAAAATATGGAGACATTTTCTCGTTGGAAATCACTGTGAGGTGTACACATATCACAAGAGTTTAAAGTACATCTTCACGCAAAAGGAGTTGAATCTCAGGCAGAGGAGATCGTTGGAGCTTATTAAAGCTTACGATATGAGATTGCATTATCACCCCGGGAAGGCTAACGTTGTAGCAGACGTGTTGAGCCGTAAGAGCCATGTCAACACCCTAATGACCGGAGGTTTACCAAAAGAATTAGCCAAGGAATTCTGGGAGCTATGTTTGGAAATAGTTCCGAGAGGCTATGTAGCAGCGTTGGAAATTTAGTCCACCTTGATGGATAAAATCAGAGAAGCTCAAAGGACAGATAAGGAAGTTGCTTCCATTAAGGAGAAGATGAGCAAGGGAAAAGCTAAGGGATTTCGTGAGGATGAACACGATACCCTATGGTTTGAAGACCGTGTATATGTGCCCAACGACCCGGAGATCAGGAAGTTGATTCTGCAAGAAGCACATGATTCACCGTATTCGATTCACCCAGGAAATACCAAGATGTATTTGGATTTGAAGGATACATTCTGGTGGACCGGAATGAAGAAAGACATTGTGGAGTACGTAGCAGTTTGCGATGTATTTCAAAGAGTAAAAGCAGAGCATCAAAAGCCAGCAGGATTTCTACAGCCATTGCCGATACCCGAATGGAAGTGGGATAAGTTAGGCATGGATTTTATCACAAGATTACCAAGGACTTGTTCCGGCTATGATTCAATTTGGGTTGTAGTTGATCGGTTGACGAAGGTAGCACATTTCATCCCAGTAAAGACCACTTACACCAGTGCTAAGTTGGCCAAGATATACATGACCAGGATCGTCTGTTTGCATGGAGTTCCGAGGAGTATTGTATTAGATAGAGGAACCCAGTTTACCTCAAAGTTCTGGAAGCAGTTGCACGAGACTTTGTGTACCAGGCTAGAGTTCAGTACAGCTTTTCATCCATAGACAGATGGACAGACCGAGAGAGTCAATCAGATTTTGGAGGATATGCTGAGAGCTTGTGCGCTAGATTATGGATCAAGTTGGGATGACAATTTGCCATATGCAGAGTTTTCTTACAACAACAGGTATCAAACCAGTTTGAAAATGGCCCCTTTCGAAGCCTTGTACGGAAGGAGGTGCAGGACACCGTTGTCATGGGACGAGGTTGGAGACCGCCAGTTGTTTGGACCTGATTTGATTAAGGAGTCTGAACAGAAGGTGAAGTTAATTCGCGAAAGGCTCAAGGTAGCCCACTCCAGGCAGAAGAGTTATGCGGATTCAAAATGCAAGGAAACAGAATATGAAGTCGGAGACAGAGTTTATCTTCGAGTATCCCCGCTTCGAGGAGTTAAGCGATTTGGAGTTAAAGGAAAGTTAGCGCCCCGATTTGTAGGACCATATCATGTTTTGGAACGTATGGGAGAAGTTGCTTACAAGTTGGAATTACCCGAGGTATTGTCAGGTGTTCACGATGTGTTCCATGTTTCTCAGTTGAAGAAGTGCCACGCAGATATGGCTGACATACCGTTGAGAGACACAGTGCCATTGGAAGCAATTCAGTTGGATAACAATTTGACCTATGAGGAGAAACCAGTTAAGATTCTCGAGTTTGCCAGCAGAGTCACCCGCAGCAAGGTTATCAAGTTCTGTAAGGTTCAGTGGAGCCACCACTCGGAGGACGAAGCCACTTGGGAACGAGAGCAAGATTTGCTCAAGGACCACCCTCACCTATTTTCTAGCCAACCCGAATCTCGAGGGCGAGATTCATCTTAAGGGGGGTAGGTTTGTAACATCCCAAATTTTCAATTTGGAATGTTATACATTAGATCATCCATGCATATCATATTTTATTTTCTTTTGGTCCTAGAAATTCTACGCAACTCAAGGACCCACGGAGAGAGTTGGGGATTTTGTTATTTTCATATTTGAGTTTTCTCAAATTTTGGGAATAGGATCATTTGATTTTATTTATTTTATCATCAATTATTTCTATTACAAAAATATGAGAGAGGGAATAAAATGACTTTCCCAAAATAAAGAAATATTGAGGATTTAATAATAAAATCAAATAGGATTTTATTTCGGAGTTTTTCGTTATTTTATTTTAATTTAGGAAAATATGCGTTTTCCAAAATTGCATTTAGGCCCCAAATAAATGTTCATCTTGTCCGGCTTGATTTTAGAAGCCGGGGGAAATTTATTTCGGGATTTTTGGAGTCCGTTTAGTATTTCTTTTGTTTGATTTTCTGCGCGAAATTATTTTTTTTAAACGAACCGACCTATGCGCCGTACCCGAGCGGGACTCCGCCCGGGGGCAGCCTATATAAAGCGCCGCCCCGAGCCGCCAGCCCGCCCCGCCAGCCCACCGCCGCCCAAACCCTAGCCGCGGCGCCGCCTCGAGCCACGCGCCGCCGCCGCCAGCCGCCGCTGCCACCGCCAGCCGCCACCGGAGCCGCCGACCTCGCCGGAGCCGCCGCCCGTCGCCTCGCTGACCCGCCGCCCGAGGTGCCTCGATTTCCGCGCCGCCGGTTTTCTCGAAAAACCGTTCGGTTTTTCGCTGGTTTTTTTTAGATTCCTTTTTTTATTAGATCGTTTTGTTTTTTTCGGTTCGGCTAAATAGTGAGTGTTCGCTCGTTCGTTCGTTTTAACGAACGTGTTTGTCGTTTAGATCCAGTTAACGAACGTTCGTTCCTTAAGTTGTTCGTCGTTTTTCTTTTTCTTGGATTTAATCCGCGATTTTCTGATCGCGATTTCTGATCCGATTTTCGTTCTGGTATAACTTTTCGCTTGTTTATCAGAATCAGGTGATTCAAGCGCCTGGAGTTTCGTCTCGAAACCCTCTTTCCGAATAACCAACTTGAACAAGTTTTTGCTACTGTAAAAATTGAATTAGATCCAGATTAGTAAAACAAAGTTGTTTTCTTCGCCGTTTGATTTTCGTATCTTCGTTCGATTTGTTTCTTTTTGCAAACCGGAGTTCTTAAGTTGAACTTTCTGGTTAGATCTCTTACTTGAGTTTTACCTGTGCATTCGATGAGTACTTATTGTATGCTTGTTTGTTTGTCTGCGATAGAATACCCGGAGTGCGCCGCCTGTTATTTCGAGTCTCTAGGTTTCGCGGATCATCAGCAACGCAAGTAACACTTTGATCATTCTTTTCTCATACCCAGTTTTTATGCATTAGATCAATCCTCAAACATTGCATGATTAGGATCTAATTAATTTGTGGATTTTGGAAAGTAGTTGAGGTAGTACCTATTACCTGTTTTATTTTCAAACCTTTGGGAGTTACTTCTATGTTCGCTTATTATGCCATGCTATGCTAGTAGACGTGGATTGGGTGAGTGTATCCATGACAGATGTGATATTGTTGATTAATGGTTTATTTAAGGTGGCAACTTAAACACACATCTGGGTGGATTGAGGCACCTGGTTTCTATCAGGACTTGCCTGTATTTCTTCGGACCGCCACCCTAGCTCAAAGGGATCATAAGATTTTTCATGCTAGAAACTTCCATGTGCAGCCACATGCTACTATGGGCTCTAGCATAGTTGACTAAGTCGTGCGAACTCTTACAGTGGTAGACTAGCTGATGTAGGGGTTGTAGGTTGGTACGGTCTACCCGCTACATAAGGTGCAAGGGCTTCTGAAAGACTATGTCTTGGTCATCCATTTCTCTAACACCATGAAGTGCGAGAAATCAAACGGAGGAGATCGAGTCATGTGGGGAAAAGTGCGCAAACCTCTGCAGAGTGTAACAAACTAATCATGGTTAGTCGTGTCCCTGGTTATGGACATCTTGAGTATCTAGTACTTGGATATCATGTGAATCTCATCATGTTACTTCTAATTAATATTGATGGGCTATTAATGAGTACTTTTAATTGGGATTGAGAATGCTGTCAACCATTCTCAATGTTTAACAACCACCATGATAGTTAAATAAATTTATTCCTTTGCAGTAGGGAAAAATTGGCTTTACGCAAAACTGTAACCATAGAGCTTTCCACCAGCCAAATATGCATGTAGTATAGCTTATTCCATCATATTTATCTATGTGTTACATTGCCAGCATATTCCATGTGCTGACCCGTTTTCGGGCTGCAATGTTTCATGTTGCAGACTTTTTAGACGACGAGTAAGGTGCCTTTAGGTCGTGGTTCTATACTCAGTGATGCCGTTGGAGTTGATGGACTCACTTATCTTCCAAGCCTTCCGCTGTTATCGTTATTAGATGGCCTTAAGCCATATTTATTTTAAAGTGTTCTCTCTTGAGACATTCGATGTAATAAGTGTGTGATTGCTACTCTGTTATAAATCCTTCAAGTACTGTGTGGTGTCAGCATTACTGATCCAGGGATGACACCTGAGCACAGAGATCAGACTGTTTGAGGTCTGGTCGCTACACACTGGTCGCCAACTTTGACAACCAGTGTATATGATATGCTGCTTTGTTCCCTATATTTGCACTGGTGGCGAACTTTGATGCCCAGTGGATGTAATATGTGTAACAGCCGTGATAGCCTAGCATAAGTTGCTTGCTTATTTATTTCCCTGTTGTCTTGTTTATTTGTTTGCTTGTAGTCAGTGAAGTTCTTTTTAAAACTAGGCCACAATAACCATGGGCTAATATTTACTGTAGTGACACTGGGCCTCCTACGGGCCGCAGAAATAGTGGGCCTTCTACGGGCAGTAGAAACAGTAGGCCTTCTACGGGCCGTAGAAACAATGGGCCTTCTACGGGCCGTAGAAACAATGGGCCTTCTACGGTCCATAGAAACAGTGGGCCTTCTACAGGCCGTATCATCAATGGGCCTTATACGGGCCGTATGACCATAACGGGCCATCGTTAATAGGCCGTATTTGATGACGCTATGAAAACAGCCCAACTATTAATGGACCACAAACGGGCCGATGTAACCACGGGCTGAATTTGGCCCACAAGCAGAAAATGACAGTAACGGGCCGTAGGTAAACGAATGCTAGAAATGAGCCCAAGAATAAATGGGCTCTGAGAAGGCCGAAAGATAACATTTGCTGGAAACGGCCCGACTGAATAACGGGCCCTTAATGGGTATAAAGTGATATACTGTTCATTACGGGCCAGTTTCACCACGGGGCGTTAGTGGGTGTAAAGTGATACACTGTTCATTGCGGGCCAGTTTCACCACGGGCCGTTAATAGGCCAAGAGTTACATAGGGCCTCATATGGGCCGAAAGACGTCATGGGCCATACATGGGCCAGAAGTGAAAACGGGCTGGAATCATATTGGATGGCCCAGATGACGCTACTGGGCCTAATTCGGATAGGGCGTAACGGGCCTTGAGTTAGCAGGTTTTAAATGGGCTATATGCGAATAGGTCGTTAACAGGCTTTCCATGGGCCGGCACGCCACCTTTTGACCAAGTCAAACGTGCCGGCCTTTTCATAGGAATGGGCCTCTGTCAGGCCGTGCCACGTGTCGACGTATCATAGGCGCCTTCTGTCCAATGAGTGGATGACATCTGTCCCAACGGTGAGCCGACACGTGTTTCCTCCAGCCAATGATGATTTTACACGTGGAAACCCCATTGGTCGGGGCTGTTAACGGGTTATCGGATCCAAAACCCGACCCGATAGCTTAACGGCATTCCATTACGGTGGATGCCACGTGTCGGTCACCCTTGACGAAATCAGTTCTGTGATGCGCGATTTATCGTCATGGAAGTGGACACTTCCGTGATGATAATTTTGGTAATGTCATCGAACACTTCTACGACAGCACAGGTATGACTATCTTGATTCTGTCATAAATTTGTCATGGATGTACATGCATGACAAAAAACGCGACCTACTGTAACAAACACATATCATCACGGAAGTGTATTTTTTTGTAGTGCTATCTGCATGTGCACGCCTTGGGAAGGGGCCATTGGTATGGGAGAGAGAGTTGGGAGTTACTGCGGCTGCACATGCAGTCAAAGCGGAACAGATGGGAGGGGTACCAGTGGAAAGAGCAGGGTAAATAAGCTAAGGTGCAGAGCTTTGAGGGAAAAGCTGAATTTTCTTAGGCGCAAACCAAAAAGGAGCGGACGGAGTACTAGCTTCACATGCTACGCGCGTTGTGCGGGTGTTTTTACTGTAGCCATATTGTACTCTACTACATAACCAGCACCTCGAATCCTCGATACTAGTAGTACTACTACTATATAGTAAGTAGTAGGAGTAATAGGGTGGCATGGGCCAGAACAAGCATTCACGTCCAGGAGTACGGCACACGCCACCAGCACGACTTCCATCTGACACCATATTTCTTGGAGTCCGTGCTAGAGCAATCTCTTCAACCTCATCGTTTCTCTAACTCAGCCATCGCGCGGCGGGCGAGGTGGGGGTTTGCCGATAGTCGGTTTCCTTAACTGCGGTCCCACTTGTAAGGCCAACTGCAACGCACGATCCCAAACGGACCTCCATTTTGCACGAACTCCAACGATAATTTTGACTAGAAAAGCAAGACCAAAGAAAACAAGAACCACAAGAATACATTTTACTACTCCTGTAAGTTGGATTAGTGCCTTCTCGATGCATTCATTGTTGATCTACGAAGGCTCGATCTTGCATGCTTCTTTCTTCTCCGAGTGTAAAGAAGTAGACGTTGCTTCCTCGCATCTAGTCTCATGTCTAGCCTCTATTCTAGTACTCCCTCTGGTCCGTTTTTCTCTGCGTCTAAGAAGCAACACGCATACCAAGTAGGAGTATCAACAAGTGCACTAATCTCATCTATAGCCTCTGTGCTAGCTAAAAGTGATAGAACATCTACTAAATTGCGCTCTATCAATATATGGATGTACACTTCTTCCCAATACAAAAACTTGCATCCATTCTACTCCCTCCGTTGCACAATACATGTCTTCTATTTGTCAAAATATATATGTATCTAGACATGTTTTAGTATATAGGTACATCCATTTTTGGACAAATGGAAGTCAAGTATTTTGGAACAGAGGGAGTACACAATAAAAATTTTAAGTTAGCGCAACTAGTCTAATCCGAGAGTACAACCGAAGATTTGGTCGGGTTCTTCCTCCTTTTGCTGACACGTGGGACATCCAGCATCCAGGTCGTGTCATGAAAGAAAATAGAGTGGTAGTTGAAGCCACGAGATGTGCATCTTGGGTTAAACTGTAAATAGAATCTTACTACTCTTGAGTAACTCCAAAAGCGGCCACTGAAGATCTTTCTTGGATTTTTTTTTCGTCACCAGCACGTCGAGGTGAAAGATGTGTAGGTTCAGTGGGTCCTCTTGCGTTTTCACTGACATGTGGGGCCGCATGTGAGCAAACAGACGATGGGCTCCGTGCGTCCGCTGGCTGGCTGAGAAAAGAGATAGAGGAGGGCTGAGCACGGACTGCAGGAAATTTGTTCTACGTACCTCGATATAGGCTCGATATAGTGGGCTGGCATGGGCCATAACTAGCATTCACGTCTAGCAGTACGGCACACGCCACCAACACGAGTCCCATCCGACACCAATTTTCTTGGAGTTCGTGCTACAGTCATATCTTCTCCCTCTTGTTTTCTCAGCCATCGCGCGGTGGGCGGGGTGGGGGTTTGCCGGTAGTCGGTTTGCTCAACTGTGGTCCCACTTGTAAGTGAAAATGCAACACCGCATGCATTCCCGCTTGAGCGACGTGCCGGACCAACCGTGTGGGGGTGCGACGCGAACACGGCAGGCTTTTCCTTTTAAACTCGTAACTTGTAAAATTTGGTTCTGCTCCATGGCGCGATCGATAGATAGAAAATAACGATTTTGCCTAGAGTAACGAGAAGTTTGGTTCTGGCGTTGTTCATGCATGGAGTACGTACGAAAATTATGAAGTTGATGCGAAAGGTAAGATAATTACTGTAGTATCATATACTACTACATGGATTTGACGAAAAGATAAAAATACATACGGATCCATCAACGACATCCTCATGCCCTAGTGCGCCGGTTCACCAACCGTCGTGTGAGGAGCAGCGGCGTTGGCGGCGAGCTCAACGTGCTTCTGAACAGTGTCGTCCAAGGTTGCCCTGCGGCCCAAGAAGGCCAGCGTCCTATCGTCCTCCTCTTGCATGTAGTAGTCCTTGTGGACAATTTGCGCGTAGACGTGGGTGATTATGTTGATGGTGTCTTGCTGTGCCAGGTGCTGCGTGGCGAGCGCGACCTCGGGGTGGACATTCTCCGGCGCGACGGCAGGCAATTGCAGGGCCACCAGTGCATCGAAGAGGTTGTCACCATAGTGGTCGCTGAGGGTGGCGGGCATCGCAGAGCCTCGGCGCGTCGGCTGGAGGCTTACGTCAAAGTCGTCTGCGAGCTTCTTGACGATGGTGAACTTGTCGGGCTAACTGACGAGGACCTCGTCGAACAAGGAGACGAAGCTATCGTCCAAGCGGCCCCTCGCCCTGGCGGCCTCAAGCAATACTACCTGGAGACGTTCCTCGTTGCCGGGCCGCAGGCCGGCATCGTGGACCATCTGGCACAGCCGGCTGATGCTCGCGCTCATCGCCTCCATGGGTCAACTGATCTTGCGATTCGAGTGATCACTCTTGCCCTTGGTTAGCGTGCGTAGGTGCATAGGATTTTTTACTACTCCTCGGCCCTCTACTGCACCTGCCTTTGGCTGTATGATAGGTGGGCCAGCCACCGCCTGGGCCCACGTGTCATTCACCCAAAGGCAGTTGTTGTATCGTCATCTCATCGGACCTCTAGTTGGGGCCAAATGAGAGAAGTTTGATGTTTACTGGTTTATTGGTCCCCTTTGCATTTTGCGCCAAGTTTTGACCTTTGATTTAACTAATAAAATGTTAGTGCATGTAAACAAAAATGTTGTGTAAGTCACATTACGAAAACCAAATAATCCCAAAACACTTAGGCATGGTGCATTAACTCCCTCCTTGTTTCTTATTTCGTGACATATCAACCAATGAGAGAAGTGGGTCGTGCATGCTTTCAATGACTTGAGCCTACCAAACATGACATGCAGTGTTTAGTTCATTGCATGTAATCCTATTAGTAGTTAGCAAAAAAACATTAAATTCTCTCGCTAATAGGAATAAAACACCATGTATTTATTTACAGAGGGAGTAGTGCATTTTTTGTGACATGCATTACTACTAGATATTGCTAGTCAAATACTAAAATCTAGAAGGACGTGGTAATACTCCTAAATCCAAACGGTGGTGCTACTAGTACTAGCACTGTACTACCCGTTGGTCAAATTATTATGTGCTTCTCCTCACAGTGAAGTGACAAGACCCTGCGCCGGAGATGACACCTGAGTATAGGCGCCGTGTTCGGCATACCATAGTCGGCCTCACCATCTGCAGTCACTATCATCATGGTTGTAGAGCTAGCCTTCTTACAACCTTCGCGCGCAAGAAGTTTGTCCTCAATGCGCCCTCAATTTACTAGCGTGTGGGGTGCTACCCCAATTGGTTTCAACTTTGTTTACTTCACCGCGTGTCAGATGCGCCTCTAGTTTACTTATTTTCACCCACTGCCACATGGGCCAGCACACCAAGATACAGAACACGAGCTGACAACACAGCATGTGGATTGGTTGACCGGTCAACTAAACAATATACGGAGCTATACGCTAACACTATGAGCGTATAATCCATCGGTATAGAGAGTTCGAGTGAGAGGGGAGGCCCGTGAGAGATAGTAGAGAGAGAGAGAGAGAGAGAAAGAGCTACTCCCTCCGTTCGATAATGTAGTTACAACATTTTTTTAAGTCAAACTTTTGAAACTTTGACCAAGTTTATAAAGAAATTACTTATATCTACAATACCAAAGATAAATGATAGTATGAAGTAAGTACATGTTGTGATGAATCTAATGATCGTTCCAGATGTAAATGTTTTTCTCCACATATACCTGGTCAAACTTTTCTGAGGTTTGACTTTTCAAAACATCCATATGCTTATGGACGTGAGAGAGTCCCTAGAGAGAGAGAGAGAGAGAGAGAGAGTGAAAAAAGTGTGTGTGCGTGTGTGAAAGAGACATGGACAACACATGATAAAAGTAGAGAAAAAGCGTGTGTGTCTTATGCAAACATATCACACATGCATCTTCGACAACGGAGGCAAGGTGAGGAGATAGTGTGTGGTTGTTTGGAACCGAGAGAGGAAGACCCCTAGCACATGGCCAAGAGGGGCTGACAAACAAGGGAGAGAGGTCGAGAGAGGCGTACGGAGAAAATGCAGACATGGGGAGGAGAGAGTGTATGTTTGTCATAGAGAGATCCCCTGGAGATCGTGATGGGACTACATGGGTGGGAGATCGAGTGACAAGGTGTGTGCGCGATAGAAGATGCCCCGAGAGATATCAAGATAGACGTATGGATGGAAGGAGACAATACGTGTGTTCCTGATGGCTAGTAAGAGATAATCATACTTAGGAGGGGGAAGTGCTTGTGCCTATGGCCTTGTTTGGATACTCTAACTCAGTTAGAGGTTAGAGTTAGATTCATACCCTGAACTAACCCTGAAGTAACTCTAAGTAAAGAGGTGTTTGGATGGCAGGGTTAGATGGAGCGCGGATACGGCGAGGCACCTTCACGAGCGGTGCGAGAGGGAGGGAGGGAGAGGACGAGAAGCTTCAAGGAAGTGGGGAGGGATCTGCTGCGGGGAGAGCGAGAGAAAAAAGTGTTTATTAGTGGTCCCGAGAAGAACTAACCCAAATAAGCACCTCTTGGATGGGTTATTTTTTTGGATGGGTTAGATGCATCTAACCTAAACTAACCCTCCTGTTTGGATCTTTTTGGGTTAGTTGACTCCAAACTAACACAAACTAACTCTAACCCATGGATCCAAACAGAGCCTATGATGGAGTGAGGGATTATGGTACTTAGGGGGGTGCATGTCACAGGGAGAGAGAACAAGGGCGGAGAGTGTTGGATGGGTCTATATGTATAGCGTGAGCGAGACATGTGTATGTGTGAACCAGGGAGATATAAGGCCAGTTTGGCTTGCGTCGTGAGCATTTTTGCGTGGCCTGGGGTTGTGGCTGGATTTCATGCACGCTTGTTTGGTTGCTACCCCGTGAAAAAGAAAGCCCGCCTGGGATGGGTGCCCATGCACTTTAATTAGCATGGCTGAACTCCAGACACTGCAAGTAGCCTGTCCCAAGCGATCAATTTCAAACGCCTAGCCGTGCCTGGTCATGCGGCCACGAGGCTAACAGCAACATGGATGGATATTAGCATTAAATAATTGATGCATGGATTGATTGATGGGACCTTGATGCTTTGCCTAGCCCAAGCATGAACCAAACGCTTCAGCACTACACAAGCCTGGCCAGGCAGAAATATTTTACATCTCACGTCCACACCAGGCAGTACCGGCCATCAAGGCATGAGGGTCAGGTCACGAACCAAACTGGCCAATAAATTTTGAGAGAGAATGAGGAGCCCCGATAAGGCTGAGTGGTGCGTCAGATAGCTGAGAGGGGGAAAGAGATATTCCATCCGCTCGATAATGCAGTGCATGTAAATTTTTTAGAAGTCAAACTTTGGAAACTTTGATCAGGTTTACGCAAATATTATTTATATCTACAATAACAAAGATACATCATACAAAACTACATCTCATGGTGAATCTAATGGTATATGTTTGTCGTACTAGATGTAATTGTTTTTCTCCACGTACATGGTCAAACTTTGTGATATTTGACTTTTAAATAAATCTATATGCTATGGACGGAGGAGAGTGACTCAGTCGAGACAGATCAAGTGCATGTGAAGGAGAATGAGTAAGTGTGCAAAAAGAGTATGTGTATGAAAGAGAAAGTGACAACAAACGATAAATTAGAGAGAGTGTGTGTTTTTTCGTTTCTTATGCTAACATATCACGCATGCATCTCCAAGATGGAAAAGCAAGGCGAGGACATACACAAAGATAGCTAGTGTGTGATTGTTTGCAACGGAGAGAGACACCCCTGTAGCACATGTCCAATAGAGGTCTGGCCAACAAGGAAAAAAGGTCAAGAGGGACACATGGATGGCATGGACGCATGGGGAGGGACAGAGGGTGTGTTTGTGATAGAGAGATCCCCTCGAGATCATGAGGGGACTATATATGGGTGGGAGATCGAGGGAGTGCGTGTGCAATAGAAAGATGCCCCGAGAGAAATCGAGATAGACCATGCACATGTTTGTGATGGAGACTAAGATTAGCTAGTCATATACATATAGGGGGGACTGCGTGTGCCTACAATTGAGTGAGAGACCATCATACTTGGCTAGCTCGGCATGAGATTGTGTGTGTGTGTGTGCGTGTGAGATGGAGAGAGAATGAGGGAGAGAGATAGAGTTTTAGATGGGCCTATCAAGTGCGAGTGAGATATGCATGTGTATGTGTGACCTAGGTGGATGGAGAGTTTGAGAGAGGGGGGAAGAGCTCCAAGACGACATAGTTGTGCGTGAGAGAGTTACGGGCAAAGAGCCAACGAATTTGTGTGCGTACGATGAGTGCACCCAAGATATCTAGCTTGGACTAGCTAGAGTATCATACATAGTGTGCGAGAGAGACCTATAGATGGTGTGTATATGAATGCGAACTAGAAAGACCCCCCCCCACACACACACACACACACACACTGAGAGAGAGAGAGATGGAGACAAAGGGAGAGGGACCAACAAGGTTTTTGTGTCGGATGCGTGTGACAGAATTGAAGATTGTCGGCGAGAGAGTGTGTGAGAGAGAGAGAGAGAGAGAACAGGAGTCCGGGAGAGGGGGAGGTCGTGTTTTATGCATCAAAGACTGATATAAACCATGTTTCGATATAAACTTGCATTCAAATATTTAAATTGGAGAACCTGTTGTCTGCAATCCACACATGAACGGATATATGCGTATATCAAACAAGTTCATTAATTTGACTTTCAACATGTTCATGGAGTACTATAATACTGTACAACATGCTACTCGATTGAGGTGTTCAATTTTGGATTTAGTTCACTATTTTGACCTACTGAACGAGCTAGTTCATTGAATCGAGATATTTCATTTTGGGTTTGATTCGCATTTTTGAGTGGGTCAACTATTTGTCATATAGTAAATCGCTAGCAACGAGCATGTAAAAACACATTACTCCCGAGCATCATCTCTCCATCTAAATAAGAAGTGGCAAGGTAATATTTCAAAATTTGATTCGAATCGACTTGGTAAGGTAGACGTGGATGCTCGTTCTCCCAAAATTTGAACGAACCGTTAAACATCCTCTTTGCTCGGTGGAATTCGCCCGAGCAAATAAATGGGAGACGCGAAATTACCGTCCTATGTGGGAAACGCATCAATTGGCCCGTTGTACATCGAGGGTAGGTTCGTAACTTCATCCAAGCGCGCCTTCTCCTCGGCCGAAATGACATGTGCCGAATAATTCATAAAGCATGGTCGGCAAAACACGCTCTCCTCGCCCGAAATAGCTCGCGCCCACTATTTCAAAACGCTCTCCTCGCCCGAAATCGCTCGTGCCCACTATAGTTCAAAACACGCCCTCCTCGCCCGAAATTGCTCCCGCCCACTATTTGGGGAGAAGCAAAGTTACTCTACTATCCCCGACCCTCAGTACACAGACCAAAGCCGAGAAGCCTATATGCAAGGGTAGAACTGTAACTCCCCCTCACATTTCAGACAAATGCGTCCAT